>NW_017732030.1:22060-153319 GCF_001890085.2 Hipposideros armiger
CAACCCCATTTGTGATTAAAAAAACAAAAACAAAAAACAAAAAAAACTTGGTAGGCTATATAGAGAGGAACCTTCCTCAACTTAGTAAAGAATATCTACAAAAAAATCTACAGCTAACATCAAACTGAATAATGAGAAACTTGAAACTTTCCCACTAAGATCAGGAACAAGGCAAAAATGTCCTTTCTCGCCATGGCCTTTCAACATCATACTGGAAGCCGTTGCTAATGCAATAAGAAAAAAACAAACAAAGAAAAACCAACCATATATACATATATATATTTATATTTATATTCAGTTCACCTGAAACCTGGCTGAAGGGAAGCTCTACAACTAAGGACACACAGAAGAGGACACCTGAAGACTGGTAGGAGGGACAGAGATGTGGAACGGGCTGGTCCCACACCCACATGTGACCCTTAAAAATTGGTAGGGATATCTCAGCTGCAGAGGTCCCCCCCACTCCCCCAAAAAAGCAAGTGGTCCCAGTGCAACACCAAGCTCACCAGCCCGGGTTCCAGGGCCAGAGAGAGATGTCCAATAATTTCTGCTTGTGAAAACCAGTAAAGATTGTGGCTAAGCAAGACAGAGGGCAGCTGGAGTCCCAAGCGCTCCTCTTAAATGGACCACACATGCACTTAATCATAGATGGAATCACTGGCTCAAAGCTCCAGAGCTCGAGCAGCAGCTGGAGAAGTGATAGGGATATAAGGAAGGGGAGGAGAATTGAGTTGCCTGCACCAGGGCAAGGGCTAGAGGGGCACCTTTCTCCCAGACAAAGGAACTGGGAGAAGCCACTGTTTCTTTGTTGAGACCTCCCCCTCCTGGCACACAGATGCAAGCAGTCACCATATCTGAGTCTCCATTGAGCTAACTAACACCACTCATTTAGCACACCATGGTGATTCTGAGACCACTCTGCCAAAATTTGGGGCACACCCAAGCTACTTCCAGTGGCTTTTTTGAACAAATTGCCTGTCTTGGCTGATGCTGCAGAGTTTCCTAAGGTCTCTCAAAGATTTGCAGAATCCAGACAAGCAGCATCTTCCTTGAGCATGCCCAGAACCTCTGGCTGAGCAGCCCTAAGCCAGACACTAGCGGCAGCTGGACTTGGTTCACAGCTTGGACTATTGAAGTATTTCAAAGTACTGCCTGGGTGACAGCCATCTGTGGATTGCTTTGTGGCTCCTGCTGGGTGGCCCTGGGCATGGCATGGGCTGTAGCAAACTTGACCTGCAGGGAGTCCCCTCCCAGGAGGCCATGGGGCTGGCACACCCAGTGGTCAGCTTCCAAAAACAATACACTCAAGGGGTGGATTGGGAAAGCACCAGAGTCCTGCTAAGGCAGATCCTGCTCTGTAGGGTAAGCCCTTGTACCACAACTCCTCCACTGTAGCCATGGCCAGTCCTTACAACCAAGGATCCCAAGGGTCAATCATTCCCATTGATGTGCAAACAGCAACCAAGACTCAACTACAAGAGGAGGGCACACACAACCCACACAAGGGACACACCTGAAGTGTGCAGCTCAGGTGAACAGAAAAACTGCACCACTGAGCCCCACAGCACATCTATTACATAAGCCCACTCTACTAAAACCGGTCAACATAGCAGCTCTATCTAATACATAGAGACAAACGCAAGGAGGCAACCAAAATTGGGAGACAAAGAAACATTTCCCAAATAAAAGAACAGGATAAAGCTCCAGAAAAAGAACTAAACAAAATGAAGACAAGCAACCTACCAGACACAGAGTTCTGAACACTGGTTATAAGGATGCTCAATGATCTCATGGAGAACTTCAACAAAGAGATAGAAAACATGAAAATGGGAATAGAAAAAATTAAAAAGTACCAGTCGAAAATAAGGAATACAATAACAGAAATGAAGACTACATTAGAGAGAATCAACAGGTTAGATGAAGCACGGGATTGAATCAGTGATCTAGAAGATAAGGTAGCAGAAAATGCCCAATCAGAACAGCAAAAAGAAAAAAGACCCCCAAAAATGAGGACAGTTTAAGGGACCTCAGAGACAATATCAAACATTCCAACATTCGCATCATAGGGGTACCAGAAGGAGAAAAGAGAGAGCAAGGAATTGAAAACCTATTTGAAGAAATAATAACTGAAAATGTCCCTAACCTGGTGGAAGAAATATATATTCAAGCCCAGGAAGCAGAGAGAGTCCCAAACAAGATGAACCCGAACAGGCCAACACCAAGACACATCATAATCAAAATGCCAAGTTTAAAGACAAAGAAAGAATCTTAAAAGCAGCAAGAGTAAAGCAGTTAGTTACCTACAAGGGAGTTCCTATAATAATGTCAGCCAATTTCTCAACAGAAACGTTGCAGGCCAGAAGGGGTTAGCAGGAAATATTCAAAGTGATGAAAAGCAAGGACCTACAACCAAGATTACTGTACCCAGCAAAGCTATCCTTTCAATTCAAAGGACAGATAAAGAGCTTCCCAGACAACAAAAAGCTAGAGTTCATTACCACCAAACCAGTATTACAAGGAATCTTAGAAGAACTTCTTTAAGATGAAAAAATAAATAAATAAATAAATAATATGAACAATAAAATGCAATAACTACATACCTATCAACAATTATTTTCAATGTAAATGGATTAAATGTTCTAAGCAAAAGATAAGAAGGCTGAATGAATAAGAAAACAAGACCCTTACATATGCTGCCTACAAGAGACTCACTTCAAATCGAAAGATACATACAGACTGAAAGTAATGGGATGGGAAACAGATATTTCATGATAATTTAACAACAACAAAAGAGCTGGAGTAGCAATACTTATACCAGACAAAATTGACTTTACAACAAAGACTATAACAAGAGATAAAAAAAGGATATAGTAATCCCACTTCTGGGTATTTCCAAAGAATCTGAAAACACTACTTTGAGGAGACATGTGTATCCATTTGTTCATTGCAGCATTATTTACAATAGCAAAGATATGATGTCAACCTGAGTGTCCCTGAATGCACGGATGGATAAAGAAAAGATGGTACATATATACAATGGAATATTACTCAGTTGTAAAAAATAAAACAATGAAATTCTGCCATCTGCAACAACATGAATGGACCTAGAGAGTATTGTTCTGAATGTAGTAAGTCAGATAGCCAAAGACAAATGTCATATGATTTCACTTATATGTGGAATCTAAAGAACAAATAAACAAACAAATGAAACAGAAACTAACTCATAGAATGAGAGAACATTTTGATGGTTACCAGATGGGAGGGGTATTAGAGTTGGTTGAAAAAAGGGGAAGGGATTAAAAAGTACAAATTTGTTGTTACACAGTAGTCATGGGGATGGAGGGTATAGCATAAGAAATATAATCAATAATATTTAATAACTATGTATGGTGTCAGATGGTTACTAGACCTATTGGGGTGATAGATGAGAGGGGGGTTGGAAGCAGGGTGAAAAAGGTGAAGGGACTAAGAAATACAAATTGGTAGTTACAAAATATTCATGGGGATGTAAAGTAAAGCATAGGGAACATAATCAATAATATGGTTATAACTATGTATAGTGCCAGGTGGGTACTAGTCAGGGGGATCACTTTGTAAATTATATAAATGTCTAGCCACTAGGCTGTACACCTGAAATTAATATAAAACAATATCAAATGTCAAAAAAAGAAAGAAAGAAAGAAAGGAAGAAAGAAAGAAAGAAAGAAAGAAAGAAAGGAAGAAAGAAAAGGGACCAAAATAAAACTTGAAAGAAGCAAAAAAAAAAAAGAAAAAATTAATGAGAAAAGTAGTGATTTTAAGTCTAGAAAAAATATAAAACATTTTTTCTGACTTTTCTTAAACACAAAAATATAAATCATAAAATTAATTATAATTAGAATCACCAAAAAATTAAAAGACAAGCCACACTAGGAAAATATATTTGAAAAGCATGTAACTGACCATGATTTTCTATACTGTACTCTACAATGTATACATCAGGCTACATATACAAGAATGTTCCAAAGTAGCAAAATTTTAACAGTGGCAATTCAGAAACAATTCAAATGCCCATTAAGAGTAAAACTGAGTAAATAACATGCATCAACTACTTGCATCAGCACATATAAATCTTACAAACATAATGTTAATAAAAAGAAAGCAGACTAAAAAGCATATTTACCATATGATTATGTTTATACCAAGTTCAAAAACAGGAAAAACTAAACTATATTGTTTAGAGATACATAAATAGGTGGTAAAACTATAAGAAAAACAAAAGACATATACAGCTAACACCAGTATTCTGGTTATAGGTTATAATCATGAATGACCATACTAAGGGCTTCAACATGATAAATATATACACAGCCCAATAAAAAAACAGGCAAAAGACATAAATCCTCAGACTGAAGAAAAACAACATCAAAATTGAAATTCTAATTAAATACCTCATAGTAAAACTGAAAAGACAAAGATCTATAAAGCAATCAAAAGACAGATGGCCTACAAAGAACATTTCTCACAAGGTAACATCTTCAAAGTTCTGAGAAAATGCATCATCTAAAAAGAATCTTCTACTTAGCTAAATTATTATACAAGTTGAGGAATGAAAAAAAACCTGCAGAAATAGACCTACTAGAAAATTGAGCTTCTGATTATTAAGCAATCACAGTGGTACAAAGAAACATCCTGGATTGATACCAGTGGCTTGAACATGGTGACATAGCAGACAGAGTCTCCAGGACTGTTGGAAAGGGCCAAATGTCATTTTAAAAATCCCTGGGAGACTAAGACCATATACAAAAATTAATTATAAATGAATAATAGACCTAAGTGTAAGAACAAAACTAAAAAACTCTTAAAAGAAAACGTAGATGTAAATCTTAGTGATCTTGGATAAGACAATGGTTTCTTGTATGATGCCAAAAGAACAATCAACAAAACATCAAAATAGATGCTTATTTCCAAATGATGTCATTATATTCCAAAGTACTAGGGAGTTAGATACAACAAATCTTTTTAGGAGATGCTCTTCAACCCCCAGCAGATCTGAATAGACATTTCTCAAAAGAAGATATACAAATGGCTCATAAGCATGTGAAAAGACATTCAACATCATTAGTCATCAGGGAAATGCAAATCAAAGCCACCATGAAATACAACTTCACATCCACTAGCATGGCTAGACTCAAAATACAAACCATAATAAGCGTTGGTGAGGAAGTGGAGAAACTGGAACTTTATACACTACTAGTAGAAATGTGAAATGGTGCTGCGTCTTTGAGAGATAGCCAGGAAGTTCCTGACCCAACAATCCACTCCTAGGTATATACTGAGGAGAACTGAAAACATGTACACCAATGTTCATACCCCAATTTTATTAGTCAATAATAGTCTAAAGGTGAAAGCAACCCAAATGTTCATCACTGATAATAGGTAAGCATTCACATGGTAAATACATACAATGGAATATTATTCAGCCACAAAAAGGATTAAAGTGCTGATATATGCTATCACATGGATGAACCTTGAAAACATTATGCTAAGTGAAAGAAGCCAGACACCAAAGGCCATATACTGTATGATTGCATATACATGAAATGCCCAGACTAGTCAAATACATACAAACTAATACATAGATTAGTTGTTGCTAGGGGAGGAGTGGGTGAAGGGTGGGGTGGAGAGTGACGGTACGGGGTTTCTTTACCGGGTGATGAAACTGTTCTAACATTAAATAGTGGTACTGCTTGCACTCTGTGAATACACTATAAAACACTAAATTGTACATTTCAAAAGGGTGAATTTATACCATACGACTTATACTTCAATAAAACTGCTATAAAAAGATACCCTTTTTAAGTTTCAGGTATACAAAACAATGTAATAGTTAGACATTTACACCCCTTACAAAGTGATAACCCCCTCCCCCAGCTACTAACCCTCTGACATAGAATATAGCTGTTACAATTTCATTGACTATTTTCCCTAAGTTGCACTCCACATCCCGTGACTATATACATTTATATTTATATTTATATTTATATTTATATTTATATTTATATTTATATTTATATTTATATTTATATTTATATTTATAGTTGACATTCAATATTATTCAACTTCAGCTTCAGGTGCATAGCATAGTGATCAGGCATCTACACAGTCTATGAAATGTTCTCCCTAATTGGTCCAGTGCCCATCTGGCACCCTACATAACCTTTACAATGTTACTGGTTATATTCCCCAAACTGTGTCTCATATTTCCGCTGTTATATTGTGACTACTAATTTGTACTTTCTAACTCCTTTGCCTTCCCCTCATCCCATCTAGCAACCACCAGTTTTCCCCCCTATATCTCTGAATCAATTTCTGTTTTGTTTGTTCATTTATTTTGTTCTTTACATTCCATATATGAGATCATATGGTATTTTTTTTTCTCCATCTGACTTATTTCAGTTAGCATAATATTCTCTAGATCCATCCATGTCCATTGCAAATGTTAACATTTCATTCTTCTTTATGGCTGGGTAAATACTCCATTGTATAAACATAACAAAGTTTCTTTACCCTGTTGTCCACTGATGGGCATTTCAGTTTCCATATCTTGGCTATTGGAAAATTGTATGCTTCTAGAAATTCATCCATTTCTTCCATTTGTCTTGGTGCATAGTTGCTCATAGTATTTTCTTAATTATTTTTGTATTTCTGTGGTGTCTGTTGTCACTTCTCCTCTTTCATTTCTGATTTTATTAATTTGGGTCCTTTCTTTTTCTTGATGAGTCTGGCTAAAGGTTTGTCAAGTTTGTCTATCTTTTCAAAAAATCAGCTCTTGGTTTCATTACATTTTTTTTGGTAGCTATTTCAGTTATTTCCACTTAATCCTTATTATTTCCTTCCTTGTACTCCCTTTGGGCTTATTTTGCTGTGTTTTTTTTTTTCCAGTTCCCTTAAGGGTAAAGATAGACTGTTGATTTGAGATTTTTCTTGTTTCTTTAGGTAGGCCTGCATTGCTATGAATTTCCCTCCTGGACTGCTTTCACTACATCCCATAGAATTTGGGTCACTTCATTTGTCTCAAGGTATATTTTGATTTCCTCCTTGATCTCATTTTTGACCCACTTGCTGTTTAGTAGCATGTTATTCAGTCTCCATGCATTTGTGAGCTTTCCGGATTTCTTCTTGTAATTGATTTCTAGTTTCATAGCGTTGTGGTCAGAGAAGATGCTTGCTATGATTTCAATCTTCTTAAATTTATTGAGACTTGTTTTGTGGCCTAGCATGTGGTCTATCTTGGAAAAAGTTCCATGTGCTCTTGAGAAGAATGTATATTCTGTAGCTTTTGGGTGAAATGCTCTAAAAATATCGATTAAATCCAACTGGTCTAATGTGTCATTTAAGGCTACTATTTCCAGATTGATTTTTATGTCTGAAGACCAGCCAGACAGAAACTTTTCAAAAAACATACTTTAAATTATTGCTTCAAAAGAGCATTCTCTCACTAGTCAAATGTAGTATGCAGATAATCTATGACCCAGCCATTCTACATACACACACACACATACACACACACACACACACACACAATCACATACCTTTATATATCCAAGATTCTTGGATAATTACATAATAACATCTCTGAAAATGTTTATTATAGTTTAACATGAGGTGCTGGGAAGTTGGAGGCAACCTGTATGTCCATTACTAGAAAAGTATACAGGTAAAACATGGCAGATGCACACTGTGAAGTATTAGGAAACCATTCCAAAAAATAAATTGGATGCACATATTTCAGTGTTTCTATGTGGATGAATCTCCAATATGACACTTGGCAAAAATAAAATATGTAGATATTCATTTGTTAAAAATTTATGCACAAAAATACACATTTGGCAAAAATACACACAAATGAAAAGATACACATTAAATACATTTAAATGGTTACCTAAGGGGTGAGGAAGAAAATTAGGAGCAATGAAAATAGGAATAAAAGGGAATTAATTCCCATGTCACGTACCTATCATTTTTAAATAATAAAATAAGAATGCCAGGGAATTAAGGACCCAGGATACCAAATGCAGAGTAAAATGGGGGTTGATGCCTAAGTCTGGGCTTCTATATACTCTTAGAGACATGGCTCACAAGAGCAAGCTGATGCCAATGAACAAACCAGCACTAAAGTACATATAGATGATACATCTTACATGTATTGCAAAATGTTTACATTTTTGCTTTTACAGTAAAAAATAAGTAGTTTACTAAAAGTCATTTGGTAAACTATGAAAATAGCTCTAGCAAACCAAATAGGCCAACCAAACTCATCACCACAAGAGTCTTGCCATTGTATTATATATTGCAGCTGATTTCACAACTCAGGGCTTTTATCAATTCATTTGTTCTTTTTTATATTTTTATAAATTATGATTCCTTCTATGTTTTCTTCATTGACTATTTAGCACAGAGATGTATCTTCATACTGTTTTCCATAGTAGTTGTACCAATTTACATTCCCAACTGCAGTGTGTGAAGGTTCTTTTTTCTCTACAACCTCTCTAACATTTGTTATTATTGTACTTGTATTGTTGATAATAACTATTCTGACAGAGGTGGTATCTCATTGTGGTTTTGATTTGCATTTCCCCAATAGCTAGTGAAGTTGATGGGTAGAGAACACACAATACAATATACAGGTAACGTATTACAGAACTATACACTTGAAACCTATATAATTTTATTAATCAATGTTACCCCAATATATTTAATTAAAAATAAATTTAAAAAAATGTATTTCCACATATTTAGGCTTCATATGTCTCTCTACCCCCAAACTGGCATTAAAAATTATATTATCCATTCTTTGTTTTACATTCAGTAAATATTATTCAGATAGTTCTGATCTATTTTTCCTTATACCTGTTGGATAAAATAACCTTTTATTTTTAAAACAGAAACTCTTCATTAGTATGGTCACTTCTTACAATCACCATTTAAAATTTTTTGAAAGAAAGTTGGCATTATTTCCACAAGAAACAAAGCTATCTATTTCATTTCTAAAATATGACATGCTCTTCTCTTTGAATAAAATTTCATTTCATTGCCTAAAATTGTCAATAGTCCCAGCACCATTTCTCTGGCTTACTGAATATGTGGCAGAAGCTTAAATTGTTTCCAGACCTCATGCTATTTTTATATTAGTCATCTGAGTAAATTCTATTCAGCATACTCTTCACTTAGAAAAAAATTTTCAGACAAACATCCTACTCCAAGAAGTAAGAAGCAATGAGAATTAATGTATCTGAAGTTTAGGAAAAAGTACATATGTTTCACAAGTGTAGATTTGGTGGTGATGAGTTGTTTAAAAGAAATTTCTCAACTATGAGTGAAAATAAAGAAAACTATGCTTTTTTTCTGGGAATAAACTTTAAAGAATACACAAAAAGCATTTTACTAGTTGACCAAAAGATGAATCATCTATTTTTAACAAAATTTAGAGGAAAAACTACCACTATTAGTGGCTATTTTCTATAAACTTAATTCTCCATTAAAACAATATCCCTTTTACATGAGTTACACATTGGAGAAGACAGAAAATCTGTTTAGTTTTTGGTCAAAAAGACAATTTTAGATGAATCAGATTTGAGTGTTAACTACCAGTTGCTTAGCTGCTCAAAGCCTTTGTAAAGGAAAGGTATTAAGTATGATGATCAGTTGTGTCCTTAAAATTCTGCAATTCTCTGAAACCAAAGTTTAGCCTTGTCTTAATGGAATGAAATGAGAGATTCCAAACATTTGGACGGTTCCCAACTCTAATACTTAACCGTTTTCATGATCAGGAAATTCTCCTTGGCTAACCTAAATCTTAAGCCCTTCCAATAATTCTTTCTATAATGTGGTGAGAAAACAGATGATTAATTTCCCTTGTATGGAAAAAATTAATTCCATACTTGAATAGAGCTAATAAATAACAACTCACACTTTCCTCTTCAGGCTAAATAATCTCAAACTTTCCTTAAAAATCTCAGTTTCCAGCTATTCAAGCATGTCATGAGTGGCTTTCTTATTACTCTACTTCAAATTTCCTAGATTTTAGCTGTGGGTCCCAAACCCAGACAACAAAATTCATGGAGGATCTGAAGAGAGTTGGGTGTAATTCTCTACCAGTTTGTGGACATGAACAAGTAGCATAGATATTTCAGGAACTAAGAAAACCTTTACTCCTTGTATATCACGACCACCAATTTTGCGAAATGATTATAACTTTTCTCTTTGCCAAATATGCCAGTGTAAATGACTGGGTGGTTCTCCTCTACCATCTACAAACCAGAAGTCACAAATAGCTTTTCTTTACAGTATTCTACGGAAAGATAGATTTCAAATGAGGTGGGTCAAAACACTGGTTATTTTCTGATCTCTTACAGCAGGACATATGTTGTGGTTTTGCACATGAAGTATCAGATAAAATTAAATTGCTATGATGGAAGGCATTATGATGGCAGAAAGCAATAGAAAGTTTTCAATGTGTGATCTGATTCAAAATTGTATAACTTACTACCACTTTACAGCCTCTGTCCTTCCATAGGCTATTATTTAGTTTCTCTGGGCCTTAGTTTCCTCAGATGCAATTAAGAATATGTATCTGCTAGGATTGTTGTGACATTTTAGTAAGATAATTAAGGTATGCGATAGATGTACATTACCCTCTCATTCACCTAGGCCAACTCTGGCACAACACTGATACAAAATTAGAATCCTTCACAAGCATCAACAGAAAATCCATTATAGCAAACATAGTGTGATTTGGCTATTTTTACTGAAGATTTACAAGTTCTCAGCGGGTTGTACATGCATTTCATTTATAGCTCTATGCAACCTTTCCCTGGATATTGGCCGCAAGGTCTTTCTTCTGCTAACCTTGAGTTCAGCCTTGCAGGTGGCTTGTCTCATTCCTTCTTGCATCATCCTCACAAACTTCATTGTCTCACTCTTTGTTACATGAACAATTCTGTTCAGCCCCAGGTTTTGCTCTAAAAACATAGGCCTTCTGCTAAGTGCTCAGCCAATTACTGAAGGCACTGGGGAATGATAGGTACCTGTTTTTTCCTACTACAAAGGCCAAGAGCTTTTGCTTGACAAACTTTACCTTCCTTCACTCATCCCTGAAGGGCACTACACAACAGAGAGTTATCACCCCATGCCAAAAACTAAAAATAACAAATAATGAATCATGATAACTATTTTAATCTTAAAAATACTTCTGTTTTGTGCTCTACAACTTATAGTTTTAAATATTTCTAGTGTCCATGGTTATCCATTGCAGTAATAAAAATCAAAACCAAATGCATCTTCAAAGCAAGACCTGTTGGGCAGTGGTTGATTAGGCACTATTATTTTTGTGTATAATTATTTTTATCTTTACCTAACTCATGTCTTTCTCTACTTATGGGATAGCATTTTTTGCTCTGTTAAGTGAATAAGTAATTTTTGGAAGAATGGCCCTTGACTGGGGAAGCACTTCTATGATTTTAATTCTTTAATTCTATAGTAAATCAAACATTGGCCACACAACAGTAAGTTTTACTGAGGCTCTGAGATGATTAACAGGAAACTAATCTTTTCAAATTGTGTATTTTTCTATTACAAGCTTTGTCTAGAAGTTATTAATTAAATTGTGTGACATTTGGTTTCTAAATCTCATGATTTTAAATGTTAGCAAAGTGTTTTCTTAAGTTTAAGGTGTACAGCATGATCGTTTGGTTTACATATATTATGTAATAATTATCCCAATAGGTTTCATTAACATCCATCATTTCACATAAATACAATAAAAAGAAAAGAAAAAATGTTTCTCCTTGTAATGAAAATTCTTATGATCTACTCTTTAAACAACTTTCTTATATATCTACAGAAGTGCTAACTATCATCAGAATATTGTACCTTACATATCTAATACTTATTTATGTTATAAATAACTGGAAGTTTGTACCTTTTGGCCACTTTTCTCCAATTCCCCCTCACCTTGATCCTTGCCTCTGCTAGCCACAAATCTCATCTCTTTTTCTATGAGCTTAGTGTTTTGTTTGCTTGATTGTTTTTTAGATTTAATATATACATAAAATCATACAGATTTCTCTTTCTCTGACTTATGTCATTTAGCATAATACCTTCAAAATCTATCTATGTTGTCACTAGTAGCATGGTTTACCCATTTGTTATGGCTGAATAATATTCCACTGTATATATAACAGCTTCCTTTATCTAGTCATCTATCAATGGATAGATGTTTACATGTCTTAGCTATTGCAAATAATGCTGCTATGAACATGAGGGTGCAAGTATCTTTTCAAGTTAGTGTTTTGGTTTCTTTTGGATATATTCCCAGAAGTGGAGCTGCTGGATCTTATAGTAGTTCTATTAACAAAGTATTTTTATTAGCATTAAATTATTCTCATTAAAGAAAAAGCACTGCCTTCTAAACATCTGCAGTACATTTTCCTAATTTTCCATTTTAACATCTATTTTCAAAAATTATACAGTAAATGGATGCATATATAATAGTTGAAACATGGACTATCCTTTTAACTGTATAATTTTTCAAATAAAAGAGAATGCTTACTCCTAAAATTTCAATCTTTTGGAATAAGTGATACTGCTCATATTTTGGAGGCATATCTTATACATCACCAATAATTTACATTGTTTTATATTTTAAGCCTTTCCTCTAAATACCAATTCATTAACTGCAAATATGTAAAAGTATAGAAAGCTTCTTTATTTCTAAATGACAATACACGTTTTGATTGTTTGTAAAAAGTCAAATATTGACCACATGATTTAGTATCTGTATTACAATGAACCTTATAAAATAGCCCCTTTTTAGGTAAAAAATGACCAAATATCAGCAATTTCAGATGGTTCAAACTAATAATTATGTTTCTGTCCCATAATTAAAATATTGACACATACTTCTTTCTATCACTCATACATAGAGCCAATAGGAAATTATGGTAATCCGTCATACCACACAGACTGCTTATGATTTCAAATTTTTATTTCAGCCAAAACCAACATTGATATTTCTTTTCTTCAAACTAGGCAGCCTGTACTCTGAGGACAAGTTGGAGTAGTTGAACATGATGACTTTTACTCACTATGTGTAATTGACCACCACACGCTATTTAATGTCATATATTTACTGAATTACATGTCTGGTGAAATGCCTTACTCCTTGTTGCTTACTTATGGTAAATTGTCTCCTTTGAGGTTAAGGATGTAGAAAAACCTGAAGATTTTTTTTGGTTTTACCAATGACATCAGATTTCCCAAAGACTGCTAAATATGTACTAGAGTTTTAAAGGGCATGCTTACCATATTGCATACAATTATTATCGTATTGCCACATTTAAATTCTCCTTGGGAATTGCTCAGTTATGACTCATACTATTCAAGCTTGACTCAGGCTATAGAATTTTAGAAAATTACTTCAAAAAGACATTTAAACAGAAGTTGGCATATTTCAATAGTATTTCTGGAAAACAGCATCATAACTTAGATTTAATATATTAAAATAATACAAAATTTATTTTTTTCTACACAATAATATATTGGCTTATTTCATATATTCTGGTAGTTTTCTAAACTTCTTAATTCTCATCTCATTTCTGTTACATCTGTTACTTTGAACTTCCTCTTTGATTGCCATAAATCATGTCTAAAACTTAAATTCTTGACATTAGCATTTTAATTTTCTTATTTTTCTAAGGTAGAAAATGTATATTTCATGAAAGTTTATCATTATAACTTAAGTTAATTTTTGGAGTAAAGTAGATTTGCATTTGAACCTCCACTCGTCTCCTGTTTCACCAGCTCTGAAACTTTGGGGACATTATTTTACTTCTCTAACGCTGTTTTCTCTTCTGTAAGATGATGATAAAAAATTATATGTAGAAATTAAATTATATAAAAAATGCGAACAACATAATTTAATGTCTGACCTACATTAAGTAATGAATAAATACACTAATTATTACTAATATTAATTTTATTTAACCAATACACCCAAACAAGAAGCCCTCTAGCCCTATATATTTTAATTATCTAAGAGTTATTTACACATGTGAATGAGTCAAATCAAAATAGTCTTAACATGACCTCAAGATTCACTGAAGCACATCACAGAATTAAGGTAAATCAAGTGAGCAAGAACAAGTATGGCTTATTTAGCTAAATCGCAGGTTGAAAACACAAGGGCTGAGTTAATTATTACCTGTGAGTTTAGATCAATCATCATAAATCCTTGCCCCTCTCTAGACCCCTTAGTAGCAAAACATCACAGACATTACAAAGGCCTACCTAGCCATTTTTCTGAGACTTAAGAATCTGAAGGGGAGGTTCTTTGCAGGCCATAGTTTGGGAAAATGTTAGATTTCAGAAACAAGAAGAGCCTTACTAGCTAGTAGGTACACACACATTCTATGGAAAAATATATTTTAAAATAAAACCAAAGTAGATTGCTCCATATTTTCATTACATACAGTTACTAATAGATCCAGTATCTTCTTCATCATAGACTCATTTAAAATATTCTAAAAGATTAGCCATTTGTCAGTGTCTCTACCTGTGTTATTAAGCAAACACACTGGACAAAACAACAGTGTTCCGCCAGTCCCATCGGCAGTATTTGAATTGGGTTTGGCAGTCAGAAACTTTCTTTCCCTTTTAGGGAAAATTGGAACCTGTTTAAGGTTACAAAGTGGGTGGTGGGTCCCACCAGGTCAAAGAACATCCTCCAAAATATTACTTTTACTACTAAAAATAGGGAGCTTCCACCAAAAAAGAAATAAAAACCCTCCACTCCCAGAAAGCTAGCGGCAGAAAATAATATTTAACTTCTCATGGAGAATCAAAATTTTGTTTTTAATTTCTGGAAAATTCATAATGAAGTCATTTCTCAGTGACAGTAGAGTTTTCCATCTTCTTGGTTTTTGTTCAGGAAATTTTGCTGCAAGACAGTGGAGGGTGTTACTTTCTTGCTTGGTTAATTAAGGAGAACATTCAGGCAGTCAAGAAAATTTATTGTATATCAACAATCTGTAAATCATGCTTCTGGGAAGAAATAGAAAATAAAACATTAGAAGGCATAAGTCCTACTTTCAAATAGCTTTTAGAATTTTTTCTTTGCCTTCACTCTTAAGATTCATTATAAAGGGTCTGATACTGGATTTTTTTATATTGGGCACACTCTGAGCTCTTTCAACCTGACATCTCCATTTTTCTTTGTCCTTCAAAAACTCTATGTAATTACTTTTTTAAATATTTTTATCTTTAATTATTTTTCAATTTTTCTGGGGCTGCTATTAGATACTGATATTTCTTTTGTTCTCTACATCTCAACTATATTCTCAATCTTTCTATCACTTTATCCCATTCTAATGCCTTCTAGGAGAGTTAGTTCATTGACATAATGTTTCAAATCATTAATTAGTTCTTAAGCTGTATCTTTTCTATTTAGTTGAATTTGTTCATTGTTTTAAGAATCATATCCAACTGATCCTTTTTCATAGGAGTTTGTTTCTGCTTCATGTTTCTGTTATACTCTCTTAGCTCTCTGAAACTATTATTACACTTATTTTAAATTATTTTCTGTTTAATTTGTTCTTTCTCTGAAAGGTATTATTTCAAATAAGCATAACATTAAGGAGATGGTGTATCCTTAAGTTCAATGCATTATCTTTGTTCTCAAACTCTATTTTAATTTTATATTAAAAACCCTAGTCCAAAAAACAGAAGAACGGAAGGAAGATAAAAAGGGAAAAAATAAAGAAGGAAGACAAACAGACATACTCCTCTGTGGCAGGAACTTGAAAAAGGAAAAGTGGCATGGATTCCAGAGAAGACTAGCTTTCAAGATAAAAGGAAAGGCAATTACTAAGTTAATAATATATGAATTAAAAAACATAGATTCCTAGATGATAGCAAAGGCAAATCTCCAGGAATTTATGTGACAATTTCTTTAGAAAATAAAGATATGTCAGAATGTATATGAAATCAGAATCATTTTTTAACTGGGTGATATATACAAAATCTCCATAGATTCACAAATGTTGGCTGCCACCAAACCTTTAGTATGTGTAGTAAATGTATAGTATTTAGTATTTTTGTAAGACAGACAGCCACAAAAACTTTTAAACTGGACATCAAAACCTGATTTTTAAAAAATTAATAAAAACAAAATTAAAAAGTTAAGGACTTATTATTTTTGTAGCTAGTGTTTTGTAAGAGAGTTTATTAAAAAGAGTCTACAAAAAATACTGAATTGAATTTTTATCACTGCAAAAATAAGTATCAGGACATAATACCTCTAATATATTTCACAGAGTAAATCAGTTGGGAAGATACTATTGGGCAAGAGAAAACTTTCAAGTTTTCATGTTTCAAGTTTTTTTAATGTAAAACAGTTTATTCAAAAGGAAAGTTAAAATTAGTTATTTTAATTTAAATTTATCATCTTGACTCAGGTTTCCTTTTCTCTGGGTTTTCATGATCCATGTATCCTTCCCTACAATAATTTAATGAACTTTATTGAAACATTTTTACAGCATTTATTTTTATATACTATATATTCTGTCAAGATCATTATTGTAGGTATAGGTGCTGCTGCTTTCCTTGAAATTACTGTGCAAACTCTCTATTCTTCATATAATTATTTTAAAATCCACTTTGTGTCTTATTTGTGTGTTATTTATTGTGTCAAAAATCCAGAAATTGCAAAATGAAAAACACCAAATCTATAAAATTAGTAACTGGTAAGAGTCTATTGTTCATTTAAGAACAGTTTGCAAAATAGGAGCTTTCAGATTTAAAACTGATATGAAGCTAAGGGGTCTGACCTTACAGGGTGGCTTTTAAAGTGAAAATGAGGAAGTTGTTCAACTGTCACAATGATTGGTTATTATAATAGGGGTTTTCAGATGGCAGAGGATTGGTTAAAAGTGATTTTATCTAATACCATTTTTCGGAAGATGACTTTTACGTTTCTTTCATGATTATGAGTCATTCACAAGAAAAAAACTAGGTTAAGTATGGTTTATGTTTATGAAATAAGCTTGATTTAGTTTTGCTTTCATGGCTTAAATAGTTTTGTCTGCTCAAGGCATTCTCAAGTTCATTTTCCATTTTTTATTTAATTTTAACAATTTCTTACACTTTTTACACAATATCAGGGAGTATACATGTCTTCAGTAATAAACCATAAAAGAATAAAGCAAGAGGCCTGCAATACAGCTTTGTTTCAGAGGATTTTTCTAATTTATTATAGCCCCAAAATGAACATCTCCAAATAATGTTGTTTCAATCACTTCTGTATTTTCCAGCAAAAAAAATATATATACATTTTATATTTGGGTAAATACTGTGAAATGTTTCTTATATTGAACAAGTCAAATATATCAGATGAGGCTCATAGCCTTGGGGACTTCTATGTATCTGCTGAAATAATATCCAAGAAAACAATTTTCCAGCAAGAATTCAATTCTCAGTCAAAAAGGAGCAAATAATTATTTGAATCAATCTGTAGCCTCACACTTAAGAAAGTACAGGCTTATAATTTATGATTTGCCAATAATTCCAATACTATTTAATAAGTATACTATTTTTTATTGGAATGCATAACAGTGAGTTCAAAACAATTTATATTTTTGCATTTTATAAGAAATTTGTATACTTTACAATTAAATTTTGAATATATATCACTTAATCTTAAAAAAAAACTCTATGAGATTGCCAGAATGGGTATTTTTATTATTATTTCCATTTTATACATAAAAACCTGAATTCTAATTAAATCAAGTAAAGTGTCCACTGTCATATAACTAACACATAGTAGAACTGGATAATATATCTAAGGAAATTGGATTGAAAGCCAAAACATTTCATCATAAGCAGTAAGAGTGAAAAGACCTTGGAATTTTATGCATCAAACCTCTGATCCAAAAATGCTACATGGTTATGAATAATTAGGAAAGAACTACAGCTGGGTGGAACTGCCTAGTATAAAATTACTATGAATGAAGTTGCTTATATGAGTAAAAGACTGAGTTTACTGGATATTTAATAGACAGTGTCTCAAAAAGTCAGATTCTCCAAATAGTGACTAAAGAAGGATAAAAGGGCAGTTGTTACCAATTCATCTTTATGTTTGCTTAGTGAAGTGAAGAATCTCAGGCTTATGTTAATCTTTTGATTAACTACACCCTCTGATCAGAACCACTACCAGTAATAGCACCTCTAAGACCAGTAAGTTCAACTGCCTGCAAAAAAATCCATTCTTTCAAATATCTACTGAGTGTGTACTATATTCAAGGAGATACAGCAATGTCCAAATCAAAGTCCCTGGACTTTCGGGAATTATATTCCTCTGAAAGGACCAAACAACAAAGAAACTAATAAGCATATAAGTGCCATTAAGAAGAATGAAGCAGGTGAAGGGGTGGTCAGGAAACACCTCTCTGATGAGATAATTTGAGCAGAAGCCTGAAGGAAGTGAGGGAGTGAGATATATAGATACATGCAAAAAGTACATTCTAAGCAGAGGATCCGCAACTCACTGCAAAGGCTCTGAGTGTGCTTGACATAAAAAAATGGAAATCCTCTCATCAAGCCAGGTGAGGCAATAGGACAAGTCTGACTGAGTGGGGGGTAGAAAAGAGAGATACTTGACTAAGGCATCTAGAAGGAATCTGTATATTAAGTTTCATAAGTTGCCAAAGGATCAAACGGAGCAAGGTCTAAAATGCAGAATATTGCAGCAGGGAGCAGAGTCTTGATGTCAAAACTTGATGACATATAATTCTGCCTCTCTGCTAGCCGGTGGTCAAGGCATAAAATGCTGAAGTGGTAAGGGGAGGTTTCCACTGCTTCCTTGGCCCTTTAAATATGCTCATCTCATCTCCAGCCAAACCTCAGGAAGCTCCACAGTATGGGCCACTCCCTGCCACCACTACCATCACCAAGAGGAAGTATATATGTTGAGAATTACATTCAGATGCACGTATTAGAGATTCAATTGCAGCACCTTATTTAAAAAAAACCAAAACTTATTTCTCTCACTTTCAAGTTTAAAAGTTAGCAGTCTTGTGCTAGTGGAGCAACAATACAGCATCATCAACATCTTCCCTAACTTCAGGGTTATGAGATGGCTATTCCACATCCGTCCCCCATCCCAAGGAAGCTAAACTTCCCCAAAAATCTCCAGTTAAACCTACACAAAACACCCATTAAGCTTCCATTTCCCTCTCATTGGCCAGAACTGTGTTAATTACGAGGGCATCTGGAAGTTAGTTTTGTGGATAGACCTGATGCTACCTCCAACAAAATTGGAATCTGAATCATTTAGGGATTATGACACAAACAACCATTGTTCAGAAGTCAAGTAAATGAAAGATCCAGATTCTAGTTAATCAGCAAGTAGGCCGGTAATGCCAGCCATAGATCTGGTGTTCTTTGACCTGAAAATCCTTCACACATCAGAGGCAGGAAGTGAGACCCCACGCTATGGAATATATTGCCATTATCATTATTAATAGTCAAAAAGTAAAATTATAATAAAAATTAAATAAAACTTGATGACATACAATCTCTGCCTCTATGCTAGCTCTTTATTAAGCTCTGGAAATATATAGCACATAATAGTGTATATAGAATATTTATATTGTTTCCCAGTGTCTGGAATGTTAGTGCAAAGATAAAATGATACTAAACATTGCAAAAGAAGCACGATATTATAAAACAGATATAAAATTTGGAAATAAGAATTGTTAATTCCACTCCTATATCTGCTCCCAGTTTCTTGTCCAATACAGTCACTTATTGCCAGCTTTTATACTTGTAAAATGGAAATAAAACTATAATTAAAGAAAATTATTAAGTAGAGAAGCTAATGGAAGGCATACATTAACTAAGAAAATTAATGTAACAGTATATAAAATGATGAATTTGTTTTCATCTACAGTATATGGAAATAACATGGTTAATACCTAGCACACCATTTGTACACATGTTGCCTTCCATTCTTAATTTATACATCTGACTATATGGATGCCTAGATTCACCTTTTCTAGGTCTAAGATTTTGCTCTCTGAGTGGGATATTGCGACCAAAATGAGGTTAGTACATGTGGGTGGGATCAAAGTAAATTGCTTGACTCAACAGAGTTTTGTGCCTGATCATCTTTGAATACTCCAAAAAGATCTAAGTCCTATAATAAATGCAAAACATTTATAGATACTATTAATGGCTTGCTTCATATTTTCTGTTAAAATCAATCTCAACATCAACAGCTACAAAGTCCATGATAGTTATTGCACTAATTAGGCAGACATAGTTTCTTATACCCAGAAATATAAAATCTGAGCAACATCATTTAAGGACTGCCTATTCAATTTAAAAAATGTATACATTGCCTCCTGTGTCAATAAAATAGTAAGGATTTTTAGTTAAATATGATGGAATAAAGAACTATGGAATCTTCAGGAAATACATTACTTGTATTTAAATGCTTGTAAGTGTTGTTGACTTGTTTGGAGAGGAAGAGGATGGAAAGAAGAAAGGAGGGAAGGAGAAAAAAATAGGGAGGAGAGAGAGAAAAAGAGAAAAGGAACCAGGAAAGGAAAGGAAGGCAAGGGAAAGCAGAGCAAAGATTTAAAGAAAAAAATTAGCCTATGAAATTTTGGGAAGAGTAAAATGTGGGCTGACCTAATCTCTGTAGTCTTCCTCAAAAACAACCATAACCCCAGTTAATCATGAGACAAACGTTATACAAATAGCAATTGAACTACTCTACAAAATACCCGACTAGTATTCCTCAAAAGTGTCAAGATCGTCAGAAACAAGGAGACTCTGAGGAATTGTCACGGCCCGGAGGAACCTAAGGAGACAATGACCACATATACTGTGGTGTCCTAAATGATATCTTGGGACAGAAAAAGGATATTAAGTAAAAGCTAAGGATACATTTCATTTATTAATAATGTATCATTATTGGTTCATAAATTGTGACAAATGTGCCATACTAGAGTAAGATATCAACAATATAGGAAACTAGTTGTGGGGTATATGGAAACTCTCTGTACTAGCTTCACAATTTATCTGTGAACAAAATAGAATTACTCTGATGTTAAAAGCATATTAAAAAAAATGGGCCTAAGAAATCACTCTAACAATTTCAACAACTACCATGTGAATCCAGTCAGTCTCTAATCTGAACCATATTCACCGTTAATCTGGAAAAATGTACTAAAATTACATGTTACAAAGAATAATGCTGCTTAGTTAGAATCAGAATCCTTAGAATAGAAGGCTCCCTTCCAGATCCCTTAGGATATACATCTTCAGCCAGCAGGTGCTTATCTTCATCAGACTCCTTTTTTTAGAAATGAAAGAGAGAAAATCTGTCATGGGTAACACAGGACACACAAAGCTCTCCATCCTGATGTCCATCGCATTAAATCTGATCATCGACAATTGTGGACATTTGTTAAGAGTGAAAAATAACAACAGTTGCTACCTCTGGGGTCAGGCAGATCTAACTCAATTACTCACTGCCTTTGTTCCCTTGTATAAGTTACTTAAACTGTCTCATCATTTTTCTCAGTTTTAATACAGACACAACTCATCTCATAGGTTCATTGTGGGATTTCCATGAAAGAACGCATGGAAATTATTTAGCACAGGACTGGACACAGAGCTAGCTCTGAAAAAATATTAGCCATATTTTTTATTTCTTTAAAATCTGTCCTCACTTGTTGTGGTAGTCATTAGTTATTGTCACATATTTCTGGTTCTATCCCCTTTCATGCTGGGCACACGGTAAACTGCACTTTATTGTCCTCTTTTGATTAAGTAGGGCATGTGACATTCTGGCCAAAAGATTGTGAACAAAAGTGATGCATGTCCCTTCCAAGCTGAAAGCAGATCCTGCAGAAGCCCTTCCCTCTGGCAAGGGTATCATGCACGTTCAGGCAGATGGCTGGCTTACTCTGTCATCCTCAACCCGAGTGACATCAATAAGCAAGATTCTTATGTCTACCCACAATGAACACACAGTAAGAAACAAACCTTTCAGGTCCTAAGCCACTGAGACTTGATAAGCATAACCTAGGCTGTCCTGCCTAACATTCTTCAGTTATCAACATTAATAACCAGGCTCTTGTATCCTGTAAATCAAATTAACATGCCATGTTAAAACACACTTTTATACAGACCTGGGTCTGTTAACGGAATAGCTAAAAATGCTAAGAATGCCTAGTTCAAATGCAAGAGATAATGAAGTATTACCTATCTTATATAAAAATAGCAGAATTCTGTAAACACTGTGAAAGAAGGGAAAGAAATACTTATATATTGGGTTGTCAGAAAAGTCATGATGTATTTTTTCTTTGTTTTCTATGGCAAAAATGTGTCATGACTTTTCCGACAACCCAATATATAAGACTTACTATTCTACTCCACGTTTTCCTCTGTCACAAGAATTTTATCAAAACTCACTTGATGCTCACAGTTGTTTTTTTTAAAAGTATAATTAGTGATCACTTATTTGGAATATAAGTCTTAATTCTATTTTTGTATTATTTGAATGTCCCTAGTCAAGGGCCACTTTTTTGTTTATTATGGTAGCCAAATATAGCTGGTTCTTGTAAACACAAGGATTGACCAGAATATAAGGCATTATTGAGTAACAATAACTTTGATGGGGTGTTTTGCAGGGTTGTTCTTGTTGATTTTTATTTGTTTATTTTATGAAGCCCCTTCCTCTATGATATTCATATGGATACCTCTGAGGCTACAGTGTACTACTGTGTGAGCACGCACGTGTGTGTGTGTGTGTGTCAGAGAGAGGGAGAGACAGACAGATAGACTAGGAAAGAGTTCTCTTGAGGCTATATCCTTTAAGTAGGGAAAAAATTAAAACACAGCTAGACAGAGTGGACCCCTCTGTTGGCTGTTATCCTTGAATGAGGATCTGTCTTCTAAGATAGGCCATAGTGAGAAGAATTGGCACTATTCAAAACCCCCCCCCCAAGGCTTGAAAAATCACAACCCTATTTCACTTATTAGCATCCTGGACCCATCAACACCTAATTACGTCTTGTAAGTCTGGGTCTTGTGCCTGTAGAGAAAGTTAAGACAATTTTAAAAGGTCCCTTGAGTTCTGACTAATAACCTACATTCAACATGCAATTTCTCATCTATATCATTTCATTTGATACTCACAAAAATCCTAGAAGATGAGTAAAGCAAGATACATTATCTTCACTTTGTAGAAAATAAAAACTAAATTTCAGATAAAATAACTGATTTTCAGAAGGTTGCATACCATAACTATCAACGCAGGACTACAATGATACTGGGTCATCTAACTGGACATCTCCCCACTAGCAACACCACTTCTGACCAGACACAGTGTCAAAGACATAATTTTAGAGTTACTGGTAAAAGTAGCCCTTTAAAATAAAAGGGAAAATTTATTAAAGGTATGTAACCTTGGGGAAATTCCTTTGATAAAACAGAATGTCCTTTAGAGATGAGTTTCTCTCGTTACTATAATATTTTTGCATACTTTTTTCTCTTATGAACTGTATAACCAGAAAACCTTTCCATGCAAAAATGAGTGGCCAGCTGAGACATAAACATTTCTGGCTGAATAAATCATTTAATTAGGATGTTGCCCATGTCCTCAAGGCTTCCAAATGAACACATTTTATATCAGTATCATAATATCCTATGTGGCATATGTTTCTGACACCACCTTATTATTGCACTGGGCAGCCATTTACTTAGCTGTACTTTGAAATTCCATGCCTGGATTCTTTGGGTGGCCTACGGGTGACTCCACAGAAGCTCACACGTGGTAAAACAAATGACTAAAGACAGAAGAGAGCACTAAATGGCACAGGCAGGTCAGATTGCACAGTTTGGCACCGCATTTAGTAAATTATAGTCAAGCAGCTTTTAGTTGCATCCTAACTGTCCATTTTCAGATGATACTTCTGCCAAACGCCAGATCACTGGGGCTGCATTAAAAAGCGCAAACAGCACATTCAAATTTGAAACTATAGGTCTTATGTATTTCTAGTTTTTCAGCTAGCAGGCATGAAAAGCACTTTTGAGCAGCAAACGATGAAGAAATAACTTACAGCGAATGGAAAATGTTAGGAAAGCGAGGGCTAGACAATTCTATGAGTCACTACTGAGATATCTAAAGGGATGGGGATTCCAGTCCACTCACTAACGTGTGGGTTGAAACGTTGCTTTATTTTTCAAGAATTTCCATGGGAGGCACTTGGAGGGAAAAACAGGAGGTGGTCACACTTGACTTCAGCCAGAAAAGGCCTGTCTTGAGAGTCGTGAGCTCCTCGCACAATTTGAAGATACTCCACAACACACACAAGATTTCCAGTCTAAAATGATTTTAAGAGACTTATGGCACTATTTCAAAAGTAAACCAAATCGTTAAAAAAATTGTTCTAAATGAACAAATGTAGCTTCTAAAATTATATTTCATTACTTCTGGGTTAACAATTACAACATAGAATTAGTTTTGTCTAAGATGTAAACTCTTAAAAATGTCTATTTCTAACAAAAGGAGACAAATATTCCAAATTAGGGCCTAATTTTAGATTCACAATTTTCTTTGTAGGAAAAAAATTGCCATCTTTTATTTTTCAAATAACAGGAGCAAAATGTAGAATGAACCTAAGAGGAAAAATTTACCTTGTAGATATTAATTTAGAGTTAATACCATAATAATATTCATTACTTCCTGAAAAAAAAGATCATTTATGTTTTTTGATTTGCTTAAATACGAGAAGTGCCAGCTGCTATGGGAATTTTAGGAATACAGTGCAATCCTGGCTCTGTCACTTATGAAAGTTTCAGTGTGCTCCATAAAAATAAGACAATAATAGTAACTAATTCATAGTTACTGTGAATTTAAGTGAATAACATCTGTAAAGTATTTACCACATAATAAATGGTAGTTGTTATTATCATTAAGTTTTGAAAATTTTTCCACAAAAAGCTACAGAACAGCTGAATAAATAATGTTATTTGCCTTTCCAGTTTTGTTACTGGCCACTGAGATTTGGCATAAGTGTGGCACAAGCATACTGATCACAGGACCAGTGGCTTGGGGAGGGATTAAGGGAGTACAGGGGAGTAATGCTGTGTATGTGGAAGAGCCCCACTTTCAGCCCCTCCTCCATTCAGCTTGACAAACATTTGATGGACTCCCACTACAGCCCCGGTCCTCTAAAAGATAACCTACCTCTGCCTTCAAGAGCCACTCCTGATGATAAGACAAAACTTGCACATATGAAACAAGGAAAAATGTGTGGTATCATAAGGGTTATATAATGGGTACTTACTAACAAACCATGTTAAATTACAAGATTTATAGCCATACACATGCAAAGCCAGCTGCAAAAAGAAATTACTATAATTAATCTTCTTAATATACCTCAAAATGCTATACTCTACAAATCTGCAAAAAAAGAAGTAAAATTCCAACCACTTTTGGTCACTTTACTTTAGACATCTAGTTTACTTATGCTTTCTAAATTAAACTGGAAATCCAGTAACTTGGGTTTCATCTATCTCGAATTTTAAATGTAATATTTACCTAATAATTTCTCAAACTTTTCAAAGATATAAAATTATGGTTGTATGTCACCTTTATGAGCCCAAACTATTCAAGGATTTCCAAAATTGTGTATTATACATGTGCAAGAGGCAAAGAACAACAGCAGTGGAGAGAGTTCAACAGATGTCAACAGCTCCAGCAGAAAAAAAGATCAGAAAAGAAAGTATGCCCCCTGCTGTTTATGTAATGAACAAAGGTCCAAGAGTTTCTGAACACACAAGTCGTAACTGAAAAAAAGAGGCTTGAATTGCTGCTCTCTAATTTCTTAGATCTTGATTCCAGCATGTTGTAACAAATTTATGATCATGCATGTGGAACTAAAGTTATTGCAAACAAGTCTAGTCCTTCTTTCTCTCCTCTGCACAATACAGAGGTGCTAGGTTGTTTATCTATCTCCTTGTGTTGATCTTCTATTTGAATTTTTAAGGGCCCGAAGGTACAGGATGATATCTTTTCCTAAGTATGATTATGTAGTTATTAAAAAGCCCTACATGCAATATCAGACATTTAATAATATAACTGCCTGGTAGTGAAAGAAAAACAATCATATAAATTGGCATCACTCCTTCTGCCTTGAACTCAAACCAGAAATCCAGGTAAATCGCACTTAAGAACTTCAGTGAGTTGACAAGAATGCCAGCATTTAGAAACTGCCTCTCACCCTACTTTTTTCATACAATTCTACAAACTAACAATTTTTTTGACATTAATTATTCATAGCCATTTTCGGGGTATAGTTATAATTAAGGAGCAGTATGATATAATGGTTAAGACCCTGACCACAGACTGCCTGATTTCAAATCCCAGCTGCACTGCTGACTAGCTGTATAAGCTGGAATAGTTGCTGCATGTCTGTGTTGCTTTCTCTCACCCATAAAGTTAGAATCATATTTATAGCTACTTCATGGGATTATGTATTACAACATATAAAAAGAACTGTATCTGGAACACAGTAATTGCTACACAAGAAATTACCAGCATCAACATTATTTGTTATAATTACTATTTTTTCTTCACTTTAGTCTATTATGCATTACTACAATGTTTTATGAAAAACAAGGTTTTTGAATTGGAATAATTTAAAATGTACTAGAGCACCCAGGAATAATCAAGAAATATGCATCTAGGGGAAGGAAATAAAACAATTTTGCTGACACATATAAAAGAAGTCTTAAGGAAACTGAGACTCAGATCATGTTTATGAATATGAAACAGAATATTATAATGATATAGTATCAATATAAATGCTTTTATTTGAAAGTGACAATAAACCTAATTTAAGCTGCCTTTAAAACCTAAAGAGAATTTGTTAGATCTTATAACAAAATCATCCATACAGTTGAAGTAAAGTCTAATCCAGTAGTCCAAAAATGACACAAAATACCTGAATTCTTTCTATCTCAATTCTCTGCCTATAGCTTCATTCTAAAGTCACAAGCACAGGATTCTTTTCCTAGCATCCCTACGAAGTAACGAGATACCATGTAATTATGTCAACTTAAGTCATAGCCCACCATTTCTGTGACAAGGGAGAGATGTAATATACTGACGAGCTTAACTTCCCTGAAATCATATGGGTCCTCAAATGAAGAGAAAGATCAGATGAGAATGGAAGATGAAAAAAGACATGTTTTAAGAAAACACACAACAGGGGCCAGCTGAGTGGCTCAGTTGGTTAAGAGCTTGCTCAAGAGTGCGAGCTCTGAGCAACAGGGTCACCGATTCGATTCCCACATGGGCCAGTGAGCTGTGCCTGAGCTGAGCTGCCCCTGAGCTGCCAACAGGTGGCAGGATGGCTCAGTTGGTAAGAGCATGTGCTCCTAACAACAAGGTTGCCTGTTCAGAGATGGTGGGCTATGCCTGCCGGCAACTAAGGCTGAACTTGGCACCTTGACCTGAGCTGCTGCCCAGATGGCTCAGTGGATAGAGTGTGCACTCTTAACAATGAGGCTACTGGTTCAACTCCTGCAAGGGACGGTGGCTACACCCACCCGCAGCTAATTCAACACAGCACCTTGAGTTGAGCGGCGCAACTGGACTTGGAGCTGAGCTTGTTGCACTCCACACAACTAAGATTGAAGGACAACAACTTGGCTGTTCCCCTTCCCCAATTTCCCAACACTGTTCCCCTCCCCAATTCCCCAATAAAATCTTTTTTAAAAAAATGACACACAACAAATAAGATACATCTAAAATTAATTTGTGGGTAAATGAAATCAAATCAAAATTCCAACATGGTTTTTGCAGGATCATTTAAGAATATGAATCATTAAGAACTTTAGAAAATAAACATCCAAAAAAAAAGTTAATTTGAGGGGAAAAAAACAAAAGTAATATCAGGGATAGCAATCTGATCTGCCATATATAAAAACATTTAAAGTTATGATAACTAAAACAGTATAATATAGGTATAAAAGCAGGCAGATTAATCATTCAATAAAAAGTAGTATAAGTGAATAAATACTTAGAAAAATTAAGTTTTATATCTTCCATTCAGAATGCATATCAGATTAATAATAAACAGGTAAAGAATTAAGCCCAAGAAATTAAGCCATCAAAAATGAGTGAATATAATTTCCCTCAATTAAGAAGGGCTTCATTAATGTAAAAACACTAGAAAAAATAAAAATGAAAGGACTACTTAAAAGAACCCAATAAAAAAACACCCTTTTACCTAAATCAAGTTTTATAACAAAATCAAAAGGCAAACAACATTCCAAAAAAAATTTTTATCTTAAATATAACAAGAAGTAAGTAGAAATAATTCTAAGAGGTCAATTAAGATAATTAAAAATGTAAAACGTATTGGTAAATGATATAAACTTGTAAAAGAAGAAATATGAATTAATAACTTGAGAAAGTTGTTAATTCACTAGTAGGAGAACAAATATTAATGCAGTGAAGTATAATTTTTAAGCCATAAAAAGACCAAAGTTGTTAAATATAATGTTAATGTCTTGGGCTGCTATAAATAACTGCCATTGATTGGGTAGCTTATAAATAACAGAAATTTATTTCTTGCAGTTCTGGAGACTGGAAGTCTGCTATCTGGGTACCAGCATAGTCAGGCTCTGGTAAGAGCTCTCTTCCAGGTTGTTGACTGCTAACTTCTTGTACCCTTACGTGGTTGAAACAGAGTGAGCTAGCTCTCTGGCCTCTTATAAGGACACTAATCCCATTCATTAGGGTTCCATCCTCATGATCTAATTGCCTCCCAAAATACCCACCTCCTAATACCATCACATTGGGGATTAGATTTCAGCATATGAATTGGGGAGGACACAAACATTCAGTCCATAATAACTGGTATATCATAAGGAAGTACTCTCATACATACATAGTAGGATTATATATTGATTAGATTTTCTATACAAAAATAGTTAACAATCTCTGTCAATAATCTTAAATATATTATAATCCTTTGACACAATTATACTTTTAAGAATCTATACTGAAGATTTAATTAAAAATCACAAAGACTTATACATAAAAATATTTACTGCACTATTACCAAATAAAACAATAAAATCAATAAAAAAGTGTTACACAGTAAGGGAACTATCATAAATTAATCTTATTTCTATATTATGCAACAATATGCAAAAGCTAAATATACATATAAAGACTATGTGGACGTTTGAGAAAACTCTTAAAGTTGAGAGAAAAGCCAGTATACAAAGTATGTGCGCATGGGCGGGCTGGTGGGTGTGTGATCTCATTGAGGAAAGCTGGAGAAAAATAAACAAGAATTGTTAACAAAGTCCCTGGGTGAAATACAGGTGATTTTCATTATCTTATTTTTCAGAATCTTCTATAGTGCCTACTTTACATAATGAAACCAAGTCAAAAGCATTTTAATGTATTAGAAAATCTTCCAGTTGCAGTTAGATTATTATGAGTTATTTGCAAAATAGCATTTTTGAAAATAAAATATAAACATAAATATACATTGTGTATAAATTATTTTTATATATCAGGTTTATTTATAATGATGTACATTTGCAAAATACAGTAAAAAAAGTATGTTTTGGTCATTATTAATCTCAGAAAAAAAATATATGCCCAAAAGTAAGCTCCCCAAAACAGTTCTATAATTTATATTCTTTTACTAATTTCAACATTACTTTCTAATCGCATTTATAATGCTAAAGAAATGGATTCTGTAATTGAGGAATTGGAGATAGCTACAAGCTAACTCCTATTGGCCTTTATGCATTATAGTAATAAATAATGCACATCAAATTTTTATTTTAAAATAATATACAATATTGATATAATAGCCTTTACATTTGGGCAGTTTGAACTGTATCATTTTATCTCCAAAAATTTTCCAACATTCTGTTTCAATATTTTGGAGTCTAATGTTGAGTGCCCAAAGGAGAAATTTGGACTGGATAAATAAATTTGAGATTCCTTCTTATTGACAGTAATTGAAACCATGCATATGTGCTTGTGCATGCACACACAGACACACACACACACACACACACATTATCATATATAATATGAATCTCAAATCCCTTTTAGAAGGAGGTACACATATGTTAGACATAACAAATACATCACTGGTATTAAACCTCAAAGCCAGAGAAAATATCTTTGCATGTAAGACAGGCCCTTTGGTTGAATGAGGGAGGCTGTCAGAAATACACAAATGCATAGTTATCTCATATATTCACTCAAGACAAAAGATTGAAAGGTTTAAGTTTTTCTACTAGTTTTTGGATCAGAGAGAGAATTAGTGCTTTAATTCTAACTACATCCTGGCAAAAGGCAGAAAACCAGTTTTTCTCATTTTGCCACACATGCTATTTCAACCAAGCATTAATTCCTGCACTTGCTTAAGAACAAAATGACAAAATCCATAAAATTTTGAGACTCATTTTCATTTTCTCAGTTTTAGTCCCTTATACTTGAAATTGATTATTTCATTCCTGGCATCTCTTTCCCCATAACTTTATTATGACATTTGATTAAATTTTCATTTAAATTTAATGATGAATAAATTCTTTCAAAGAAAGTGTTATTCTTATTCCAGAAGAACCTCAGACATACCATATAATGTGGCTTTAAGCCATACTCTCACTTGGAAATTGTGACTCACTGTAATGGGCAAGGTAATTTCTGTTCATCATGGCTTAAATTTTTATATGTTGGTAAAACTTTTTCTCCTTCTGTACTACTGAAATGTTTTCTGGTGCTTCTCACTATGGACAATTAAGCTCCTTCGTTTAAAAAAAAGACAAGCTTGTTATATTCTATAATGTTTTGTTCCAAGTCTTGGATTATACTAAAAATATATTAATTTAGTACCTTTGATATCCTCTGTGCAAATCTATCCAGACATTTTTGAATTTTTCTCTCTATATATTATAGAAATAGAGAGCACACTTTCATGGAATCCATGTACCCTTTTTATTCCATAATCATAATTAACAGCCCAGGAGAAAATCATTTTAATCAATGGATAGCTCCATGGCCTATAAAGTAGAATCTTTGCATTTCTCTAGAAAGCAAAATAGTAGTCTACACAACCCAAGAAACTCCTGTCTACGTTGTCTGACTCTTGGGAACTTGGTAACCTAATTTGATATAATTGGCTACATTAAATACCCCATGGGTAGATAAGGGTCACACGTATTACATGGAAGATCACAGTTTAAAATTAGCTATATTAGTTTGTAATTTACCTTTAGGTGAGAAAAATATCCACTTAGGAAATTTGGTCCATGATTCACATTTATTTTAAGTTAAAAATAAATTGAAAGCTAAATTGAGAGCTAAATTGAAAGTAGAAGATATTGTTAGTGTGTCACCCCTTATGTTTGCACATTGACCATTCCGCTGCATGTTAATGAACAGCTTCCAAAGCCTGAGGGCTTTACCTGGTCAGAGCCTGCTTGCAATGTGCAGGAGTCAGACCCAAAAGGCTTGGGAGTTTTAATGCCCTTTGGGAGCGGTTCTCAACCACTGACAAGATAGATGGGAGTTGATGTACAAGCATATCAGCCAATTATTTCCACAGTTGGTTATGTCTGAAGTACTCTACTTTATCTCTCAAAATTACCCAACAAGTGACCTTTCTCTGTTTTGTTGGGTAATTTTGAGAGATAAAGTAGAGTACTTCAGACATAACCAACTGTGGAAAGAATCTAATAAATAAATAAACAAATAAATAAATAAATAAATAAATAAATAAATAAATAAATAAATAAATAAATAAATAAATAAAAAGATGGAGAAAGTGGCAACTTGCATGAAAATGTACCCTATTGCCTGTTTTCCTTCTCACCTGCCTTTGAACTCCCCTACTAGTGTTTCCTGGAATCAGCATTCAAATCACTACTTGCACTCAAAACTTTGTCTCCAGGCCTGCTACCAGGGGAATATACAATTAGATTGAAGTAATTTATTTTTTTTCCTTCCTCTAGTTTTGAAAACTGTATTTCCATAACCTCATGTCAGCTGGCCCTGTGAGAAGGTATATACTTCTATATAATGAGTCACAAATGGCCACATCATAGTTACCTTAATCAACTCTAATCTAATACCATTTTTCAGTGATTAGAGACTTCATTATATTCCTAATAAACTGTGATTACACCATATTTGTCAGTGCAAACAATCTTAACATATTCAGTAGCCTTAAATGAAATTCATCTTTAAGGCAGAATATACTCATACAAACTCATTAGAAAATTACAGTCAATTCTTTATTTAGGTTTACCTGCATCTTCACCAACTTATTTGTTTCCATTTGTTCCTCACATTCCCTTCCTTTCTTCTAGATTTAATTGTCTTCTAATAGTTCTTACCTCAGTGAACTATGAGTGGTATACTCTCAATAGTTATTCATCTAAAAATGTCTTTAATTTTTCCCCTCACACTTGAATGACAGCCTGTTTTTTCACACTTTGAACATAATTAGTCCTCTCTGGTTGCTTTGAAATTTTCTTTGCTTTTTGTATTCTACAATTTCACTCTGATATTTCTAGGTGGGGATTTGTTTTTATTCCATGCTATTTTGATTTGGTAGGTTGTCTTCTTTACACCTGGTAAATTCTCAGCCAATACATTATTTTACTATTGTTATTTTCATCACTGACCTTTCCATTAGATATACATTTAACCTCTGTGTTCTATCCTTTATACCTGTTAACTGCTTTTATTTCTTCTTCATCTCTTTATTTCTCTGTGCTATGGTCTAGATGATTTAACACAAATTCTCTCTTGAACTATGTCTCCTTATATATTATACTTCTCATGTTCTTTATTTCATATTGCCCTCTTCATTGTGGTTACTGTCCCCATCGTTATCTTTTTAAACAGTGTAAATATACTTATTTTATAGTCTCTTTCAGATTTCATATTATTCTCCGTTCTTAAGCATTAATCCTCCTGTTTACAGCTATGCCTGCTCACTCACCCTCATGATGGTTCATTTGCTAATGTAGTTTGTAATTTTTACGTTCATCTTCAGTGGGTTTTGTTCCCTGAGTTGTGAAATTATCCTGACAGATCAGTTTTGCACTTTTTTTCTGACAGAATAAAACAGATTTTAATGGTCTTTGACTCATTTTTATTCCAATTTCTCAGCTTATATTTTCCATGCCATTCAAGAAATATCAATTGTGACCCAATTTGGCACAGACCTGGCATTTCAATTTTCTCACTAGTATCTTTTTTCCACTTAAAACCCCAAAGAGCAAACTTGCAGGCTGCTTCCCAAGTTTTAGGTGCAGGGTGTTTCTAATTCCATTTTTGCAAGCACAGCACTCCTTTAAAGCACTGTTTTTTAAGCTGGGTACTTAGTACTAGCTCCCCAGCTCAGGTGGATCAAATAACATGGCTCTCATCCTTATATGGGTGTTAAATTCTCATCCCATAGAGTCTATATCAAGCCTAAAACCCTGTGAGCTTTCTATGGCTCAGCTTCCATTTAAAACTCTGTTTTTTATTTATCTTAGTTCCTGGCATTTGTAGATTATTTTCTTTTATCAAAACTACTGTATTTTAAATTATTTTATATAGTTTTTTTTTTATTTTGAGGATGATGATCTGCATTAGCTTAGGCCATCATATTCTGCAAGTCTCAAAATATAAACCTAAGGATATAGACATAATTCCAAACAAATATCAAGATGCATATGAGATTTGACCTCATACTATCAAATAGCACTTCTAAAAAAAAAGTGATTAGATGAATGAAAATTAATCATAAATAAATTACACTAGAGTACATACCCTTGGTCTCCAAATCATACTAAATAGGTTCATATGACATGGAAAGCTAGAAAGGCCTAATCGAAGAATGAATTAAGACAGTACAAGCTACTGTAAGAAAAAGAGTTACAAGATCATAAAACACTGAAATGAGGACAGAACAAGACAGAAACACTAGAAAAGATGTTATAATAACTCAAGTGAGAAATAACTGAAATTTGGAAAATTAACTTGGCAACAAAGATGGAGAGGGAACACCTCGTCCAAGACACGTGCAGGAGCCAGCGGGGCAGCCTTTGGCGAGGTGTTGGATTTATGGGGAAAGGACTGTGAAGAAATGCCTCCGGGCACTGAATCTGTCAAATAGATGAGCAGCAGGTAGGCATTTCAGGTTCTACAAAATTGCACTAGCCCACAACACTCATAAGTGCAAAATACAGCTTATTTTTCTTTCATTTAAATTTTTTGACTCTGAGGCCCCATGCTGCCAAATGTAAAAATCTAATCTAGGCACTTTGTAGTGAACTCAATCCAATTGAGTGATTTTCAATGACTTCAGTTTAAAATGCAATCATCCTCTCTTTGTCCTCATTCCCCTTTCCCTGGGGCTGATGCTAATCTCCAGGAATGCATAAATAATTCATCCCATAATGGTTCTCAGATGTCTTTGACCTCTGTCACTACTGTCTTCAGTACCTCCTCTGAAGGGCCCAAGTCCCGTCATGGCCTCTTGTGTCAGCTCCTTGCTTTATTTGAATCTTCTGAACTGTTCTACCCATTCCACTCTTCTCATGAGCATAGGAAAGATCTGGCTATTCTCTTGTGTCCTGCTGAACATTGTAGGAAATTTAGGGATGAGTGCAGAGTTCGCTCTTCCCCTGACTCTTCCCTTTCATTTCTGTGAGGTTGCAACCATTATTAACCCAGGTGAGTCAGGGACAGAGCAAGGTCCCTTTGGTTCTCATATCTCTGATACATGGTGGGGAATGGAGGCTAGGTTTCTCTAAAATTTTCCTTGTCCCCAACCTGGAGATTTTTCTGACCATTGGACTGTGCTGCAATGGTAGACAGACAGTGCAGAGCTCACCTGTAGATTGGCATTGCCACTAAAAACATCCATTCATGCCTGAATGTGCAGTTTAGGAGAATCTGGTATCTTTCTTTGCTGCCCTTTTCTGACAACATTACCCCTCTTCCACGCACTCTCCCCACCCCTCCTATAAATGATGGTTTCATGGCTCACTCTTTGAACAGAGACAGAGAGTGGGGTTAGAAGTTTGGTTAACAAAGAACATCACTATTATCGCATATCATTATATCACATAGGCTTTCCTAATATGCAAAGGGAATTAAAGAATTGGCAATACATTTAAGGAAAGAAAGAAATATATTGAAATTATAACATGATTGAGTCATCTTTCACAAGGTAAAAAATTTAAAAATAAACAAAGGTAAAGTAGATGTGAATAGAAACTAAAATTGGAAGCCAAAAATATTTTCTAAAAGAAAAAAGAATCCCTAGAAAACAGTAGGAAAAAAAGGACAAAAAAAATCAGAAAAAAGATTGTAAGAATTGCTTTAATGAATAATAAAAAGGGAAAAAGTCAAGGGAAAAATCAAAAGTGGACAGAAGTTTCTAAGTTGAACATAGAAGGCATTTCTAAAAACTCCAGTAAATTATACTGCATAGTATAAAAATTGGGGTGAATTAAATAACTAACTGTTTTCAAATTAATAATAGCTTTCAGTTACAATGCTTTTGGCTGCAAGTAACAAAAGCCATGCTTTAAGTTGCCTGAAATGTTAAGTAAATAATTATTGTCTCTCATAATAGGAAGTCTGGAAGCTCAGTGGCTCCCAGGATAGGATCCAATGCACCTCTGGACTCCCTGCTTTGCCAATAATAATTCGTTTCATGTCTGAACTTTTGTTTCCAAAGCAGGTTCTTTCTATTTCCCCACTCTGCCCTCTTTATTCTTGGCTTTATTTTCAGGCTATTGCGCTGTTGGTTATACCCAATCTCAAACAACAGAGGAGAAAAAAGAGAATGTCCCTTCCTGTAATGTAAAATGTAAACAAGCTTCTTCCAAAAGACACCAGCAGTTCTCAACTCATCTCTCTTCCCAGTGTGGAACTACCACCTTCTGAACTGGTACAAGGAAGATCAGAGCCCCAGAATTATCATTAATGCCATACTCAAGGGAGAGCCTCCAGCCCATGAGCTGGGGTGGGCACAAGAAAAGACATCCCCCACCACCTCTCAGCTATTAGTCATCCAGAACTTAGCCCCACCATCAAGTAGCTAGATAGGGTCAGGATGCAAAATGCTAATATTGGACTCACTTTTGATTCCTGTTCTGTCATTGGTTTCTATCTATTCATTCTTCTTCAAAACATCTCTCAGATTACTTCTTTATGTCAGTTTACATTTCTATCCAAATCTATGTCCCCAGCTTCACACCTACATAATAACAATCAACATTATAGTATGTTCACTCTCTGCTAGACTTCTAAGCACTTCATTTGATGGTTGTTTAATATTTACACAACTGTTCAAGATACTTAAGTGCTTATCTCCATTTTACAGATGAGGAAACAGTACTGAGAGGTTAAGTAGCACTCTCAAAGTCACAAAACTAGCAAGTATCTATTAAGGGCTAGAAACAATCCCCTATACCCACCTTCTTGAAAAATAATCCTATAATATTCCAAAGTTGGACTTAGTTCATTTAATTACAGTGGACAAAAATGAAAAGAGAAACATGTTGGAAAACAACAATTTAAATAATGATTGTGTTTAACTAATTTGTCTTTTAATTTTCAGTATTTTTTTCCATAATGAAAGTTTCAGTAAGTTTTTCCCAACTTATAATGGTCCAACTTATGATTTTTTGACTTTATGACAGTGTAAAAGCAATGACCTCTTCCCAGACTAGGGATAAGCAGTATGATACTCTCTCATGATGGTGGGCAGTGGCAGTGAACCACAGCTCCCAGTCAGGCACCGCTTCACAAGGACAAACAGCAGGTACTCTATAGTGTATTCATTGTGTTAAATGATTACTCCCAATTTGGGATTACACCCAAGAATGATTAGGCCAATGTAAGCATTCTGAGCACGTTTAAGGTAGGCTAGACTAAGCTATGATAGGTTAGGTGTATTAAATGCATTTTTTTGACTCACGATATTTTCAATTTAAGATGAGTTTATTGGGACGTAACACCTTTGTAAGTCAAGAAGCACCTGTACCTGGAGACTGGGGGTGGGAAGAGATTATTTGTTGGGTCTGAAAATTTTTCAAGCTTTATTTTCTAAATTCACAGGTAGATATAAGATTTGTATTCCATCTTATTTCTTATAAGATGATGGTAACATCAAGAAGAGAAAACTTCATTATGAATTCATAGTGTAAGGTGCCTACTGGACCAAATCCATGAAAAGTATCTTAAGAGCATATGAAAAACATCTGCATTTTTAACTTATAATGGGGACTCCTCAAATGATAATGTAAATTATCACTGCTTAAAAACACAGGTGGCTGGGCCTCTCTAGAGCTCCAGTTTCTCGCAGAGGCTGCATGCTTTACTCTCTGCTCTCCTTTAGACTCATTAATACAAACTGCCATCTCCCAGATGTGTTCATTGCAAAACCAATTCATGATTCACCTTTATTCTCACATTCCTGACAACTTACTTGTTATTTGATAAAGAACAAAATCAAGATGCTTTTTATATTGTGTAACATTTTCTAAATATTCTTACATAGAAATCTAATCCCATATTAAACCACAACTACAAAAATGCCATTCAAGTCCCTTATTGTATTATAACATAATAGCCAGTCTTGAAATTCTCACTTTTTCCACAAGCTGGTGAGAAAGAGGCGGCTCCTCATTGCACATTTTCCCCATTATTTCTGTACTCTATTTGCCAAATCAATGAAGACATTTATCAAAATGAATACCACTGTAATCTCCAACCATTGGAATATAAATATGAAATCATTTTTTTTCAATCACTACTTTCAATAATGCCTTGTCAAATCTCTTTTCCCATTCCGTTGCATCATATTTGGTAGATCCTATAACTTTCCAGTCATTTTTGGTTATTAAAAATCAGGATGAGATAAAACTTCAATCTCAAACTCAGTCTAAATCTCCTCAGCATGAGGACAGACCTAGACTGCTAGGGGCAGTGATGGGGTGGGGTTGAAGGGAAGTCTGTATATCTGTATTCTCCTTCTCCCTTTCCACCTTTTTTCTTCAAGGCCTAGCTAGCTCCTTCAGTTGTTGGGGGTGGGAAGAACGGAAAGAGAGAGGAACAAGTGTCTCTCTATTTAACTGGCTGTTATTATAGCTTTCTCTGCTTCTCTGGCTGGACATTGATGTTCTAAATGTGGCAGCCATCCAAATGCCAATTCTCTGGTGAGAGCTGTACAACTTCTTGGAAAAGCCTTCAGGGGTCTCCTCACAGCACAGCTCCCTGCTGAGATAAATTAAGCTCCAGTTCAACCTCATTCTCTAATCCCAACTCCCTCCCCTGGCAATACATTCACTGCGTCTTCCTGTTGAAGCCTCCATGTCCAGCAAGAAGTCCTGTAGGATGAGTGTCTTCTTCAGCTCCCTCTGCTACGACAAACACCATAGACTGCGTTACTTACACAACAAACATTTATTCCTCACAGTTCTGGAGGCTGAAAGTCCAAGATCAGGGTGCCAACACTACTGGGTTTTTGGTGAGGGCCTTGTTCCTGTTTATGTCCTCACATGGCCTTTCCATGGTGTATGCACACAGAGATAGAGAAAGAGAGAGCTGGTGTCGCTTTCTTTTTATAAGGGTACTAATCTCATCATGGGGGCTCTACACTCATAACCTGGTCTAAATCTAATTACCTCCCACAGGTTGAATAGCCTCACACTGGGGATTAGGCCTTCAACATGTGAATCTTGGGGTGGTGCAATGGCCCAAACGTTCAGTGCATCTCAGTGGGCAAACGGGCCTAAGCCTGCTTACCTTCCTTGATACATGCCTGACCCTATCTTTACACAGCAGATGGTGAAAGTACAGGCTCTCTCCGCTCTGCCAACAATCTCTCACTGGGTTCTCCTGTATTGAAATAGGCCAAGAGGAAGACTAGCAAGTTGGCTAGCTAAGCAGACATCCAATCAAGAAACACAATGCCAGTCAGTCTCTCCTGGCAAGAACCCCATTCTTTGTAAGTCATTCTCTTGGAGCCCTTCCCACTCCCAATTATGCCTAACACAATTAGGCCTACGTGTCTGACACAATAACTGTATTCACAATGATTCATAACTCCCTAATCTAGTCATTATCTATATAAAGGAGGATGGGTGGGGGTAGCTGATGCATAAGGGTTGGTTCTGCCACTTATTATTAAACTGTTAATAATTTCCTTTTTGGGGCAGCTCTCTTTAAATTATGGGATACTTAACACTTCAGATTTTTCAGCTCTGACCCTAGGAACTAAACATTGAATCCCACTGCAAATCCTGTTGCAGAAGAAACTTTCATGTTTTTAATGCTACTAAACAGCTTTGGGCCTCCATTTTCTGAAGTTTTTGCTTTTTTTTTCCCGAAAGCAGTCATGAAAATATTGTATTGATCTCATGGTTATTTGCACACAACTAATGCTTGAATTTCCCAGATTACTACCCAAGAAGGTATTCCTTTAAGCTAAGCTTTAAGCTAAAGTTCTTAAATAATCAGTTTTTAATATTTAGTTTCAGATATGCAATTCCATTGGTTTTCAAAAAAATATTAATTTGGAAACTGCATTAATTAATTGAAGTTCCGATTGCTTTGAGGTAATCAGTTAAGATCAACCTGCATTTTTGTCATGTGGAAATATCAGGTTTAGGAAATCTCTGCATCCTGGCCCTATAAGCCCACATTGATATGTAGTTCAATTCTATTCGACCTGCAGGGAAGAACTGCCAAAACTTGATATCGACACTCCACCTAAAACTTGGGGTACAAACATATTACAATATTTTAGGAGTATATTCTGCAAATGGCAGAATATAGTTATTTTAGGCCGTTAAATATGATAGGTCCCTGATAAATATTGCGTGAAGATACCTACACATTATGGAGAAGGCATCATTTTCACTGGTAAATAACTCATGTTTTGAAAGACAGCTGGAATAATCAGTTCTGGAATAATCAGTTCTGTTTCAATTCCAAAGTTAAGTAATGGTGTTTCAATGTTTTATTGAAGTGCCTGCTTAAGCAAACTTAATAAAAAGTGTTCCTAAATCAAGAAGTCCTGTCTCAATGGACATCAGACCACATGACATGTTGGGGGGGGGGGGAAGCAACACTCAGATTTTTAAGGACTAACTCCAGGAGCAAGGTGGAACTAGACACTTATGAATGATGCCCTCTATGGCCTTTATAGTTCATCATAATTAAGGATGTATTAACAAAAGTTCTCATGGAAAACTATTGGCTTAATCCTGTTTATCAAATCTTCCCGTAGTGTGCACAAATCTCCAGGTTAAACAATCCCTTTAAGTATTTTTATACATAGATACTTGAGTCAAGCAGGGTCAAGGTTCTGAAGCTTTAAAAATAACACTCACAGTCTCCTGACTTAAAATAGTCTTTGCTGGGCCGGCCGAGTGGCGCGATGGTTAAGAACTCGCTTGGGATGCCAGAGGGCCCCGGTTCGGATCCCACATATGAGGGCCAGTGAACACTGCCCTCCACAGCTAAGATGCTGAACAACAGCTCAACCTGGAGCTGGGCTGCCGTGAGTCGCTGGCGACGGCGTAGGCTGCAGTCCCTGTGGCAGTGGGTTGCCATGGGCTACCGTGTGTAGCCAGCAGCCAGCGTGAGCGGCCAGCAGCCAGCGTGAGCGGCCAGCAGCCGCAGTGAGCGGCCGTCCAGAAGCCGGTGACAGATCTGCCTCGCCCGGGAAGAGCGCAATGATGGTGCCAACTTGGGCCAGTGAAGCAACATCCTCCACAACTAGACTGAAGAACAAAACGACAGCAACTTGTCTGTTCCCCTTCCCCAATCCCCCAGCACTGTTCCCATCCCCCCAATTCCCCAATAAAAATCTTAAAAAAAAAAATAGTCTTTGCTATGCTATATCTTATACTTCCTTTATATTTGGTCTTTTTTTCCCCTGCATGCAAAGTTATATGGAAATATTTCTGCATATTTCTATCTTTTCCTCTATGTTTGTTTTTTTTTTTAATCTATTCTCACATTCTCAGAAGGGAGTCAGAAACTACATCAGAGACTATGAGACTATCCATCTAGGGAACTTTAAATGTTCACAGGTTTTCTGTATTTTCTTCACTGTATTTAGCAATAGAAAAATAAAATAGCTCTGTGTTTGTCAGGTGACTTGGAGAAATAAAAATAACTCTGTGTTTGGAGTAGCGAGAAAGGAAGTAGGGTGGAACTATATACCACTCTTCAGTCAGTCTTGGGAGGAGAAAAACCCCAAAGAAAAAGGTGATGACACTCCTCAGGGGAGAGAAGTAGACACATCTCTAGGAACCACAGCAAGACAGGGGGAGAGCCTTGCAGACTGGGTGCATCTGAGAATTAAGTATTGATGGAGTTAATGGTAGAAAGCCTAGATGGTTCCAGAACGTGCAAAGTGGTAACAAATACCAAAGTAAGTGTAGGTTCTGGTGTCAGATACGTGGGAGTTTTCATTCTGACACTGTCCCAAAGACCAGAAATGAAATTTCGGAAATGTCATATATTCTCTCTAAACTCTGTTTTGTCTCCAAGAAAATGGGCATGTCTATAACACCTCAGAGGATTTTCTGTGAGGATTAAAAACCATGACCTATGAGAGCATTTACCTCAGTGTCTGGAATATTAAAATGCTCATGGAATAAAAGGCAAATATAAATTTGACAATGTTAATTACACTGGGACAATAACATACTTAAAATGCACGTTTTTGATACCTTACCCAGCTCCCTATACCAGTTTAAACACAGTAAAATAATATATCATCTTCCAAAATCAGAATCATTAAATATTTGAGAAATAAGAATCCCTATATTTCATGTTTGAAGTTATCATATGTTAAGTCTTTGTTTATATTCTAAAGGGAAAAAATTGGTTAATCATTTTTTACTGTTTATTAAAGTGTGGTTAATTACATTGGATTTATTTATCTACATGAGATCATTGCCCAAATTTTATGGACTATCACTTAATCAAAAACTGTTATTGGACAAGTAGCTAATAACATAGTTAAACAGCTCCACAGTTGGTTTTACTGTATGGGTAACTCAGAAAACAGGTTTTTTTTCAGAAATTTAATTTATTAATTAAGCTAAAACAGAAAATTCCTCAAATCTAGAAGAAGCCACAAAATTAGATAGTCTCCATAAGATATTTATTTTGTGTCTTTGTTTCATGAGAGCGCTAAGCAAAGCCTAAAAATACATGGAGAGAGGATTTTCTGAGGGAAGAGTTTTGTGCTATGTACCAATCATAGAAAGCACTGCTCTGGATCTAAATCATAGAAAAGCAGAAACCAAGACACAAAAATGGTTTTGCTTCCGTTTATAACAGAACTTATGTTGTAATCTAGACCAACTTGAAGTGCATGACATTATGTCTCCAGTAATTGAGATTATTTTATTTGAATAAACTTTGGTACTAAATTCCTCACCTAATCTGACAATTTTATAATGGACTTCCCATTTTTCTATAACCTAAACTCAGAGTTCACTGAAAATCCATTTTAATTTGTGTCAGTAGGTGCTATTAACCAAATTAGTGTATTTTTAGAGGTATTTGGCTATTCAAACTATGTTGAAATTCCCAGGGATTTCCTCATAAATCACATGACTCTGAGATTTAAACTTTTGACATGAAATCTCCCAAAACAGTACATACCAATATTTAGAACTTGAAAACTTCCTTGCAGTTATGAGGGGCCGTTTCCTTAGCAGCATTTTAGGATAATCACAAAATATTCTGGTCTGAGTTTTAGGAGCCATCACCTCACTCTACATCCCTCTCAAACTCACCCCAAGAAACACATAAAATATACAACTATTTTCAAAAATCAGTAAGCAACAGTACTGTCTTCTCTGTCTTTCACTTCTTCCCTCCCTCCCTGCCCCTCTACCTCTCCCTCTCCTTCGCTCTCTTTCTCTCTCACCCTCTAGCTATTTTCTTACTGGTCACTCTTCCCCAACAACCTTTGACCCAAGATGCACTTCAAAAAATAATATCTTAGAATTATACTTTTCTTACATTTATTTGTTTTGCATTAAAGTTCCTTGTAAACTATGAAACTGTATAAGACTTGCTTTGAGGTGCCTGCCTCTACTCCTACTCCCTTCTCAGTAAATTTGCCAGCCACTACAAACACTGCCACCTATTGGAAGTGTTCCCAAAGGCTCAGCCTGGAGTTGGTTCCACTCAATCATTTAAATTGACTATAAACTGACTAATATTTCATAATAAATCCTCTCCTGCTTAAACGAGTTAGAGTAGATTCTGTTCTCTGCAATAAAAGCCCTGGAAATTTCATGATTTTACATTTTATGTCCCATGAAAGTCTTTCCCTACCTCAAAGTTATAAATATATTTTGCTATATTTTAAAGCTTTTGTTTATGTATGCATTTGTAGCTCTGTGATTGTTTCCTGCTAAATTTCTAGTTGGGTTTTGCTGGTGTATAAACAGTCACTTTGTTGAATTCTTTTATAAGTTCTAATTACTTTACAATCATCTTAGACTTTATAGGTAAACAAAAATAGTTCCTGAAAATAATAATTCTCTTGCTTCCCTTTTTTTCATTATCCATAACTCTTATTTCTTTACCTTATTACATTGTTAAGATCAGCAGTACAATATTTATTAGTAGTGTTGATACCAGTTATTCTTGGCTTTTCCTGTATTTGATAGAAATGTTTCCAAGCTTCTGGTAAATAATAAAGATGTTTCACTGAGAAGAAAGTTATAACCTTTGTCAAATAATTTTGAGAAATCAAGTAAAACGGACGCTGAAAAATGACTATGAGAGACTCACTTAAAAACAAACAAAAATATGCCTGAAGTTTGGAACAAAGAGAATTAAAAAACAGAGATCAAGAAAATACTAACAACAGAAGCTAATATGGCAATTTTTAATGTCAGAATCCTAATAAAAAGCAAAAGGATGAATATTTCAGATTGACACAAAAAATAAATCTCTGTTGTTTAAACCCGCCTCATTCGTGTTACTTTGTTACAGCAGCCCTAGCAAACCAATACAAGGAGATAAAAATACCAGTTAAGTTTTCCTCACCAGCAGGGTCAATGAAATTTAGCATTATTTATGCCCCATCAAGGAGTTTAGGGAGTTCCACCTGTCTCCACCACTCATTTTACTCAATTCCCCACTTCTCTCACTTTACTCTGATTTCCCTGCCAGGCTTGATGTAAGTGATTCTCTCTATACACCTCCTACTTCCAGTTATTTAATTCAATTTTTTCAAAAAAAGGGCTAATCAGTGGCCATTAGCTTGTTGAATAGCCTCAACCACAAGCCCTTTCAACACCACAGCATGTTTTTGCTAAAGGCTCTCCTTCTCCATGAACTCCTCTAAAGAATAGTACCTGACAGGTAAATAATATTTTGACAGAGCTATTTTGACATGGTAGTATTATGAAGCAGCTAAAAATCAATGCATTAAACTTTTCTCACCAGCTTTTATTTTTAATTAATTTGTGAAGCAAATATCACTGTCCCCTCTCCAGCCCTAACAGATGAGACAGAAGAGGAGCCAAAGATAAGAGTGAGGCTCAAGGGTGCCTGTTGGTATGCCTCTTTGAGTCCGCTGGAATTTTGACGCAGCTGCTTTAGGCACCTGCGAGTAAACCTCTGCCAGAATTAAAACAGCTGTCTCCAAATGCACAAGCTGCACATGAGTATGATTTGTTTATTTATCGTTATACATCTGTGCTTCTCAAAGGCATGTAAACCCTCAAGATATGATGTACTGTGCCGGGGGATCCTCAAAAGCAAAGCTAGACATGACATAGCTCCTCGAGGTGTCTATTTTCATCAGATGTGAGAATAAAATAACTTTACCTGTATTGTTCTTGTATTAAAACAAACAAGGATATGGCATAAAACAAAATGAAAATTTGTATACATTTTACAACTAAAACATGACATGTTGAAGAAGGAGTCTGCTCCCAACCGTATGTGTCCAAAAGTGGAAAAAATAGACATGATCTATTGGCAGCAAGTATGCACAGGTTCAACTCCCAGAGAGCTAAATCATATTATAAAATCCTGTATTGAGTTTCCTGTAGTCAGTGCTTCACTCAGGCCCAGGCTATCCAGCAAGCAGGTGGAGGCCTCAAAGGCCTCTTGAGACCTAGGGTCAGGAACACCCTGACCTTTTGGAGATATCAGTTAATACTCCTATCTTGGTGTGGGAATTGAGCCAGGTACCTCCCATTCCCACTGAATTGCCATCACTGCCTCCAAGCCTTTTGTAGAGGCCAGTATTTACACAATCACCTCCCCTGGTTCTGAAGCTTTGGGACTAGGACTAGAATTACACCACTAGCTTTCCTGGGTGTCCAACTTGCAGAAAGCAGATCGTGGGACTTCTCAAACTCCATATTCACATGAGCCAATTCCCTATATTAAATCTATCTCTCTAGATATATATAGATGTAGATAGATGCTATAGATATAGATTAGAGACAGAGATTGTATAGGTATAGATATAGATATAGGCATAGGTGTAGGTGTAGAGATAGAGATATGTAGATATAGATCCTATCAGTTCTATTTCTCTGAAGAACGCTGACCAACACAGAAATCAAGCCATAAATCCAAGAACATCAAAACCAATGCAAAATAAACACAAAAAGGACTACACCTAGGCACATGATAGTCAAACTGCTAAAAAACAAATATATAGGGGAAAAAATCACTTAAGAAAAGATTTAGGGGGACCACTTTATGGATGGTATAGTGGCCTGACCACTGTACTGTACATCAGAAGCTGCTGTTGAATAATATTATATGTCAACTATAATTTAATACATATATAGTCATGAGATGTGGAGTACAGTGTGGGGAATGGAGTCAATGGAATTGCAATAGATATGTATGATATCAGGGGTTGGGGGCAGAGGATAGGGGGAGGGAGGTTGTCACTTTGTGAGGGGTGAAAAGCATAACTATTGCATTGTTTTGTACACCTAAAACTAATAATAAAACAAAAGAAAAAAATAACAAATTACTTTCACAGAAACATAAATAAAAAATGACAGCTTACTTCTCATCAGAAGCAATGGAGGTCAAAAGATAATAGAATGTCATTTTTAATGCTATGAAGGAACAAATTCTCAATTTAAGACTCTATATATCAAATGAATAACATCCTTGAGAAATAATTAAAGCTTCAGATAGACAAAGGCTGAGATAATTCATGTACATATAAGAAATGTCATAGGAGGTTTATCAGGATGCAAGAAAATGATACCAGATGGAAGCCCAACTATGAAAAGGAATGAGGAACATCTTAAAAGGTATATATGGGAATGAACATGTTTGCTATTTCTATATGTAAGTACTCTTAAATTTCTTTTTTAAATTATCAATTGTTTAAAGCATAAATAATAAAAGTGTAGGGTGAGGGCTATAACACATAGAAGTAAAATAAATGACTAATACAAAACATGGATATTACAGAATTCAAATTGTGAAGTTTTTACTTTTTTCATAAAATAAATTAATACTATTTTGAGGTTGATCATAGGGAATATAGTCAATAATATGGTAATAACAATATATAGTGCCAGATGGGTACTAGACTAGTCAGGTGGATCGCTTCTTAAGTTATTTAATGTCTAACTATGCTGAACACTTGAAATTAATATAAAATAATACTGAATGTCAACTGTAATTGATAAAGAGGGTAGAAAGGAGAAGGGCAATAAGAGGTACAGATGTCCAGGTATAAAACAAATCATTTATGGGATGTAATGTACAGCATAGAGAATATAGTCAATAATATTGTGATAGCATGGTACAGCGTCAGATGGTTGCTAGACTTATCGTGGTGAATGCTTCTTTAGGTATATAAATGTTGAATAACTATTGTGTTAATCAACAGCTGAAATTAATATAACATTGTATGTGAACTATATTTTAATAAAAATCTTTTTTAAAAAAGATGTAGCAGTACTAATAAGGTATGTATGTAATAACGGAGCCACTTGAAACTAAGACTGACATAACTACATGGGGAAATAGACAAAAATCACAAAAATAACTGGGGATTTTAACACTCTTTTGTCAGTAATTGATATCACAAGTAGTCAAAAACAGAACATTAAGGATATAGATAATTTGAGTGCTGTCAGCCAACTTGACCTAATTGGCATTAATGGAACACTATAACCAAGAACTTCAGGATACACACTTTTTTAAGGGTATGTGGAACATCACCATGATAGACCATATACTGGAACATAAAACATGTCTCCATATGTTTCAAAAGACTGAAATCATACAGTCGTGTTTTTTAAGAAAACATTAATAAATTAAAAATCAATAAATTATCTAAAATATCCCCAAATATTTGCAAACTAACAAATACCTCTCAATAACTCATGGGACAAAGAAGAAATCAAAAAAAATTGAAAATATTTTAATGGAATGATAATATTAATACATATCAGTGTTTTACCTAAAACATAACTTACAGGGAAATTTATAGCATTAAATGAGTATATTGGGGAAAAAGGTATTAAATTTCAGTGATCTAATATTACTTTTACAAACATTGAAAAAAGAAGAGCAAATTAAAACAAAGGAATGTGGAAAAAATGAAATTTTAAAGATAGAAGCAAAAATCAATGAAGCTGAAAACATACACAATACATAAAATCAACAAAGCCAAAAGACAGATTAAAAAAAAAAGATTAATAAAATTGCTACGTGTCTAGCAGAACTATGCAAAGGGGAAAAAAGTAAATACAAATTACTAATATCATAAATGAAAGAGAGGCATGACCTCAGAGAAAGTAGATATTAAAAAAATAGAAAGGAAATATTATGAACAACTTTATGCCAATAAATGCGATATATGAAATAATATGGGCAAATTCCTTGAAAACCACACTCAAATTAACACAAGAAAAAAATCAAAAAATCTGAGTAGCCATGTTATGAGCTGAACTGTGTACACCAAAAAGTCTAGGTGTAAGTCGAAACCTCAGTTACCTTAGAATGTGACTATATTTGGAGTTAGGTTCATTAAAGAAGTAATTAAGTTAAAATGAGGTCATTAGGGTAGGCTCTAATCCAATATGACTGGTGTCCTTATAAGAAAAGGAAGTTTAGACACAGATTTACACAGAGTAGACACCATATGAAGACAGAGGGATAAGACAAGCCTAGGAGAGAAGTAAGCCTTTGAAGAAACCAACCCTGCTGAGACCTTGATCTTGGATTTCTAGCCTCCAGAATTGTGAGGATAAAATTTTTGTTGTTTAAGCCACTCAATCTGTAGTTCTACACTATGGCAATTCTAGAAACTAATATACCATACTTCTAATAAAGAATTTGAATTTGTAATGAAACACTTTTACACACACACACACACACACACACACACACACACACACACACACAACCCTCAAGGCCCTGATGGTTTCTCTGGTGGGTTCTACCAAACATTCAAGGAAAAAATAATATCAATTTTATACAAACCATTTTAGAAAATAGAGGAGGATAAAACACTCTGAATTAATTTTATTAAGCCAACATACCCCTTATACCATATATACCAAACAAGGTTGTTACAAGAAAAGAAAGTTACAAACCAATAGCCCTCATGAACATGGTACTAAAAACCTCAACAAAATTTTAGCAAATCAAATCAAGCAATATTTAAAATAAATAATTCATCATGAATAAGTTGGGTTTATTGAAAGAAAGCAAGAATGGTTTAATATTCAAATATCAATCAATATAATTCACCAGTAAAATGAAGAAGTAATGCATTCATCTTAATAGATTTTTTAAAATTAACAATATTTGATACTCATTGTGATTAAAAATTCTCAGCAAATTAGCAGTAGATAGGAATTCCCCAAATCTGATAAAAGGCATTTATGGAAAGAACTAACATCCTACATAATAGTGAAACACTAAAAGTTTTTGCCCTAAAATTAGGAATAAGGTAAAGGTGTCCAGTTTCACCATTTCTTTACACAACAATACATTCTAACCAGTGTAAAAAAAGCAAGAAAACAAAATAGATAGCAAAAATATTGGAATGAAACTTAAACCACCAATATTTGCACATAACATTATGCTACATGAAGAAAACCCTAGGGACCTTCCAAAAAAAATCTACCAGAACTATTACGTATATTAGCAAGATTTCAGAATACAAGATCAATACACAAACATTAATTATATTTAAATGTTACAGGCTATTAGAAAGTGTAATTTTTAAAAATAATACCATTTACAATAGCATCAAAAACTATCACATACCAAAGACTAAATCTAACAAAAGAAATACAAGATCTTTACACTAAGAAACAACTACAGTATCTTTAGATAAGTAATTAGATAAAGATGTGGTACATATATACAATGGAATATTACTTGACCACAAGAAAAGATGAAATACTGCCATTTGTGATAACTTGGATGGATCTTGAGATTATCATGCTAACAGAAATAATTCAGACAGGAAAAGTCAAGAACCATACTATTTCACTTATATGCGGGATATAAAACTGAAAGTAACAAATGAAAGAGACAAACAAACAAAAACTCATAGACACAGACAATATTTTAGTGGTCACCAGAGGGGAATGGGAGAGGGGAGAGGTAGAAAAAGAAAAAGGGGATCAAATATATGGTGATGGAAGAATTAACTTTGGGTGGTAAACATATAATGCAATAAATAGATGATGTATTATAGAATTGTACAGTTGAAACCTATATAATTTTACAAAGCAGTCACCTCAGTAAATGTAATAAAAATTTAAAAAACTATTGTTGAAATTAAAGACCTAAATATATGTAAAGATATTCCACATTCATAAAATTGGGAGACTCAAATTGATAGATAGGTTTAGTGTTATCTCAATTAAATCTCAGCACGTGTTTTTATAGAAAATGATAAGCAAGTTCTACAATTTAGAAAGACACATGACCTAGAAAAGTTGAAGCAATGTTAAAGAAGAAAAAAATTTTTGAGTACTTGCATTACCTGATTTCAAAGCTACAAGCATTATGTGCTATTGACATAAAAATAGACATGCCTATCAAAGGTACAAAATACAGAGTTCAGAAACAGACCACCTGTGTATGGTCAACTGATTTTCAAAGACGTCAAGGTAATTCATTGAAGAAAATTATAGTCTATTATAATTGTGCTGTAACAACTAGATACCTATATGGAAAAATAAATAAACCTCAACATTTACTTCACACTATATGTAAAAAGTTAACTCATTATTGATCATTGATCTAATTGTAAAAGCTACAAGCATAGAACTTCTAGAAGAAACAATAAGACAATATCCTCATGATCTTGGGGTAGACAAATATTATTTTGATAAACACACTAGCCATAAAAGAAAAAATAAAATAAAATTTTATCCTAGTTTCACCATAACCATCAAAATTTTTTTTAAATTTCATCAAACCCAAAATGTCTGACTATCAAAAGAAACCAGTAATACAAAGCTATAGTAATCAAGACTGTGCAGTGCTGGTATATGGATAAACATACACATGAATGGAATAAAATTGGGAGTCCAGAAATAAACTTATGCAATTTTGAGCAATTGACTTTTGACAAGGGGGGCAAGATAATTCAAGAGAAAAGAATAACCTTTTCAACAAGCAGTGCTGGAACAACTGATACCTACCTGCAAAAAAGTGAAATTGGAAACATGCCTCACACTATTTACAAAAAACAACTCAAAATGGATCAAAGACCTAAATTTAAGAGTTAAAACTGTGAAATGCTTAGAAGAAAACAGAGTAAACCTTTGTGACTTTGGATTAGGCAATTGGTTTCTTAGATATAACACCTAAGACACAAAAAAACAAAAAAATAGAGATATTGGACTTTTTCAAAACTAAAACTTTAGAGCTTCAAAGGACTTTATCAGGAAAGTGAAAGTACAACCCAGAGAATGGGAGAAAATGTTTGCAAACTATATACCTAACAAGGGTCTAGTATCCAGAATATATATTTTTTTAAAAACTTATAACTCAACAATTAAAAAAATGTTTTTAATGAACAAATGATCTGAGCAGATATTCCTCCAAAGAAGATATAAAATTAGCCAATAAGCACATGAAAAGATGGCCATTAATAATCAGAAAAATATAAATCAAAACCATAGTGGGTAACTATAATTTAAAAAAAACAAAAAACAGGCAATAACAATGGTTGGAAAGATGTGGAGAAATTCGAACCCTGATACACTGCTGCCAGGAATGTAAAATAGTGCAGTTGGTGTGGAAAAGTTTGGTAGTTCCTCAAAAAGTTAAACACAGGGTTACCATATTCCATTCTTAGGAATTGTTTTAGTCAGTTCAGGCTGCTATAACAAAAATAGCATAGACTAGTCTGCTTACACCACACATTTATTTCTCATACTTCTGGAGGCTGAAAAGTCCAAGATCAACATACCAGCAGACACAGCATCTGGTGAGATGGCTTGGAGACCTTCTTTCTGTATCCTCATATACGGAGAGCAGAGATGGGAAGCAAGCTCTCTCTTGTCACTTCTTATAAAAGCATTAATCCCATCAAGAGGGCTCCATCCTCATGAACTAATCACCTCCCAAAGGCCAACAGGCTGCTGCAGATTAGGGTTTAGCATATGAATGTTGGAGGAACACAAACATTCAGTTCATATGAGGAATATATTCAAGAGAATTGAAAACATGGTTACACAAAAACATAGACATGCATATTCAGAGAGTATTATTCATAATAGCCAAAAAGGAGAAACAATCCAAACCTCCATCAGCTGATGAAAGGATTTTAAAAATGAAATAATGAAATATTATTCAGCCATAAATCATGCTAAACGAACATCAACTATCCAGAACAGACAAATCCATAGAAATAGAAAGTATATTAGCAGTTGCCAAGGCCTTAAGGAGGAGGGAGAAAAGGGGAGTGAATGCTAATGGAAATGGGGTTTATTTGGGGGGGTTACGAAAATGTTCTAGAACTACAGAGTTCTGATGGTTGCACAACCTTGTAAATACACAAAAAAGCACTGAATCAGTCACTTCAAAAAGCTGAAATTCATGCTACCTGAATTATTTCTCAATAAAAAATGAAATAATTAGACAAGATATAGACTAGGAGAAAATGTTCCAAAAAGATTTATCTGGCAAAGGACTGGTAGAATATAAAGAGAACGCCTTTAAAAGATATAAATACAAAAAGTGTTTTAATGGGTAAAAAATCTGAAGAAACACTTCACAAAGAAAGATATAGAAAGGCCAATCAACATACAAAAAGTTCTTCAACATTATTAGTAATCAGAGAAATGAAAATAAAACCACAGTGTAATAATGTTTCAATCTCACTTAAGTGGTTAAAATAAAAAAGACTAATAATACCAAATGATGACAAGGATATGGAACCAATGGAACTCCATGCATTGCTGGTAAGATTGTAAAATCATACAGTCTTTTTGGAAAACTGTTTGGCAATTTCTTACAAAGTCCTATGATGCAGCAGTCTCACTCCTAGGTGTTTACCCAAGAAATATAAAAACATATATCCACAAAATGATTTTCATAAGAATGTTTTATCACCCTTATTTATAATAGACCAAACTGAAGGTAATGCAAATATCCATCATCAAGAGGCTAAACAGACCAATAGTGGTATATTCACAGGATGGAATACTACTCAGCTCTTCAAAGGAATGAACTGATACATACAACAATATGGAGAATCTTAAAAACATGTTGGGTCAAAGAAGCCAAACCCAAAAGAGTACATACTGTATGGTTCAATATGAAGTCCAAGGACATACAAAACTATTGGGTTGTCGGAAAAGTCATGACACATTTTGCAACGAAAAACATAGAAAAAATACATCATGACTTTTCCGATAACCCAATAACCTATGCTGTTGTTACTGGTGTTTGAAGGAGGGTTGGAGAATGACTAGAAAGGGGAATGGGGAGCTTTCTGGGTGATGGACATGTTCTATGTATTGATTTGGGTGGTGATTACACAGGTGTGTACAATGGTCAAAACCTTTTGAACTGTACACTTAAGATTTTTACAAGTTAAGTAAAGTACACCTCTTTTTAAAATTAAAAAAAATCTGTAAACAATAAATCAATTTAAAAATTATTCTGACTCCATCAAATATCAAAGAATTTAGATTCAGGTTGAATTTATGAGCAAAAAATTAGGCATTCTTTTTTTTCTGGCCTACTTTTTGGTCCATCAATAACTATGTACGATGTGCATTTGTGTTCATATTTTGCCAAAGTCAAGTACTAATATTTAAACTAGATTAAAAGACCTCAGAGCACACATGCACACACACTTAGAAATACCCCTTTCTGGCAGCATTGGGAAGTGTTTTTTGACATCCTTTTTTAATGAAATGAAAAACATATGTCTTCAATTACTAGTACTATAAGCTTTCAAAATTGTGGGAATAATCCAAACTACTTCCTTCAAAGACAACTAAATTAAACATACTCACAGAGAAAGCTAGATTAGGATCATGATTTTTATCTATTTTAAGAGAATAGAAGAACAGAAGGGGTTACAATTTTGTCATATTATGCAACTCTTCTGCTCCAATATATCAAAAACTTGATGAACCAAGGTCATGCAAGACAGCTGAGAAGGAATCAAAGTAAACAATATACCTTATCGCCAACAGCGCCTGCCAATATGAGATTAGAACTCTCCATCCTAGCAAGGAAAGATCTTTGGAAAGTTCCTTACGACATTTTATGACTCACAGATAGTCCCAGAGGTTCCTGTTTCCATTCTGCAGTAGACACTGTTTGAAGACGTGCAGTTCTAGTCAACTGTTGTTCTTAGGCAACTTGGCTGAAAGATGTGTTTAAAAAACATCTGTTGGAAAGATGATATGTTTGGATGTTTTAATTTTTTTAAACAAAATTCCAGATCTTAAATTTGTTTAACTCTTAATTCAACATTGACTTAAAAAATACCCCAAGAAGAATTACTATGTTACAAAATATGTTTTATGAACTCAGCAATTTTCCCACTTGAAAACTCCCAAACCAAGGGGGTACAAATTCTTGGCATAGCCCCCCTTGCATATCCTTCCAAACTGCCTCCAGACCTCTGGCTCTGTAGTCCATAGTTCTGGCTCTGATCTTGGCCACCCATTCAGTATCTCACCTTGGCTTCTACTTTGACCAACACTGCCAAGTCAACTCCCAGCCACCAGGACTCAATTCCTGGCTAATCTCCACTTTTGTCTAACCCCAGTTCTTTCTGTTCTATGCATCGAATACCACTCCAGAGGTACATTTTCTCCCCATACTCATCTAACTTTACTCCACTCTACTTACAGATTAGTAATCTTCATACCCAAGTCCTATGCTTTTACTCCTACTCAGCTCCCCACTCTTTCCTTTCTTCTCCCCCAAATGCCAGATAATAAACCATCCAGTTCTTAATGGTTTCCATCATCCATATATGGTCTTGTTTGTTTCGTGACAATAACCATAAAGATATGGACTGAGGAAAGGTATAATATTATAAAATATTTTAGCAACAGCCCAGTAAGTTATTCATTCATTTAATAGGCATGTTAATGGAAGGATGCCTGATTTCTCTTGACTGCTTAAGTGACTCCTTGCTGCTCTACTCCCTAGTCCAAACCTCCTTCTCCTTACTCTTGGCATTTCCCTCCCACATGCTTTCTTTGAAAAGCAGTTCCTCTCCCAGGTTCCACACCCATCACTCCTTTGATTCCGTTGTGGATCAAACTCTGCACAGATGTGGCAAAATGGGTCCAGCCCAGACAAGTGTAGTTTGACTTACACAGCATTTCAGATTTTTTTCAGTTAGTTGTCAGTATTTAAAAATTGGAACAGTAAGCTTAAAGGTAGAGATTTCTAAAGGAAATGAACACAGGTTACCAAAGAGATATCAGCACTCTCATGTCCATTGCAGTCAAGATTTGGCCAAGATATGAAAACAGCCTAAATGTCTATCAATAGATGAATGGTTAAAGAAGATCACACACACACACACACACACACACACACACACACACACACATACACACACTGGAATATTGTTCAGCATCAAAGAGAAGGAAATTCTGCCATTTGCAACAACCTGGATGGATCTAAAAGGTATTATGCTAAGTGAAATAAGCCAGACAGAGAAAGACAAATACTGTATGGTATACTTATAGGTGAAATCTTAAAAAAGAAAAAAATACAAACTCATAGAAACAGAGAGTGGAAAAGTGGTTGCCAAGGGCTGGCAGGGTAGAAGAAATAGGGAGAGGTTGATCAAAGAGCATAAACTTTCAGGTGTAAAATGAATAAGATTTGAGGATCTAATGTGTAACACAGTAACTACGTTTATACTGTATTGTATTATTATTGAAATTTGCTAAGAATGCAGAACTTAAATGTTCTCACAAAAAAACTAATATGTGAGGTGACAGAGGTGTTAATTAACTAGATGGGGGAAACCTTTTCACAATGTATATGTATATCAAATTACCACAATGTGCATTTTAAATATCTTATAATATCACATCAACTACAGAGAGAGCTATTTTTTTTTAATGAGGGGTTATTTATTTAAGATCAGGAGTGAAAGAACTATGGTTTCAAATTTGTGTCCCTAAATAAAGCTTTATTGGAACACATTCATGTTCATTTGTTTATGTCTTATCTATGGCTACTTTTATACTATAATGACACAGTTGAGTAGCTGTGACAGAGAGCATATGGCAAAAAATATTACAAATAATAACCAAAGCCCAAAATATTTACAAACTGGCCCTTTACAGAAAATGTTTTGCCTATCTCTGTTCAAGATGGTCCTCAACACTGGATGTCCCACCCTCAGAGACTGTAATATGATTAGTCTTCAGTGGGTGCTAGTGTCCAATGCCCAGAGATTCTGATGTGATTTCTCTGCAGTGGGTGCTGACATTGGCATTTTCAAGCTCCCAGATGATTCTGATGAACATACAGGTTTGTGAACTCCTTAATTAGGTAATATGGATGTCTTCCACAGTCTATAATTCTTCTCTCTTCTCTGGGAATATATATTCCCCTACTTAGATAGGAAAAGACTATGTTCTACCCACTTTCACAAGTGTTCTCAGCAACACAGAAGAGCCCTTTGCATCATCAGAAAGACATTCTTTAGATCCCGGCTTAGTGCTTTGTAAAAACAGACTTCAGGCTCCAACACAGACCTATTAAGAAAAAACCTCCAAGAGCTAATAATTTAGAAAAGCTCCCCAGATGATTATGATGAGTAACTAGATTTGAGGGCTCCTACCCAACCATGATGAGGTCATTCATACAGCTATATTCACTGCAAGCTCATCTAGGGCTGAAATGTCCATGGTTGCCTCTCATCTTCCAGGTGCCTCTACTTGGTCTCTAGTCATTCAGAGGTTTAGCATGAACCTCTTTAAAGCATGGCAACCAGGTTCCCAAAGGTAAGGACAAGGAAGCTGTAAGCCCCTTAAGGCTTGGACTAGGACATCCCAGCATGTCACTTCTGCGATATTCTATTGGTTAAAGCAAGTCAAAAGTATCATCCATATTCAAGAGGAGGGGATGGAAGCTCTATCTCTTGATGTGAGAAGCAGCAATGCATGTATAGGCAGGTGACATACTGATTGAACCCATCTTTGGAGACTATCAAAAGAATCTAGTAAGAGAGAAAAGTAACGGGAAAATAACAGTCAAGTATGAGGATTGTGGTAGGCATAAAATTAAGGTATGAACGAGAAAAGAGGTATGAACAATGGAAAGCATCAGTCAGGAATGATTCTCAAAGACACCTTTGAACTAAGGTATTTCATTAACTACATAAAATAAATGAACAAGAAGTTGAAGCCTTTCAAGTAGGGAGAAGATTGTGGAATGCAGAGGTATGGAGCACAATGAGAGCCAGAATCTGTTAGTGCCTTGGTGAGAGTCAAGCGAGGACATGTGTGGATGGAGGGGCTTCCCAGCAAGCAGCACACAAAGACCTGGAGCTTATGGAAGATGTCTAGGCAAGAAATATGGACCTGAGAGTCTTCAGGACATAAAGAGCGACAGAAGGCCAGAAAGTAGGCTACAATAAGGACATATGTGAGAGAAATAGGGAGAAAGGCACACAACCAGGAACAGAGCTCTGGAGATGGAAATCACTGATATTTGGGAACCTACATGGGAGAAATGGGAAATAGCAGTACGAGGAGTCGGGGGATAACTTATTACAGAAGGATCTAAGAAGAAAGGGAGAGATTTCAGGAAGGCGGGATTGTTCAACAGTGTCAATTGCCACAGAAAGTGGACCAAGACAAAAGCAGGAAAGTGTTTATTGGATTTGACGATATGAGGGTCACTGGTGAATTCAAAGGTTGTTTCAACAGAAAAGGAGCAGAAACCAGATTGTAAGGGGTTTTGTGGAAAAGAATTGAGAAAGTAGGATATGTTAATGTAGCCCAATTTATGCAAGCACTGCTGTGAAGAGAAGGAGGGAATGTTGATGGATCTAACAGTCAAAAACAATACTAATACACTGACCCATGTACATCACTGTGTATTAGTAAGTGTTGACTGAGTGTGAATTAATGAATAAATATGTGGTATAAAAAAGTACTTGACATTCATAGGATGGCAACAAGTTCTTGAACTTACCCTTCTAAACTAAAGTTCTCGGCATGGCACATTACTATAACCCTGATTAGGTCAAAGAAACCCTGTATTAATTTATTTATGCTCATTTCTTGCCAAATGCTAACAAATCCTTACATTGGGTATACGTAAAACCATGAGCAACTAAAGGCAGCTTGAGGCAAAAGAAAGAAAATCAAACTGAGCTCTGCTCCAGGTTTCTAACCACTCACTTGTACGACCTTGAATAAGTCCCTTTATCTCTCCAGGTCTTGGTTTGCTTTCAGTATAATAGAGTAGAACTAAATCAAGGACAGAAAATAGGCATCAAGTGATTTCGGTAATTTGTAAAACCTAACTAGAACCCCACTAGCAAGAATTAGGTATTTCTGCAAAAAGAATTTTTTATTAGTATTAACACTGGGTTTTGCTTTGATTGTATCTAGAGGTACATAAATGTTTTACAAAGTATATTTCACTCAAGTAGTCAAAATCATCATATACATATTACGTGTTAAAGGCCCAAATCAGGGAAACATTTGTAAAATATAAATCAGAAACACAATGCAATGAATTTGCTACTTGCTTTTTCCTAGTTTCGACATTAAATAAAATTTAAAATATGCATGAATATATATATATATAATATATATATATATATATATATATATATATATATATATATATATATATATATATATATATATTAGACAAATCAGGAAAACAGAAACCACTCTCAACAGAGGGGATTTAATGGAGGGAATTGGTTTCACAGGTGTTAGACGGCTGAATAAGCAAAAAGGGGACATTGAGGGAACTCAGGAAACAGCCACAATGCCTGAGGCTAGGGGAACAAAAGGGAAAATGTGGGGATAACCAGACCTAGAAGCTAGAAGACTGAGTCTAGGAATTGATGCTTTAAAGGGGCCTGGGCTGGCTGCTGCTGGACCCTTTGTGAGAACCTGATAGGGATGGTTCTGAAAGTGCCAAAAGGATCTGGAGGATGGAATCACTTTCATAGCTGGGGCCACCAGCCGATGCTTAGGGGAACTGCTACTTTGGAATTGAGGTGAAGAAGCATGGTAAGAATTTTAAAACAAAAAGAAAGTCTTATCTCCTCTCCCAGTGCCCAACCTCCAATACCTCCGAGTCCTACTCTAATGCCTTCTAGAATCTGGCAAAGAAATCTGAGGAATGACGTTCACAGTCACAGCCCCAGCATCCGAGAGTAGAGTTAAAAACGAGGAGCTGGACCAGAGAGACAATAGGTAAATAACTGGCACAACTTATTTACTCCCAAAAGTAAAGGTTAATGGCCTCATAGTTAATGGCACAAAAATTAATGTTGAAGAAAGTGTCTTAGGGAATATGAGTTATGGAGATTTATACATGAACAAATAAGCATGTTTGAGCAGAAAAAAGAAAGCTGTCCCATGTTTAAGGAATGACATGCTGAAAGAGGGCAGGGGAAAAAAAGAAAATTTGGGCCTCATGGAAAAGATCTCTATTTAAAAAGGAAAATGACACTAGTATGAAAATCATAATCATAATGTTAAAAGTTTTATGTAATTCAATTAGGTCCCAGGAGTAAAAATTGAAGAATTGGCCCTTATATTAGTGTCACAGACTATCATGAACTGTCCTACAAGATTCTGCTTCCTAGCATCTAGGATTACTGGGCTCCCATACTCATGAGCAAACACTACTCAAGAAGTGCCCTAAAGTTAAGATAGACCAACAGTGACATCTGCTGCCATGAACTTAGTTTTCAAAGGGCCAGTCTCCTGCCAAACCACCAGACCTCTGCTGCGATGAGTCAGCACTGCTGGAAATCCTGTTTGTCGTCTGTGCTATTAGAGGATTTTCTAAGTGAACACAGAACATGGGAAAATGAGAGATATTTGAAAACGTAACTAAAACAAACCAAAAAACAGTGTGGGGTGGAGGCAGAAGTGATGAGAAAAAGAGACTTCACATCACTGTCTTCTCATCCTGTTTTCATTTTGGCTAGTAAGTCCAAACTGATTCTGTAGTTGTTAGCAAGCATGAGCACATCTTCAGTAAAAAGGATTAATTTAATTGTTGCCAGCTTCAGTGGGTTCTAACCCAAAATGTACAGCATAATATCCAGACCAGAAAAAAAAAAGTCAAATAATCAAAGGAGAGTATGTGGAAAATGTTTAGCATTACTGGATTAGGAAATCTTTTCTTAGTTATCTAATTGTTTACCTTGATTATACCTCCTTCAACATCTGCTAACCCTCAGGCCTTTTCTTTTCTGAAAGCCAATAGAACAGGAGGTTTGAATCAAACACCAGGGCTTATACAACACATATAATCACCAGTGTAAAGTGGTCAATGTGTCTCGTTTATATAAAATAACAAATTCAAGAAAATCATGGGTTAATGTATTTGCTCAAGAAAAAGAAAGGCAACTGATAATGAATTACAACTCTGGTTATTATGGAAGAACATGAACAAGAAAGGCAGATGCTGCCGTGAAGGAGAACTAAACTAAGAGTTTTAACTTCTGCTACAGAGTCCAACCACTCACTAAATGGGTCACCTTGAGGAAATCATGTATCATATAAAAATTCTGTTTTCTCTTCTGCAAATGAAAGGATCAGACTATATGAGGGATGGAAAATGGGTTTGGACTCATTTTCCTTGGAAAAATGGGTTTTGGCTCATTTTCCTTTTTTAGTTAACTAGCAGTGACTGATTATAAGTAATCCTAAATCTGTATCCAGACTCACTGGAAAAGATGCTGACCAATTAGCAGAGTCCGCTGTGGGCAATATAAACATGGAGTGGCAGCATTCATGCCACGTATAGACCAAGCTCAGACAAAATGATTTCTCCCTCTTTATTACAGCTCTAAATTATGCTATTGCTGTCATTTTTAGTGCCTAATATGTTTCAGCTATGCAAGATGCTCAACAGACATTATTTCCGATCTTCACCATATTTTAAAGACAACAACACTCAGAAACATTAGTAATTTTCTCAAAGCTACACAAACTACCTGGACTGTTACTAATATAATATCCCAACATTCTCTATTATGAACAAACTCTTAGCTTCTCATATTTTGGATCACAACCCCTAGCCTCTTGAAACACAAAAGCTATAACATTGTTGTGTCTTATCTGATGATATGTTAATAAACCCATATCCCTACAGAAAAAAAAAGGATGAAGGTTTTGACATGAAATTGGCCTAGCTCATTTAAACAGAAAAGAGAAGGACAGGAGCTTTAGGGAGAAAGTGTCCAAGGAAATGCTTTTTTTCAGCAAACAGACTAGGAAGTATTGTATGTTAAAAATTAAAAGTAACAAAAAAGAAACAATAACTAAAAGTCATGCTCAACTTTAAAGAAAAATAGAATTCTAAACAAATAAAATCAAGGCGATACCAATCCTGAATTTAAAAGAATCATAAAAACAGAACATTGTGTGTTACATCAATTGGGACCACATAGGCAACTTTATTGGTCCAGTATTTCAGGGATGTACTAGACACATGTCAATTCTCAACAGAAATTCTTTGATGATGATGGTTTACAAATAATTCAGAAAATAAAAATATTTTTGAAGCTTTGGTACATTTTCAACATTTTTTTAGGTTATAATGTCCAAGTACAGTAGAAAGCAAGACACATTTATTTTCAGTTAGAACTAACTCTTCCCACCAGATAACAGAATCCTCAGGAGTTTTTGAAAGCAGCCTCACAAAATTGGTCTATCCTAACTAATTACAGAATTACACACTGATGCTTTCAGAATACGTATTCAGAAATTTACAACTGCCTTTGGAAAATTACCCAGACACATGGATTAGTAAAAAGTTTTAAGGAAACCAAATGTACTCATAGGAGAAAAATGATTATTAGTAGCCAGGTTGGATTTGATATCAAGGAACCTCATGGTCTATGATTAGATGACTGATTCATACATGTTTTAAACATCTATTCTTCACCTATTATGATCTAGGTACCCTCACAGTCACCAGGAACACATAATACAATAAAATAGTCCTAGCTTTGAAGAGTAGACATCTAATTGGAGACAGGTACATAAATAAATTAAAATACAAAAGTGACAAGTAAATCAACTGAATTCTGTTTGAAGGACATATGTGTTACATAAAAGTGAAGTAATTAATTTTCTCTCATGAGATAAAGGAGGGATCAGAAAGATGCAGAAGTATAGGGCTGAACTGAAGATCATTATTTCTTAGGACACTAATAACTTGCATTTTATTTACATGATAGCAAGATAGTAAAAAGTATTAAAACCAAAGTCATAGACTCTTAGACTGGCCTCACTCATATATAAGATAGCTCTGAAAAAAGTACAGTTAATAACTGCATGGGGGAAATGGTGCTTGTATAGTTACATAAAGCAAAGTGTTACGTTATTTTTCATCCCCACTATTATAAGGTAATATAGTTCCAAGATGTGAGGGCCCATCATGGTATTAGGCACTAAAAAAGTCAACATGAGAAAGCCCTGCAAAGAGTGTTATTCCACATGTGCTCTGTGACTAATCCTGTTTGTGGAATGAACCAAGCCATGGTCATAGGTCACATTCAGCCAGCCAAGAGAATGTTTCCAGAGTGTAATTGTTCTGGGCATCCCGGCACTTTACAGCATGTTCCCATTGCTTTTTGATACTTTGTGGCCAGGAGACTGCTGAGAAAATATTATTCACCCGAATTAGACTGGACTAGTCAACCTCCTGGTTATTACATCTCCATGTCAGCACAAGCAGTGTCTGCAACCGAACTTACCAGATGTTTCTAATTTCTCTACCTTCTGAACTACAAGTTAAGGGTGTTTTTTTCCCCTGACTTTGAAATATTTAAACAAAGGAGTTTCTGTAATGTCTCAGGAAACTTACAAAATCAAATGCTGGTTAATATCAGAATAAGAGTCCCTGCTCTCCCACCGTTACCACATTGATGGGATTTACTGTATTTAGCTGGGTGTCTCACTCACTCTCTAGAGATTTCCACCAGGCTAACAAATAGAAAAGCATAACTGAATTCAGGAGGTAACTAACTACATGTTCTCTGTTGCTGTATTACCTAAAATAAATGCTACTTCAAACTGAGGCCTTAATGTCAATAATGTCAAGTCATATACCTTTAAAACCAGCAACTGCATTTCTAGAAAATTCTTCCAAAATTTTCACAGATGTTCACAAGGAAGCATATACAAGGATATCTATTGCTGTATGGTTTCTAAGAGCTGGACTCGGAAACAACCTAAGACTCTACCAATAGGGGACTGGTATAATATATTTAAATAATAGACAGGCCTTAAAATAACTAGGTAGCGGGCCGGCTGAGTGGCTCAGTTGATTAAGAGCTCGCTCAAGAGTTTGAGCTCTGAGCAACAGCGGTTCGAGTCCAGCCCAAGCTGAGCAGCCCTGAGCTGCCAACAGGTGGCGGGATGACTCAGCTAAAAAAAAAACAAAAACAAAAAAAACTAGGTAGCTTCCTATATAGAATAATATGAAAAATCCCCATAATAATTGTTAGATTAAAAACTAAGGTAGGTCAGGGCCGGCTGAGTGGCTCAGTTGGTTAAGAGCTCGCTCAAGAGTTTGAGCTCTGAGCAACAGCGGTTGGAGTCAGCCCGAGCTGAGCAGCCCTGAGCTGCCAACAGGTGGCAGGATGGCTCAGCTAAAAAAAAAAAAAAAAATGTAAAAGCAATAGAGACTTTAAAAAAAAATGTAAAAGCAATAGAGACTTTAAAAATAAATAAATAAATAATAAATAAATAAATAAAAACTAAAGTAGGTCAATAAGTGTGTAAACACATACAATATATACTGTGTAACTTTTTGTAGCTTTTAAATTTTAAAATGTTGTCATGTTCAAGCAGTATCTATCCAAAAATTAAATAAGTTTGGTGAAAATAAAGAAAACAAAGGCCCTGAGGAAACTACACACAAGAAATGGAAAAGGGACATGAGAGACATGGTGAAGGAAGGAAGAAAGAAAGGAAAAAAATTGTGAGAATTCTAGCTTCCAAAACCATGGTAGGATCTCTCTCTTCTTCTCACCAGTGAAATTTCCAACTTGTGTTACAGGTTGGCCAATCTCAGCTCTCATTCTTTGCAACCCCTCAGGAGTGTCATTGGACACTTGACTGCAGACTCCCCTCTTCCATGAACTGCCTTGCCCTGACTCGGGACAGGGTCATCGGTCACTCTTCCCAGCTTTCAGGCAGTTTTTCACCTCCTTTCTCCCTGAGAGCTTCCTTCAAGGCTTTGGCAGTGGGCACTTCCCAGAACTTAAGGACTAGCCCTCAGTACTTCAGATACTCCCTCAATGATGTATTTCACTGACATTTTATTTGTACATAATTAAAAAAACTACACCTCCAACATTTGTCTGCCTTCTGTCATTTGTCTCATCTTTCCTTTTCCTTTTTTATTCTCATTGCCTCCTTCCAACATACACCCAAATCTCTGACTGCCTACAGAGAATTTCCACCTGTTGCTATTTAAACACTGAACTTAGTCTTCCCTGATCTTTCCTCCCTTCATGTTGTATATATGTATATGCCCTGCCTTTAAAACTAAATGTCAAATTCCTCAAAGTTAGGAAGATTTTTACAGTTATCTTGGTGTTCACCTCCTCTTTCCATCCTTCCTCCAGCCAAGAATAGTATTCTATACCAGATTGTTACCAGATAATTCAATAAATTATTTTTGAATATTATATTTTTATGAATAAACAATTCCCCCCTCATATACATGCCAGGTTTAATATATAATTCGGTATGCATAATAGGATATAGAAATTTTATTTGTGTATTATTGATTTATTTCTAATCTAAGTTATTCCACAGTGGATTTGAAACCATCTATGTAAAAATCATTTGTTTACATTTCCTCTCTCACTAGACTAAGCTTTTTGAGGCTAGGGCTTATGTGCTATTGGTTTTTATATTGTTAAGGACTGACTCCCATTAGGGCTTATAATAGTGCTTTGAAAAGAATAAATATAAGAAAAAAGAAAATACGTAATCAGACATTTTCCAAAAAGAACTCTAACATTTAGTAAATTAATCCTTTTTTAATAAAAGAAAAGGTTTGCATTCACATAGGATAAAGGAGCTGTCACTAATGTAGCAGGGATGAATGAAGCCCACAAATTCAGATGGGCAATAAATTAAAATTTATTTCCCATTACTCCATTGAATTGTTATTATGATTCTGTAAGGCAAGATGGAACACCAACCTGAGTCTTTGTAAAGGTCCTCCCCAAATCTGCAGGGTGATTTTGAGGCTTAAAGAAGGGGGGAAAAAAGATTTTCTAGGGTTAAGGATGAGGGTAGACAGGAAACCAATATGGCCCTGAAGTCACTTCTCACATAAAGGTCACCACTGAGAAGCCCATCATGACATTATGACCTTCAGGTCCAGCTTCCTTATCATTCTTAAAGCATAGCAAGCTGTCCACAAATTTCCCCATTCCCCATCTGCTAAAAGACTCATGGAAGTATTTCCTTGATAGCCTCTTACCAAACCTTACCCTCTCAAGGGCATTGCCACAAGGCAGAGTGAACACTCAGATCTTTAAGATATCATGGACCTGCCAGGCTTTCTTTTACCTACCCAATCTATTTCTTTCTATTCTCAAAGCAATGTTCCTTTCCAATAGCCAGCCAAGGCACTTTCCTTTGCATTCACATCTACTTTATTTTGCTAATTTCACAAATCCTCCATTATGAGGTTTAGATTTCTAAAACAAAAGCCAAGTTCTATGCTTGGACCTGGCCACATTCCTCCCCTAAGACAATGAGCCCAGAACTGAATATTTACTTGAAACAGGAAGAGGAAAAAGAAAAAATACAATGTGAACCTGAAAACCTAGGTTACTATATAAGTACATCATCCAACTCTGTTTTTCCCAGATCTTTCCATCATTTGTCTTTTATCTTTTATTTTTCATTCTCCACTTTGTATCACCCTTTTTGGGATACTTATCATCTCACACTTGGATTATAACAATAGCCTCCTGGAGTCTCCAATTCCTCCAGACCTCCATCATTCCTTTTCTGTACAAAAACGTTTATCGTGCTTCTGTATAATATTCTGTTGTCTATTGCAGAAAGCATAGATTCTTCTGTCAACTTGAAGAATTTGCAACTTATTTCAACCTAACTTATTTTCAACCTGATCCCAAGCATTCAATTTCTTTTCCAAAACCAGTTCTTTTATCGCTTAACATACTTGTTCTTGCTTCAGTACTTCCATTCAATTTCTTTTCCAAAACCAGCTCTTTTATCGCTTAACATACTTGTTCTTGCTTCAGTACTTCAGCTCATGTTGTTTCTCTCATGTTAAATGTCCTTAAGCATTTTCTCCTCTTATGTAAATTTTATCCAACTTTTAGGACAAACTCTAGATTCACTACCACACCCAGTCTCTCTCTACTTCTCTTATGCACAATAATGTCACCATAGAGCATGAATTAGCTAATTTAATATTTAATTATGTATTATGTATTTCTTGAATTGCATCTTAATTATTTCACATATTTTGTCTTTGCTCCCTCCATTAATTGCAAGCTCCCTGAACATTGCAAGTATATATTCTCACCTCTTTCATTACACCCAAAACAGAACCTGACATAACATATCAAATTCATATTTGTGTGGTGGGATGATCATGTGAATTACTTATCAATGTGGCCTCTCCCAACCTCTGTCTACTGCGCCAGCCCCCAACATTCACACATACACTTCCTTCTAACTGATATCTTTCCTCAAATCAAAGGGCAGAAAAGAAAATATACACTTAACACCCTCAAAATAGAGTTGTTTCAGCAGAAATGCAGAAACAAAAAATAAAAAATGGAACTGATTCTCACCTTTTGACACTTCAAAATAAAGTTTTAAGGCCTGCACAGAGACAAGAGAAAGTCTACACTCTAGAGCCCAATATATATACTTTAAACAAAAGAAGGATGGTAAAGGAAGAAAATAATATTTCCCATTTAAGAAGAATCTTTAAAAAAATAATATAGTGAGATGCTTATGTGAGGGACTTAGAAGGGACTCTGACCTCCCTTACTCCCACTCCAAGTAGCTGTAAATAGAATCTCTAATTAAAGTCTGAATACTGAAAGCTTATTCTTTGTTTCCTATCTGTTGCCTAGGGAAGAAGCAAGATACCAGGGTCCAAATAAGCAGTGGCATGGGAGAACAGAGATGGTTTCATGCATACTTGGAAGACTTAAGGGGTTCAAGAAGTATGAAAAATTTTAAGCTAAATGAGTTAATGAAACTTATTTTTACTTTTAAAAAAGGACAGGCAGAGAGAAAGTTAAGTCCACTGAGTGTACTGCAAAATGACAAAACTTCCTGCCTCTAGCTAGAGTAAAAGTTCAAAATGAAGCTTAGGTTGAGTTACAAAACAATAAAGACAATTACTTTCCATGTCCAAATTTATTCCCTGAGAAATATCATACCCACTATATTTATTGATTGACTAATTAATTGATTGAGGAAATCGTAATAAAACAACAAAAGTTAGGGCTAGACTCAAAAGTTGAAGACAATTTCTAAATTGTTCTAAGTTCATTTAAAGAAATCTGTTAAAATAGAAATAAAATTTAACTACTAATATAATTATATGGATCAGGGAAAAACTTCATCAAAAAATTAAAATGATAAGTTTAATTTCATACCTATAAATACATTAACAACATTTAAATGAAAAAAATAAAACGTGATCACATAACATAAACATTATGACAGGATAAGAGTATATTAGACCATATTTTTAAGGCATTTGTTCATTTTCTTACACAAGCTAAGGGGCATAGAATATAGGCAAATGAAGAGACAATGATTTTAAGACTACAGATAAGTTTATCATCTTGAGTCTTTTTACAAAGCTATGAATTGCCACCATTCACAATGCTGGAAAAGCAAAAATGTTACCTACATAATCTTTAGGTAATCATACAACGGGTTTATAAGGCCACAGGGCTGTTGAAGAAGAGTGTAGAGCATTATAAATGTTTCAAACCAGTAAAAAGTATTCAACTTATGCCTTACATATATAGACCATTTTCCCTTCACCCATAATTTCTCTCCTAATTTTACCAACAGCATTCTGTCAATCCTGTACCCTAAAACCACAATAATGGGAAAATATCAGTCATTTGTTTCCTTCTTACATTCTATGAGTTATTAGCCAAGAGCACAGCTGGATGATTAACTACTTGTCTTAGTGTAAAATGTTCCAGTTGTGTCCTCACTGCCAGAATTCTATTTTCACTTTTGATTTATAACTTTCCTGGCAAGTGTATTATGAGCTTTACATCTCTGTAGTTAACTGCCAAATGTGAACAATACTTTATTCAATGCACCAGCGTCCCTATTCTGAGTATGCCTAGTTTCTACTTGGTGAGGAAATATTCATTGTAAAGTGCTAAATATTAGTAGGAAAACACTCCATTTTTTGAAATTAAGAATCCAAACTCATATCCAGGTCAACAATTAAATGTTAGAAACCTGTTTTAGATGAATTTTCACTTCAAACATTTTTGAGAAGCTTTGCCATCTCACTGAATAATTCTTAGATCCCCTTTTTAAGTATCAATTTGAAGTCACTAAAAATAAAAACAAAAATTAAGTTCGTATCTTATACTATGTATAATTTCTGAAGGAATACGTCTTCCTCAAGAGGATGCTCAAGATGAAAGGAAATGATTTCATATCTTTTACCATTGATTTCTAAATAGCAGCCTGAAGACTATGCAGAAGCCTCAATTGAGGCAGATGCCTTGCTAGAAAATACTGCCCTCCTCAGATATGCCTTCCATCTCCTCTCCTGGCCACTAGACCAATACCTAAATATCTAGGACCAAGTGTCAACCAGAACCTGACTCAAGAATCTCTATCTGCTGGTGAGAAAAGGGATTTTTCACCAAAATTGCTCTAAGACCTGGCTCCCGTGAACTGGTAGGAACTAGGGAAGCACGCCTGGAAGTGGCTCATGAAGGCCCTGCACAAGGAGAGAACACAACGTAAAGCTGGATTGGGGAAAGTCTGTTCATATGAGGGCGCCCTCTGTGACTCAGGATATAATGCCCTGGCAAGTCCTGATATACTGCTGGAATGGATCTTAGAAGCTTGGAAAAAATGATGGCCTGCTGTTAAATAAATTTGAGATGCAAGAACTGCCCTGGTAGAGTACTGAGGAAAGGAAGCAAATTTCTCAGAGAACTGAACATGGTAGCATGAGTCTATTACATAAGACTTAAGACTCCACTAACTGGTTGTCCTTGGGAGGGTCTGGAGGAATTTCATTAATTATGGTGATAAGGAATGCACTGGGGAGAGATGTCGCCATTACTGAGAAGCTTAGTAGTGGCTGTTGGCTACAGGCTGAGGTGGATGGCAGGACATGTTGTTATGGAACTTGGCTCCTTTGTATCAGTGAGGATGATAGGATTCCAGAGTAACAGAAACAGGTGGCAGCACTTAATTGTCAGCAGCAAGGTGCATGAAATAACTATAATTGGCAGCATGGTTGAAATGGCATTGGGTACACCCTGACCCACAGAGAATTATCATGATGACTAATAGACCATGGTTCATATGAGTGACACAAATAGGCAGTAAACAAAGGAGTTTCTTAGATAGATGATGGATAGATGATAGATAGATAGGCAGTTTCAAAAGAAATGAAGAATGGATGAGCAGAAGGGTGATATAAGCTGCCCCAAGGAACCAATGGAAAGCTATAATCTATCACTCACATTCTCCTCCTGAGCTAGTTCTTAGAAAAGAACTCGTCAATTAAAAGAGATGTCAGGTCTCCATAAGGAGAGACCCTAGAATACTATAATAAGTGAGAGTAGTAATTCTCTCAGTCCTTCTCCACAGTGACCTAGGGTCATTTATCAAATAATTTTACATTGAGGAGAGAGGAACCAGGATTTTTTGAGGGCTACTGAATTCAGGATCTAAACTGACCCTGATAACAGGGATCACAATATCACACTCCATCCCAGGCAAGATAGGAAATGAATAACAATACTGCATTCCAAGTGGAATGATAGAGTTTAGTGCCAATCTCAAAGACTTGAATAATGCAGGGAAGGTGTTTCTCGTTAAGAATACATTTAAGTTCACTAGTCTCACCATAGAAAAATCAGATGGACAATGACAGATGACAGTGGACTCTACAATTTAATTAAATACTGGTCATAATTTCAGTTGTTTGCTTGTTTGTTTTTGAGTTGTTTTGGGTTTTTTTGCCAAATGTGGTATTTGTACAGATCAACATGGTCTTTAGGATGTGGCATGGAGCAGTTGATCTGGTGATACATATCAGGAAGAAGGCTCAAAAGTTCTCATTCACCTGAGATGAATAACATTATAAATGTATTTCATCACTCAGGGGAATGTCAAATCACCTTTCTTCTGTCACTATACAGCCCTAAGGAAACTTGATCATCTGCACATTCCACAGAACATCTCATTGGTCCAATAATACTGTGAACATCATGATAAACAGACCCGATGAGCAGAAATTGGCAAATATTCTGAATGTCTTAGTAACATACATGAACTCCTAAAAATGAGCAATAAATACTACAAAGACTCAAGGTCCTGATACACCAGACAAGTGCTTAGACATTCAGTGGTCTGAGGCAGCTAAAATATCAAGATAAAGAGCAAATTATTGCACCTTGCTCTTCCTACCATTTAGAAGAAGCACAGCACTAGGAGGCCTTTGTGAAAACTGTTTCAACCCACTAATCATGTGACTCAAAAGAGGGCTTTCTAGAATATCTATGCTGAAGTATAAATAGGCCTGCCACTTCGGCCACACAGCCCATCAGACCCCATAGTACTAAAGGAATTTATATTCATCTACATAATTAACACTGTGTAGCATCTCGGGCAAAACCCAGTGGAAGAGCTGCAACACAGACCTATAGGGTTCTGAATCAAAGTCATGCTATCTGCAGTAGAGAGCTGTATTGTATTTAAAAATCAGTTCCTAGCATGTTATCACAATATTATATCCTTATAAAAGAAGCAATAAAGGGTAATATCCATGAAGAACATGGGATAAAAATATTTTTAGTACCGTATTTCCCCATGTATAAAATGCACCTTAATTTTAGGGCCCAAAATTTGAAAAAAAAAATGTATTACATAAAGTTACTGAACTCAAGTTTTAATCGTAAAATTCATACAACTCCTCATCACTATCAAAACTCCCAACCACTAGCTTGTCCTCATCTGTGTTTGATGCCAAATCACTGTCTTCATATATTGCCTCATCCTCAGTGGGAAATGCAAGTAAAAAAAAAATCTACAACCACTGTATAAGACGCACCCAGTTTTTAGACCCCAAATTTTTCAAAAAAGGGTGTGTCTTATACATGGGGAAATACGGTATATACACTCAGGTTATGCCAACCAACAACAAACACAATGCAGGAAGAAGTAAATAAATAGAGTTAAGAAGATTGTAATACAACTTTTTCAGAAATAATAAATCAAGCAGATAAAAAAATATGGGCAAAAATACTGAAAACCTGAACAATACAGTTATGTATAAAATGTATAGAACTGTGTGGGTGGAAAAGGGGCCACATATTAAACCTGACAAGTTCAGAAGACTGAAAAATAACCACATAAGATGGTCTAAACATAAAAATTTCTAACTAAAAGCAAGTTGTGACTGGTAGTCACATCCTTGGCCTATAGCTTCTTTGACAAAGGTTAATCTTACCTTCAGTGAGTCTTTTTGCATCTAAGATAACATGCCCTTGCAATATCAGAGGAATCTCTTCTTCCAGACCCCTCAGGGGCACAACCTACCACTCCAGAGCAGGAAACTACAAAATCCCTCATTGTTATCTTGTTCCCCAAATACTATCTCTATGCACTGTAAAATGCTATTAACTATCCTGTACCCACCAATGTAAAAGAAATGTGTGTCTCTCCATTTTACTTTTTATCCAACCCCAGAGATTTCCTTGCTTTGTTTTCTCCCATTCTCCTAATCTATGACCAATGGATTTCATGTAACCCTCCTCTTTTGATTCTAATGTATCAAGTGAGTTGTAAAACAGCCATTTCCCGGGGCATTTTCTCAATCTGTTGAGATTTTGTTTCCCGGCAATTGTCGTCAGTTTGGTTCAAATAAACTCTTATAAGCTTTCTCTTAGTCTGGATATTTTTTGTTGACATGGGAAAAACAGAAAGTTTTCTTTTTAAACACCCATAATTATATGAAAACAGAGCAGGGTGCTGGGCTACAAAGAAAGCCTCAAATCCAAAGGACCAATATCATACAGATTCTTTTACTATAATGCAAAAAAGTTATATATTGGGAAGCAATATAGTTTCAGAATGAATCAAGCACAAGAAATTAGAAATGGAGTAACAGAAAACTCAAATAAAAAAATATAAGAAAAGGGTAAAAGTGCAAAAAACAAAAACAGAGAAGATAGTTCTTTAAAAATATTTAAGATACAAAATGTCTGATAAGACTTATAAGAATAAAAGGTTTCTGACACAAAACAAAAAATGAAAAAGGAAAGTAATTACAGATATAAATTCTTTTAATAATAAAAGAGGTTTTGGATCAGCTATATGCTAATAAATCTTAAAACCTAGAGGAAATGCATAGTTTCCTAAAAGAGTATTAAAATGTCAAGATGCACAACAGAAATGGAGAACTTGAAAAGAAGAATCAATACTAAAGAAACTCACAGGCAGTCAAAAAAAAGTCGGGCCGGCCGAGTGGCGAGTTGGTTAAGAGCTGGCTTGGGATGCCAGAGAGCCCCGGTTCGGATCCCACATATGAGGGCCAGTGACACTGCCCTCTACAGCTAAGATACTGAACAACAGCTCAACCTGGAGCTGGGCTGCCATGAGTCACCAACGATGGTGTGCGCTGCAGCCCCTGCTGCAGTGGGTTGCCATGGGCTGCCGTGTGTGGCCTGTGGCCAGCGTGAGTGGCCAGCAGCCACTGTGAGCGGCCGTCCAGAAGCCGGCGACGGATCTGCCTCGCCCGGGAAGAGAGCAACGATGGTGCCAACTTGGGCCAGTGAATCGACGTCCTCCATAACTAGACTGAAGAACAAAAGAACAAAAGAATAGCAATTTGTCTGTTCCCATTCCCCCGATTCCCCAGCGCTGTTACCATCCCCCAACTCCCCAATAAAAGTCTAAAAAAAAAAAATTAAATTCTTTAAAATACTTCTTTTTCTTCCCTTCCAAGACTAACATCTTTCATAAAAAAAAATTAAATTAAATTTCCTTTCAACATTGTCTACAACCATCAATGTACTTTTAAATATTATCAGTATAGAGCAATTATTTGAGAATTAATTTGAAGTATAAAATAAGCCCCATATTTGTTGTAAGATTATAATTTGAAAAGATGACCTTTCTTCATTTAAAACGATTATTTACTTGAAAGACTAAAAATTAGACATTTACAGATGAATTTTGAGAGTTTATGTTTAACATTCCATTCAATATTTTGTCATTTATTATTTTTATCTTATACAATTAAATCAAACAGCTACTTATCAAATGCCCATAATATATCCAGTTTTATAACATAAAAAGTATATATATTAGTAATAGTGAAATTATTGTCTTCTCCCTTATGTTAAAGGCAATGCATCTAAAGTCCCTCCATTAAGTTTAGACATATGTTTATCAAGTCCAGGAAGTTGCTTCCTTCTAGCTTTCTAACAGTTTTTAATCATAATCAGCTTTATCAAATGTTTTCCATATATAATTCAAATTATTATATACTTCTTTTACTCTTAGCCAATTAATGTGGTGAATTACTCTTACAAATTTTTCAGATGCTGAAGCATCTTCACACTCCTAGGATAAATCTTATTTAACTATGATGTATTATTTATTGATTGATTGATTGATGAATTTATCAAGAATTTTGTCAATATTATTTATTTATTGAGACAATCATTTTGATTACGTGATCACCTACCTAGAAGAATGTAGTGTCAACAACCTCTTGGAACTAATAAGGGATTTCAGAAAGGTATCAAATACAAATCAATTTCTTCTGCATTATAATTTATCTCAAGATGTGGGTAGCACTGGGATTTGGCTAAGGGGAAGTAGGATTAGTGATTCATTCAGTTTGAATTTAGTGGAGTACATTTGGATTTCACAGCCACTCCCACAAGTAGTAAAGTGACTGCCAGCCTTCTCAGAATAGAAATAACCTCTAAGAATCCTACTAAAACCCACCTGTCATTGTGACAGGGGCCCAGGCAGCATGTCCTACATCTCTCAGGAGGAAATATTTGCATAAAGAAAAGGAACCAAGGCCTTGAAAGTAGAGAGCCAGAAATTCATCTAGGGAAAATTCTGCCAATCATCATATTGACAAAATTGTAAGCATAGGACTCAGTTCTCGCCAATGCCTAAACAAAACAGAAACAATCTCCTGTCAGAAACATACATGATAATGCCACTAACACACTTAGAGAGGCACTATATGTTTTTCCCTTTTCTGAATTTTGTGTAATTGTATTTATCAGAATTCCTGAGTCTGTAGGGCAAAAACCTGTAGTTGCACCAGTAACTGTGTGTTTATCTTTGTGTGAACTTCTCTGTATTCCAATTATCAATAACAATGTTTTGATTAGCCATGCAACAGACTCAATTACCTTTCTAGTCACTCTATACATGAAATATTGGGTTGTCGGAAAAGTCATGACATATTTGTCTGTGTTTTTCAAAGGTCATTTATTTATATAAAGAACAAAGATCAATCAATGATATATTGTGCATTTTGTTCAATAACCTTTTGCCGTCTTTCAGTATTCCTCATTCATAGAAGGACCTGTCTTTATTTGCGAAAAATGGAACAAGTTGCTGATTTACAGCCTCATCTGAATTGAACATTATACCATGCAAGGAGTTTTGAAGAGAGCAAAACAAGTGAAAGTCTGACAGCAAAAGGTTAGGCGAGTATGGTGGGTGTGGCAACACATCCCATCAAAGCTCCAATAATTTTTGACAGGTGATCAAACTTGTGTGTGGTATCGCATTGTCGCGATGGAAAACAACTCCTTTACAATTAACAAGTTCTGGACTTTTCTGGATGATGGATTTGTTCAAACTGTCTAACTGCTGACAGTACACATTCGAATTGATTGTTTGGTTCCTTGGTAGGCGCTCGAAAAACACAACACCTTTAAAATCCCACCACACTGATAGCATAACCTTCCTCTGATGAATGTCTGCTTTTGATGTCGTTTGAGGCGGCACCAAGACTGTTTGCACACCACATTGTTGTAAACAATCCACTTCTCATCACCAGTTATCAGTCACTTCAAAAAAGGATCCTTTTCCTCATGTTTAATGAGCATATGGCAGATGTTTATATGCGCCGTCAAATGAACTTCTTTCAGTCCATGCAGAACCCAAATATCGAGCTTGCTTACTATCCCAGCTTCTTCAGGTGGTCATGAATGCTTGAATGATGAATGTTTTATGTTTCTGCAGTCTCTTGTATCGTGTAAGATGGATTTGACTTGATAAATGCCTTATTTTGTTGTCATCAACATCGGTGGACCTCCCTGACCGAGGAGCGTCATTGAGATCAAAATCACCAACACAGAATTTTGTGAACCATTGTTGGCACTGACGTTCTTGTAGAGCATTGTCCCCATAAACTTTATGCAATTTTTCTCAAGCTTGATACATGTTCTTCCCTTTATGGAAATAAAACAGTAAAATATGGCAAAAATCCACAGTTTGGTCTTCCGTCTTCAACTTGTTGTAAAATCTCCAAATCTCAACCAAATCGCTCAATTTTTGTTTTAGGATGAAGTTAGAACTGTCAGCTGTCAAATGACACAGCAATAACATAGATGCAAATGACTCTAGTACTTCCAAAAATGAACTAGTGCCATCCATCTGTTGCAAACATGCGTCATGACTTTTCTGACAACTCAATATATTACAAAATTGTCTTCCCTGTAAGAAATAAATAAAGTACATAGCAACTTCCAGTTTCAGCTCTGAGGAGTGAAGACCTTGAAAGCATCACTCCCATCCTTACAATAAGAAAAAAATACAGCAAATTGAAAATTAATGACTTCTTGGTCCCATCAGAGAACTGAGGTTGCAATTCAGAGAACTGCTGAGAAACTCAGCTGAGATCAGTTTCCCTGAGCAGAAAGTGCCAAAATCATAAACTGGTAGGTAAACTTATAAGGCAATTTTGACAAATTTCTGGGGGCTGAGTGTGGACTAGCTTGAGAGTAAGAAACTCCTAGGCGCTGCAGTTTTAGGGGTTCCTGCCTCTGGGAACCCCACCAAGTTTCATGGTGAAGAGCCAAGAAAAATCACCTCATGTCTTTGGCAGTAAAAGGAGAAAAGTAACCATTATGAAATATGCCTGTTGCATTCACCATAACAAGGAACTACTCTCCAGTGAAAAAGGCTTTACTAGAAATTTATAGGCAGAAGGGCAATTATCCAACTTGTAAAGTTCACAGCCCAAGGACACAGACCTTCTAAAATACTTAGATTTAATCATAAGCTTATAGAATAGTTACCCTCCTCCACGCCTTTCTACCCTATCAAGAGGGTTGCAATGTAACAGTGGATTAAATCTGAAAGAGCTGCAGGGCTTAGACTCTATATAAGCAGGAATTCTTAGGGAAACCCAAAGACAAAAACAAAAATCCGAAGCCCCTGGCACCTACCACTATAACAAAAAGTAAACACAGCCCAACTGCTAGCCAGATTAACAGAAAACTGCAACATAAAGACTTATTTACCTCAGTTTCTATTACCTGATAGATCATGTCCAGCTTTCAACAAAAAAACCATAAGGCTTTTAACTATATTAAGAGATAGGAAAGGGTGGCCGGTTAGTTCAGTTGGTTAGAGCACAGTGCTCATAACACCAAGGTTGCCAGCTTGATCCCCATGCCCTCCACAACTAGATTGAAACAACTGCTTGACTTGGAGCTGATGGGTCCTGGAAAAACACACTGTTCCCCAATTTAAAAAAAATGTTTTTTTAATTTAAAAAGACAGAAAAAAACCACAGGCTGAAGACAGAAAGCAAGTACAGTAATACCTTGGTTTGTGAGCATAATTTGTTCCCGAAACAAACTACTCATATTACAAGACATTGCTTGTTTACCACGTTAAAATGTATTAGAAATGTTTGCTCGTCTTGCGGAACACTCGCAAACCACATTACTCGCAATACAAGGTTTTACTGTATCAGAATCAAACTTAGATATGACACAGATTTTGAAATTATCAGATAAAGAATGTAAAATAACTATGAATAATAAGATAAGAGGTCTCATGGAAAAAGTAGACAAAATATAAGAACAAAATGATTCTGTAGCTTTCATGCTCATGAATTGGAAGACTCATTATTGTTAAGATGTCAATTCTTCTCAACTTGATCTACAGACTCAACACAATCCCCATCAAAAGACCTGCAATCTATTTTATAGATATTGGCAAACTGATTCTTAAGTTTATATGGAAAGTCAAAAGACCCAGAATAACCAACACAATATTCAGTTCAAAGTTCAAACCATTGAACAAAGGGTAGGACTGACACTCCCTGACTTCAGTAATCTCTAAAAAATTACAGTGATCAAGAGAGAACAGAAAAACAATAGACACAGAATGAAAGAGAATAGAGAACCCAGAAATAGACCCATACATATTTATTCAACTAAACTTTAACAGAGAAGCAAGGGCAATTCAATGGAGAAAGAATCATCTTTTCAAGAAAGAGTACTGAAAGTCCATATGCAAAAGAAAGAAAGAGAGAAAGAAAAGAAAAAAATATATCTGCAGTTGTGACCCTCTGGTTTCAGTGCTGTCACAAATGCTAGTAATCCATCCCATCTCTCTGATTTATATTTCTAACATCAAGCCCTTCAGATGTGTTTCAGTCATCTCATCTTCACAACACAGTAGAAAGAATTCACATTGCCTACCAAAGCCCTTCAATTACTAAAAATAATCCCTCATCTGTTTTTATGACAGTGTTTACTTGGATAGGTCCTACTTTTAAGCAATCTGAATTTTAATGGATTTTAGTTTTTAAGTCAAACATTTTCACTTAGGACACAGATTTATTTTCCAAATCTTCTACTTTAGACATCCATTACAATCCCCCACCCTCATCCTCATCCCAGTTTACATAAACAAATAACAAATATTTCTATTGTTTTCCATTGTTTCACAGAAACCCTGTGAATTAGACAGCTCAGTTACTGCCCTCTTCATTTTTTTAAATGAGAAAATTTATTTGAGATCAAAGAGAAAAAGATAAATTCCTTGTGAGAACACATAATTGTGCTACCTTTGTGTTTGCAGTCTAAAATACATCTGAAATGCAGTGTTTTATTCAATAATTCTGAGTTCTTTAGGTATCTCATTTGCCATGATAACATCGTTAATGAAACACTCATGCAAGTAGCCATTGGCTGAGTGACAAGTGATCACATAAATATATATACAGAGGATGCCAAAAAAATGTATACACATTTTAAGAAAGGAAAAAACTGTATTAAAATTGTAATACTCAATATATACCAATAACAAAAGATGACTACAAGTCATGTGTGTACAGTTTTTTGGCGCACACACACACACACACACACATGGCGGTTCCAAAAATTTATTGGCACCGGGGTGCCAAAAAAATCTATACAAGTGGACACTTTGTCAACGTTGCTCAAGCAGTAGTTCACTATAATCAGAAGTGTCTGGACACTGATGGTAACCACTTTTGAGCACCTCTTGTAATTGCAGAAGACAAATGGCCACTTGTATTCATCTTTTGTTATCGGTATATATTGAGTATTACAATTTTAATAGTTTTCCTTTCTTAAAATGTGTATACATTTTTAAGCCACCATATATACTGATATTAGTTCTCTCCTTCCCATCACATTTATAGTTTGGAGTAAACAGAATTAAATAAACCTTATTCTAAAAACAGCAAATAAACTTTATTTTTCTTTTTTACTTTTCTTGGGTAACAGTGTGTTTTTTTCAGGACGTATCAGCTCCAAGTCAAGACACTGTCCTTCAATCTAGTTGTGGAGGGTGCAGCTCAGTTCGAAGTCCAGTTTGCCAGGGGTAGGGGTGGCCCACCATCCCACGCGGGAATGGAACCAGCAACCTTGTTGTTAAGAGCACGCACTCTAACCAACTGAGCCACCCGGCAGCCTAGCAAATAAACTTTTGATCTGTACTTCCAACAAGACATTTTCAGAAATGTCTTTTCTGACCACCATACTCTCTAAAATAAAACACACTCACATACAACATACACACACACACACACACCATATGCAACCTACACACAGCATGCACAATACTTAGAGCATGCACACAAATTATACATACAATACACATACAATCACACCCAACACACATATAACATACATATACAACATAACACACACATAATAAACAACCTACTTACACACACATATCCACACACATAAATCTATGTACCTAAACCATACTTTATTTTCTTCATAGCATTTATTCAGTGTCTGAAATTATATAACTAATTGGATTACTTATCAAATACCTGTGTTCACCAGAATGTATGCACTAATGGAAAGGGGAAGTGGCCCAGCTGTACCTACTGGAAAAAAGCTAAGTCTGACAGGGTGACAAATGATTGACAGATTGATTTTAAAAAGTGAATTACTTTGTGCTCAAAAGCTGAGGGGCAGGAAGGTAGGGGAGAAAAAGTTTCTGTCCTCTCGATACTTACATTCTCATAGGCTCTATTATTTATATTATCAGAAAATTCAATTATATATTCACTTGACTTAAACTTCAACATTGTACTTTTAAGAATAGACACTGGCTCTGCTATTTGTTAGAGTTAAGTCACTAGACAAGTTACTTATCCTCTGAGTTTTTCCACCTGTAAAATGGAGAATCCTAATCTTACTCCACAGACAGTTTGAAAATAAATTAATTGGTAGAAAACATGGAACAACACCTAGAATAGAACCAAGTGTTCAAGATCCATTCATAAAGACTATCACTTAGAGTTGTCTAGGACTAGTAGTGCAAGACGGTCCGTATGGTACTAATTTTACCCACTCATAGTACTTACTTTCAATTCAGTAAAACATTCAAAATTGACTTCAGGATTTATCTAAAAATCTGCATTATTATAAATAGTATAAAACTTTCATGGACATATTTCAAGCTCATGCACGTCCAATTTTTTTCAAACTATTTAATATCATTCCAAATTTGCAAACTTTATATATATAAAACATTGAAAATGGATAAAAGTCTACCTTTTACTATTGATATATGTGTATATATATATATATATATATATATATATTCTATAATTATATATAAGAAACTATAATATTTCTGCAAGTACATTCGCTGGAGGAGGAGTTCTCACTTTTACTTTTAAGCCCTTCTGTATTGTTTAAGGGTTTTACAAAGAGCATGTATTAGTCACATAATCAGCAAAAACAGTAAATACAGATTTTTCCAAAAATACAGTCATGATAAAATGGAATGTATCCCTTTTTTTCTGATGAAGCATTTTCACATAAGTAGGTATACTGAAAAATTACATTTCAAAGGACAAGAGTTATTGGCTTAAGACATTACTTCATCCTCTGTTTATAGACTTTTATTATATTTACACAAATAAGCTTTATTTTTTGGATATTTTCATAAACTCACACCTCTCACATTTGAAGTTAAGACTGTTCCAGACAGTGAATTTTGCAAGCCAATCAGTTAGTACCAAATGCAATGACTTCATATTTGGGGAAAGTTGACATATTTTAAAAAACAGTTTTTCATATACTACACTTGGCACTAACTTCAGAATGCCCTAGATTGTTCTGGATCATTTCATGGCAAAATTAATTTCTGTATTACCTCACTTTCTCCCCCAGAGGATGGCTTTTTTTTTTTCTGTTCAAGCTAAGCAGACATTAAAATCTCAGCAGGGAAAATATGACTCTTTTAACTTTTATAATAGCCTTTCAGTCCCAAACATTACAGTGTTGGTTACAGTTACTGCTCGGTAACTATTACAAAAGGTTCTTTTCAGTTCAGTTCAACATTTATTGATCATTTCATATACCACAAACTGGCTTTCACTTAAGAGTTACAGAGATAGCTAAGTATTCTCTACTATACAAATATTCATCAACTAAAGGGGAAAGAAATATCTAAAGAGAATTTCAATACGAGCACTGGGGACTAAGGACCCACAAAGGATGGGAACCTCTGTAGCTTCTACTTTTCAAAATAAGTATACATTCTTCCATTCAGATTGTACTTCTCTCTTATAAGTTCCTACTGGGTAAAATCCATTTATCCATTTCTTTGTGCCAGGCTTTCTAAATAACTATGTATAATCAGACTCTAAATAATAGTCCTTGTGAATAATGATGAGAAGTGTCTGAGAAGAAATATGGAAGGGACATATACTTAGGGCCTCAGAATCATGTGAAACCAAATTCAATATGAGAAGCTTACATACTAAGAGAGCACAGAAAGAATGCAGTTGATAGAAAAAAAGGAAGAGAAAAGGAATGAGAGAAAAAATATTTTAATCACTCTCTAATTTCTCTATCCTGTAAGCAAAAACATCTCCAACTCAGGAAATGCCTTTAATCCCCTATGTGACTAAGGTCATGGCATGGCTTCCAGTTACCTATTTTGAACTCTTTTTCTTTTAAAGCAATGGAACAATGTGTTATTGACTTTTGCCATGAATACACAAATGAAGAGAATTTATCCTTGAAATCAATTTCATTTTTGTTCAATAAAATGTCCTATAAAGGAATAGGAAGCAACCTATATAAACCTTATCTGGGAAATCAGCCATAAAAGAAGTATAAGGTCAAAGAATAGTTATGAATTGAAAAAGAATATTTTACTGTAAAGAAACTATAATATGAAAAATGAAAAGACATTATAGTGGATAAGTGAAAAGGCATAGAGTAAGGCTCAGATTTCACTAGATATTGAATTAAATTATTATTTTTCACATATCTTTTTCTCTTTTAAGGGCAATCTCAAAGTTTAGATTGTGGGAGGAGATTCAGATTTCTACAATTAGTAAAGTTCCTGTGGTCCAATTTTACCTGTTTGTAGTTTTAAGATCACTCTAAAAAAGAAATTGACCATTACTTCAAAATAATCTTTAATGCATTTTGCTTATTGTGTTTACAGAAATCACTGCTAGAGAACCAATTTTGTGGAATAATTGGAAAGTCACATTTGTAAAACATGTATTGTTAATGGGTGCATTGCTTCAAAAAATTATCAAAGATCCGCTTTTTCCCTCAGTATTATATACAGGGCACAAACTAAAGCAAAGCTGGAGTCTTCAAAGAATTTTTCACAAAACTTTTTGTATCATGACTTAAAGAACTTTTCCACTTGAAAATCTTCTAAGATGAATATTCAGTATTTACTGTATTCTCCAAATTAAATATATTCTCCAAATTAAAAGTATGCATTTAGGTTAAGGGAGATGTGAACTACAAATGAATAAATAAACATAAACAGATATAAATCACTAGTGTGTAATAGTTTACAAGTTGTTTTTTCACACTAACCTCTTTAAAAATATGTTGTAAGCAAAGAAGAATAAAGCTCCTTAAACTTAAATAAAGTTAATAAGAAATATGACCATTTAGAAGATATGACTCTGAGGATGCAAATTCAAACAAAATGTAAATAAAATACTATATACCAAGATAAAGGTGCATCCAAATATATTTATATACATATATTTATGTATATATATAAACATATACATATATTTATGTATATGTATATATAAACATATACATATATTTATATATTCACATATATGAAGTACATGAACTAGAGGAAATTCAAACTTCAAACCAGTGAAAGTAGGAAACAGCATCATTAAAGCCTGTATTTATTTAAGAATGATTCTACAGAAGTAAATTAAAACAATAAAAATGTAATACTGAGATAATTTAAATGAACATAAAAGCAAGTTATTGATTAAACTACTTATTTTTTTATTTCTATCACAATCTACTTTACCAAATAGCAGTACTTCATAACTGTTTTGCAAGATAGCTTGGAGGTCCTATTTTTATTTATTGAGCAATAATGTATATAAATTGTAAACACTTTATTGACTTTATGATCATTTTCTTATCTTCAGTTTATCAATGTTTAAATTCCTATAGAGACGATGCTAACTTTTCAAATTAGTCTGGCTTTTAGGAGACAAGGGGAGTTTGCCCACTACAATAGTATAGATTATTACAGTAGGCTTATAGGTCTGGAAAAGATCTCATGGCTGATTAGGTCTAAGATTTCAGGCAAGATAGGTCCAAAGTGTTAATAAGCAACACAATTTAATAAAATTGTGATATTTGAAAATAATTACTTAGACATCTGGAATTCAGAAGAAAGTAAATAAAAAGGAAAAAATTAGTTTTCTTCTACATGACCCTTTCTACAAACATATTAACAACATTCCAAGATTAGCAGATGTCAGAACAGTGGAAAGAAATCGACAACCCTTCCTGGGGAAGCTTTCAACTCAGCCCAAACTTCAACTTGGCTCTTACTCCCCTCGTCCTCCACAGGGAGCATGAGATCTCTTTGCTATTTTCTACTTTTCTGGTGCAAAGGGTAACATTGTGAATCTAGCTTTTCCACAGTGTGTGTAAGCAAATGCTGCCTTTGTGGCTTCAATAAAATATTAGTTTTTTACTCTTCTTTATTGGCTACTTGAATTTTTTATGCTTATCATCTTTGCATTTTGCGTGTTGGTTAGTAATGGTATTTGATCGCCATCTAAGATGCATTTTAAATTATGCTTCCCTTTATCCTTTTCTAGCCCCACTATCAATAATGAAGAACTGATATAATTATTCCATCACCAAATACATTGCATTTTCCATCGTTTACCCAGCATAGGATCTAAGAAGATGAGGCCTTCAGGCTACTTCAGTTGGCTAATTTTTTATCAGATTCTTCATATGTTTTAAAAACCAAAATAGAATATATTTGTAGCATAAATAGTGAATCTTGACTTTTCCCCCAAAGTGCAATAACCAAGGATAGCAAAAATGTGACTACAACTCCCCTTTCCTGGCACACGGAAGAAACTGCTAATCAATTATAAATCTACGCTTTCTCTCTGCACCCAGATGCAGCCCCACAATCTTTTTTCAAAGCAATGTTCCACGCAACCACTGCTTCTCTATAAATGTTGGCACAGGAAGGAACATAAGCATATTTGCATTCTCTTGAACACAAGGGTTGTTACAATTTTGAATCGATATTATCTATTCAGTTGTAAAAATCCTAGGTTTGTGGTTCTCAATTTAAATGGACTAGATACTGGAATATTCCACTTTTCCTTTGGTAATCACCAACACAGGCAAAGTACTTACATATGCCTGAAATATGTAAAGTAATAAGCAATCATCCATAAGGCAAAACAAAGACACGATGTCTCAGTTTACAAAGTGTGCAAGGTGCCAACCCCCATAACTAGAGAACAGGTAGAAAAGATGCTGAATTTTAAAATAAACAGTGGTTATTTTCATTTTAAATTAAAAGATATATTTAATATACACTTTATCAATTAAATGTCAGTGTCTACATGACTGAGGGTCACCTTATTTTATATGACAAAGCCCAAACACCTTATAATGATCATAGCCTTTTGCAATCTGTTCCCAGCTTTTTGCATCTGCCACTACTTTCTACCATGTGTCCATCAGAACATATTTTATATTCCAGCCATGCTGGACCTTACCCAAGCATAGCATGCTTTTCATATCCCCAGACATTTGAAAGTCATTCCTTTTGCCATCACTGCCCTTCCAGCTCCTGCTTTACAATTCCTCCTTATTTGTTAAGACCCAGGTGAAAATTAGCTCTTTTGAAGCCTTCTCTGAACTTGGGCACATGAACCATTCTCACCCTGTGTTCTTAGAGCACTCTATACAGACTTATGTTGCTGTCACTGGGTCATGACATTATATTTAGTCTTCCATAAACTACATACATGATCCTCAAAGGCAGGAATCCATGGTCCTTTCATGTTTGTGTCCCATTTCTTGAACAGTACTTACACAGGTAGAAACTCCATAAATATATTTTGAATGAATAAATGAACATTTGGACAAATCATACACTAACTTAAAATGAATTCAGGTTGTAACCAAAAGTCTTCTGAGGTCCACACTAATCTCTCTAATCTGTTATCAAATTTGTAATGTGCTATTTTTGCAAGACTAACTCAAAAGTAACCTAGAAGCTTCTATCTTTATTAATCTTAATCCTACTCCACTTTCTTCCTTCTCCATCCCTAAAAGAGGTAATGAATACCACAGTGAGAGATTTTTGAATTAAAAGAAAAAGAACCATTCATCACTACAGAATAAACACATCAGTTGCATGATTTATTTTTTCCTTTTGTGAATCATTCATTCAATAATTTGCATTGAGTAAATAAATGGATTATTCTAAAGCCTCAAGTATAATCACAGCTGACTTACTTTTTAAGGGCATTGTCACCCAAAAGCTGAGCAAACCCCTTCAAGAGTTACCTGAGTTAAACTTGGAGACAAATGATCTGTTTATAGTATTTTATAAAATAACTTCTCATCCTTTATGATTCTCTCTCTTCCCTGAAGATTATATTTCCCTGATCATTGTAATGAGGGAAATCTTCCCCTCCTTTATTTCTACATGGCCAGTTCCAAAAGTAGTTTTTTGTTTAATGTACATCTACTTATAGCCTACTGTTTACATAATAGATGTGAAGCAGTTTCAAGAAAGAAATCAAAGATACCTGAGACAACTGAAAATGAAAAAAAAATAAGCCAAACTCTATGGGACACACAAAAAAATAGTCTTAAGAGGAAAATACACTTAAAAGAACTAGAAAAAGAACAGCAAACAAACCCCAAAGTAAGTAGAAGAAAGGAAATAATAACAATCAGAGTGGAAATAAGCAAAATAGAGTCTAAAAAAATGCAAAAGATCAATGAAACAAAGAGCTGGTTCTCGGAAAAGATTTTACAAAAAGTTTAACCAGACTCATCAAGAAAAAAAGAGAAAGGACCCAAATTTTAAAAATCAGAAATGAAAGAGGAGAAGCGACAATGGACACCACAGAAATATAAAAAATTATAAGAAAATAAGATGAGTATAGAAGGAAAATACCTTAATATAATAAAGGCCATATATAACAAATACTCAGCTAATATAATTAACAGTGAAAAACTGAAGCCTTTTGCTATACATTCAGGAACAAGACAAGGCTGCCTCCTGTCACCACTGTTATTTAACATAGTATTGGAAGTCCCAGCCAGAGCAATCAGACAAGAGAAAGAAATAAAATGCATCCAAATTTGGAATGAAGAAATTAAATTGCCATTTTTTACAGAGGACACGATTCAAAAACCCCACCAAAAAGCTACTGAAAACAATAAATGAATACAGTAAAGTTGCCGGCTACAAAATCAATGTACAAAAATCCATTGCATTTCTATACACTAACAATGAAATTTCAGAAAAAGAAATGATAATAATAATAATTCCTCTTGCAGTTCCAACAAAAAGAATAAAATACCTAGGAATAAACTTAACAAAGGATGTAAAGGACCCAGGCACTGAAAACTATAAGACATTTTAAAAAGAAATTGAAGAAGACACAAAGAAAAGGAAAGACATTTCGTGTTCATAGATTGGAAGAATCAACATAGTTAAAAAGGCCATATTACACAATGCAATATACAGATTTAATGCAATCCCCATCAAAATCCCAATGGCATTTTTTTTAAAGAAATAGAACAAAAAAAATCATCAGGTTTGTATGGAATCACCAAAGACCCCAAATAGCCAAAGCAATCCTAAGTAAAAAGAACAAGGTTAGAGGTATCACACTCCCTGACTTCATCTCATGCTACAAACAATAATCAAAAGAGCATGGTACTGGCAGAAAAACAGACACACAGACCAACAGGATAGAATTGAAAACCCAGGAATAAACCCACATAAATATGGACACACAATTTTCAACAAAGGAGCCAAAAACCTATAATAGAGAAAAGAAAGTCTCTTCAATAAACGGTGCTGGGAAAATTGGAAAGCCACATGTAAAAGAATGAAACTAGACTGCTATCTGTCACCATATTCCAAAATTACTCAAAGTGGATCAACAACCTAAACATAAGACCTGAAACAATAAACTGCATAGAAGAGAACATAGGTACTAAACTTATGGACCTTGGGTTCAAAGAGGATTTTATGAATTTGACCTCAAAGGCAAGGGAAGTAAAAGCTAAAATAAATGAATGGGACTATATCAAACTAAAAAGCTTCTGCACAGCAAAAGAAACCGTCAACAAAGCAAAGAGACAACCAACATATGAGAGAAGATATTTGCAAACAATGCCTCCAATAAGGGGTTAATATCCAAAATATATAAGGAACTCATACAACTCAATGACAAAAACACAAACAATTCAATTAAAAAATGGGCAGAGGACATGAACAGAAACTTCTTCTAAGACATACAAACAGCCAACAGATATATGAAAATATGCTCAATTTCACTAGCTATTAGGGAAATGCAAATTAAAAACAACAATGAAATATTACCTCACACCTGTTAGAATGGCTATCAACAGCAAGACAAATAATAACATGTGTTGGAGAGGCTCTGGAGAAAAAGGAACCTTCATACACTGCTGGTAGGAATGTAAATTGGTACAGCCATTATGGAAAACAGTGCAGAGGTTCCTCAAAAAATTAAGAATAGAATTACTATATGACCCAGCAATCCCTCTCCTGGGTATATACCAAAAAAATCTAAAATTATTTATCCATAAAGATATATGTACCCCCATGTTCACTACAGCATTATTTATGGTGGCCAAGACATGAAAACAACCAATATGTCCTTGGATAGATGATTGGATAAATAAGATGTGGTGTATATATACACAATGGAACACTACTCTGCCATCAGAAAAGATGAAATACTGCCATTTGCGATAACATGGATGGATCTTGAAATAATTATGCTAAGCAAAATAAGTCAAACAGAAAAAGTAAAGAACCATATGATTTCACTCATATGTGGGGTATAAAGCTGAAAGCAACAAAAGAACAAAAGAAAGAAAGAAAGAAAGAAAGAAAGAAAGAAAGAAAGAAAGAAAGAAAGAAAGAAAGAAAGAAAGAAAGGGAAATACTCATAGACACAGACAACAGTTCAGTGGCTACCAGAGGGCAACTGGGGAGGAGGGTGGTAGAAGAGGGTAAAGAGGGTCAAATATATGGTGATGGAAGGAGAACTGACTCTGGGTGGTGAGTAAACAATGTAATACACAGATGATGAATTACAGAATTGTGCACTTGAAACCTATCCCTAATGAATATAGATGCAAAAATCCTCAACAAAATATTAGCAAACCAAATTCAGCAGTATATTAAAAAGATCATAGACCACAGGATTTATTCTTGGGATTCAAGGTTGGTTCAATTTCTGCAAATCAATTAATGCTGATATGCCACATAAACAAAATGAAAGAAAAAATTATATGATCATATAGATGCAGAAAAAGTATTTTGACAAAAGCCAGCATTCATTTATAGGAGTATAGGGAACATATCTCAACATAACAAAGGCCATATATAGCCAAACCACAGCTAACATCATACTCAACAGGGAAAAGCTAAGAGCATTCTTAAGATCCAGAACAAGAAAAAGATGTCCACTTTCACCACTTTTATTCATCATAGTATTGGAAATCCTAGGCACAGCAATCACACAAGAAAAAGAAATAAAAGGCAACCAAAATGCAAAGGAAGAAGTAAAACTGTCATTATTTGCAGATGACATATTACATAGAGAGAACCCCAAAGATAACACCAAAAAACTATTAGAACTGATACTTGAATTCAGTCAAGTAGCAGGATACAAAATTATTTAAAAATCAGTTGCATTTTTATACACCAATAATGAACTAGCAGAAAGAGAAATTAAGAAAACAATCCCTTTTACAATTGCACCAAAATAATAATAATAAAAATAATAATAATATACCTAGGAATAAACTTAACCAAGGAGGTAAAAGACTTGAACTCAAAAAATTGTAAGATATTGAGGAAAGAAAGTGAAGAAGATACAAATAAATGGAAACATATACTGTGCTCAGGGATAGGAAGAATTAACATTGTTAAAATATCCACACTATCCAAAGCAATCTATGGATTCAATGCAATCCCTATCAAAATACCAATGGCATTTTTCACAGAACTAGAACATATAATCCTAAAATTTATATGGACCCATAAAAGACCCCAAAAAGCCACAGCAATCTTGAGAAAGAACAAAGTTGGAGGTATCACACTACCTGATATCAAAATATATCAAAATATAAGCCACAGTAATCAAAACAGCATGGTACTGGCATAAAAACACACACATAGGTCAATGGAACAAAATAGAGAGCCCAGAAATAAACTCACACCTGTATGGCCATTTAATCTAAGACAAGGGAGGAAAGAGTATACAATGGGGTAAAGATAATCTATTCAATAAATAGAATGATGTAGGGAAAACTGGACAGACACATAACAAAAAAATGAAACTGGATCACCTTCTTATGCCATATACAAGAATAAACTCAAAATGCATTAAAGACTTAACTATAAGACTTGAAACCATAAAACTCCTAGAAAAAAACATAGACAATAAACTCTCTGATATTGCTCTTAATAATTTTTTCCTGATATATCTCCTCAGGGAAGGGAAACAAAAGAAAAAATAAATAAATGGGACTACATCAAACTAAAAAGTTTTTGCACAGCAAAGGAAACCATCAACAAAACAAAAAGATAACCTACATGAATGAAAGAAGATATTCGCCAATGATACACCTGCTAAGGGCTTAATATCCAAAATTTGTAAAGAACTCATACAACTCAATACAAAAAACACAAATAATCCAAGTAAAAAATGGGCAGAGGTCCTGAATAGACATTTCCTCAAAGAGGACATACTGATGGCCAACAGACATAAGATGCTTAACATCACTAAGCATCAGAGAAATAAATGCAAGTTAAAACCACAAGGAGATAACACCTCACACCTGTCAGAATGGCTATCGTTAATATAACAAAAAACAGAGATCCAAGATGGTGGAGTAAACACTGTGCCTGCTTCCTTCCATGAACAAATTAAAATTACAACTAAATTATAGAACAATCAACCTGGAGAACCATCTGAAGTCTGGATGAATAGAAGTTTTATAACTAAGGATATGAAGAAGCCACGTCAAGGTTTGTAGGAGGGGAGAAGATGCAGAAATGGCTAACCCCAAACTTCTGTGTGGCGGTTGAGAATTGGGAGGGATATCTTGGCCACGGAGGTTCCCCCCAGAGGAGCTAGGGACCCCAGCCCCACATCAGCCTCCCCATCCCAGAGTGCTGGTGCTGGGAGAGGAGCTCCCACAACATCTGGCTGTGAAAAACAGGGGAGTTACAACTATCCAGGTGAAACGAAAGGCAGTGGGAAACCCTGGTGTCATCTTAATGGGCCCACACACAGATTCTCTCACTCCCAGGCACTCATCTTGGGCTCCAGCGGAGGGATGGTGGTTGGGGCGGTGGGGATGGGGGGTGGGGGGACTATCAGAGACATGCAGGGGGCAGGCTGGATTGTGTGGCTTTAGGACAAGACAGGGCTGGAGGATGGTCAGCATTTTTCCTCCTGTTTGGCTGGCAGGCTAATGCGCCATCTTTCCTGTGTTGAGCCCTCCCCCTATGCTTATGGCCAAATCAGAATCTGATTGGTCTGCCGAGATCTGCAGCTCTGCCCTGCTGACTCACTGGGACCCCACCCAACACCCACAACTTCAGAGGCACTTTCTCCAAGAGCTGCCAGCTCCACACGCATTGCCTCTTTCTTGGAAAACTATCAGAGCTTGACAGGCACCCAGTGGGTGGTGACTGGCCTCCATGTGTTCTGAGACTTTTGCTGAGTAGCTCCAGGCTCAGCACCGGCACCAAACCAGAATTTACATTAACCTAGTGACCACAACTCTTTCCACTCTAGTGACTCCCTGAGACCTTGCCTCATCCAATTAGCATACCACACAAGGCCTATGATTTCACCTAAAAGTGGAATCTAAAGAACAAAATAAACAAACAAGCAAAAGAGAAATTCATAGATACAGAGAACATTTTGATGGTTGCCAGACAGGAGGAGGGTTGGGGATGAGTCAAAAAGGAAAAGGAATTAAGAAAGACAAATTGGTTGTTACACAGTAATCCTATGGGGATGTAGGGTATAGCATTAAGGAATATAGTCAATAATACTGTAATCTCCCATTTGAATAAAAATCTTCAACGTCATAAGAGCCCCTTCCTACCCAACCCCCAGTAAGGTCACAACCATTTCAGGTATAGTATTCTCCTGGTGTTGGGGGGAAGGGGCCTCCAGCCTCATGCCACTTCTTGTACTGTCATCTGCTCATCTCTAAACCGGGGTTCCTTGTCTTCCTGGTTACTGTGTGCCCCCACTGGCCACCATTGCTGCAATTCATGGCCAGCAAATTGATGGTCCATTCTTTTGGCTTGCACTTTGTTCCCAGAAGAAGTTGGCCCCTTCCTCTAGGCCAGCTCAGCTTTCCCTCAGTTCGTCTTGGCTTCAGATTTCTTGTTCACCCTGCTGCCTCCATCCAGTTCTCTGGTCTAAGGGCCTTTTCTCATCCCCTCCTATGGGGTCACCACACCCTGTTTCCATGTTAGTGTCCAACCTTCTTTCCTCTCCCCAGTGGCCAGGGTCTCCCCACCTCAATTGTCTCCCTGAGTCCCAGTTAGGAAAGCAAGGAAGAGTGCCATGCCACTAATATCCCATCAACTTCCCAAATTCCTTCAACCCAGGCTAAAGCCAAGAGAGGGAAAATCAGGATACATATTTAATTGGCTCCATATTTTCCCTCTTACTATCCCTTTTGTCTACCAAATCCTAGACCAAAAAGGTCAGCTCTCCTTTTATTCCATCTCCTACATAAATCGGTGTTCTTAACCCTTAAATAAATATGAACCAAAAGTAATATCTGCTTTCATTCTTTGTTGCATAACAGGTGCTTAATAAGCTTAAGCCTCCCTTCTCCAAATTAACTTACTGAAATCTCCGAATACATCCAACACTATGAGATACAAGAGATCTCTCCCCACTAGAGGATTACAATTGGTGAATAGCATGGGCTCATAATGTGCTAGGATGTAATAAGGTCATGAACCATGTATCCACAGGGTGCTGAGGGAGTTCAGACAGGGAGCAAGATCAATCTGTGGAGGGCCGGCCGAGTGGCATGATGGTTAAGAAATGGCTTGGGACGCCAGAGGGCCCCGGTTCGGATCCCACATATGAGGGCCAGTGACACTGCCCTCTACAGCTAAGATGCTGAACAACAGCTCAACCTGGAGCTGTGCTGCCCTGAGTCGCCGGCAGCGGTGTAGGCTGCAGCCCCTGTGGCAGTGCCATGGGCTACCGTGTGTAGCCAGCAGCCAGCGTGAGCAGCCAGCAGCCGCAGTGAGCAGCCGTCCAGAAGCCGGCGACTGATGTGCCTCGCCTGGGAAGAGCGCAATGATGGTGCCAATGAAGCAACGTCTTCCACAACTAGACTGAAGAACAAAACGACAGCAACTTGTCTGTTCCCCTTCCCCCAACTCCCCAGCACTGTTCCCATCCCCCCAATTCCCCAATAAAAATCTTAAAAAAAAAAAAGATCAATCTGTGGAGTTCATTCCTGACTCATTCTGATAGAGCATTTTAAAACTGTCATTAACAAGACAGCATTCACCTGAAACTAACATGTGATGCATCAATTATACCTCAATAAAAACCAAAACAAGTGCACAAACAAAAAACAGCATTTACTCTTTCAATCTGTGCCAGCTTCTGTTCTAGACACTGAGGACACAGCCTGAAAGGTGGCTCTCCTTGAAGATACCATAAATTGTTGTACACAAATAGAGACTGACCTGGCAGGGAGTGCTAAAGGGAGCATCATGAAATGGGTGGGGTGGTCAAGGAAGGCATCTTTCTGGAGGTGACCTTTGATGAGAATTAAAATGATGAGGAGGAGCCGCATGAGAGGAAAAGAGCCGTGGGGGATGAGACTGGGTAAGCGGGCAAGAATTAGAACAAGCATATTTTTGGAGGCCATGATAAATGGCTGGATTTTGTACTAACTACAATGAAAAGGCATTAAAAATTTTTAAAGAAGACATTATGTGATTTATGTTTTTAAAATCTCATTGTTGTGTAAAAAATAAATTACAGGCATATGGGCTTAAAGAAAATTAAGAACTAGCAGCCTAGTGCATTCACCAGCTAATAGGGAAATATGTTCCCTTTGTTTTCATAACATTAATAATAATGCTGAACAGTATGGTGTTTACCAAAGGAGAAGGGGGCTGGAGGAGGCTGAACAGGGTAAAGAGGGTCAAATATCTGGTGACAGAAGCAGACTAGACTTTGAGTGGTGAGCACACAATGCAATATACAGATGATGTATTATAAAATTGTACATTTGGAACTTATATAATGTTATTAACCATTGTCACCCCAATAAATTTAATAATAATAATAATAATAATAATAATAATAATAATAGTAATACTGAGCAGAGTAGCACTTCAGTCCATTGGTGTATTTCCTCTCTTCCATTCATTCATTCTCTCATTCATTCATACTGCAAACATTTTCTAAGCAGCTTTTATGTTCTAGGCACTGATACTAATCAGCAGGGCATAAGATTACGTCCAGTGCTTTAGGTAGTTCTGATCCCAGGATATGCTGATGGAAGAACCACTGAAAAGTTCCCAACATCCTATCTTGAGCTATATCAAATGGCTGTTGATTAAATATTGTAAATCAGATATTTTCTGGTTCTAATATTCTATGATTCTATGATAGTTCTGTTGTTTTTTCAGGAATTTTTTAAAAATTACTTTCAGGAAGTAATATCCAGAGAGAAATATGGAAACACAAATATGGGGACACATTTTATTTATCATACCAAAAAAATACTATTTAATGACATCATCATCGACAAATGGCAAAGATTCTAGGAATTTTTTCTGAGATCTATTTGATAGTCTCCCTCAGAATTTATCTGCTCTGGTGTCTTTAGAATGAACAAATCTATACTGTCAGTCCACTCTTTAGTAGAGAATAACTTTACAAATTTTAATACCAAAAAAAGCAATTTGGTTTTACAACCACATGTATGACCTGTTTGAAATTTTTTGAGGGACTGTGGCATTATTGCTCATTTCCATTGTATTCTTAGGAGCAGAAACTACAATCAGCTAGAGCTCCTAATCACCATACCTCAACCACATACATACTGCAATCATTAATAGGATCATTAATGAAAACAAATGCTATTCCAATCTAAACTGAAGGTCGCTGCAATGAGAAATGTTAACTTCTGATGACCTGCCAGCATTAATGAGTTTGTAGTAAATCTAAATATATCTGAAGTCTGGAAGGAAAAGTATTATTGCATCAAGAAGCTAGATTGCATCAACACATTCTGTCTCTCATTAAAGTTCATAAAACCTGGAAGTATTGGGAAGCATTTTGAATTGTGAAAACACATTAGTCAGTGGAAGCACACTCGTCTATCATTCTAATGGACAAGATGTCAGAGCCCCGGATCAGATGCAAATACTTACGGACCTCCTGGGTCTTTAGGCCTTGCCCCAAATCTGGCAAGTCCAGCCCCAAACATTGCCTAAATAGAGCATAACGTTGTAAAATGGATCCTCAGAGGGTGACTCTGTGTTTAACCACAGACTCACCACTTTAACAACCTCAGATCCAGGAGCTCACCAGCATAAACCACAACAGCATGCGCCAAGACAATGTGGTCCTTCAAGCCAAGACTCACATAGGCACAGCAGAACATATCTATGTGATAGGACTCAAGAGTCACCAAAAACGTTTATAAGGACAAAATTAGGTTTATAAATAAAATATTTATTTTTAATAAATAAAGCCAAGAAGATTGGCTTTATTACTAAATATTACTAAATTTTAGCAAAATTTCTTAGGAATCGAAGAGTAAATGTAAACTTGACTGCTCCCATGTCCTAATGAAGAAAAGGCCAAAAAGAATGGAAAGGTAGACAACTTAGAATGAATGTGAATCAAGTCAAATCCAGCTGTTGCTGCCTAGCAAGGGTTGGGATAGAGGAAGGAGAGAAATAAGGTTATGAGATAAGGGCTACAGACAGAGAAAAGCCAGGCATTAAAAGTTGGGATAAGAAGCTATCCAAATATAGTGGTTGCCCTGCTCTCGAAGACCACAAGAACATATGGTTTAGGCTATGCTCAACCTCTATCCCAAAGTTAATGATCTTAATATTCAATCCCTAATTGTAGTCTTCACTTCACGTTCTAACTGAATACAAGAAAATAAAAGATCAAAGGGAAAAATAGGTAGTCAGTACTTAGAAACCATTTTCCTAATTTATTTAGCAAATTAAGCCACTTATAACAAAGTAATAAGGCATCAGTAATTTATGTTTGGAATTCATTAAAACTGAACAACTTTCATGCTCTGAAACTGTCACTTTGGGTTGAGATGCTGACTATAATAACAGAAACTAATTTCTTCAAATAAAGTTTTCCTTTTGGTCATCAGGTTTGTTTAGTTTAAATCTGAGCTTATTAAAGTTGGCTTAAAAGATAAGTCATTAGTCAGGGAAATTGGCGGTTGCTATTTTCAAAGATTTCTAAAAACTACTTATTTTTTTTAAAAATGTATCCAAAGCAGTAACACTATTTTGAAAGTAACAAATGCTCTGAGATTCAAACATAGCTGGATCTTTTAGGATGACATTGAGGTTTAGATCTGAAATGGAGATAGAATAAGATCTCCTAATCCTATTTTCTGTGCACATATGACCAACATGCTATATGGGGAATTCAGTTTAATGCTGGAGCTGCACAACTATATGGCAGTGAGAATTATGGAGAACATCTCTGATATGTGGCTTTGGTTCTACTGATGCTGACAAAGTTAAAATGAGAACCCACTGCTCCTATTAAGTTAAATAAATTAATTTACTAGCTCCTTAAACAAGTGCTGATTAGCTAGAGTCACAAAGAACAGAGCCAAGGTGAATGAGGCAATATATGAAAAACAGCAATCTAGTGTCTCAGAAGAGGCGATGTGCAAAGTTACTTTACTCTCGATTACCTTTTAGGAATAGAAACTGATTATCTGATACGTTAAATCTACTATTCTCAGGGCCGGCCGAGTGGCACGATGATTAAGAACTGGCTTGGGACGCCAGAGAGCCCCGGTTCAGATCCCACATATGAGGGCCAGTGACACTGCCCTCTACAACTAAGATGCTGAACAACAGCTCAACCTGGAGCTGAGCTGCCGTGAGTCACTGACGACAGCGTAGGCTGCAGCCCCTGCTACAGTACGTTGCCATGGGCTACCATGTGTAGCCAGCAGCCAGTGTGAACAGCCAGCAGCCACCGTGAGCGGCTGTCCAGAAGCAGGGACTGATCTGCCTCACCCAGGAAGAGCGCAATGATGGTGCCAACTTGGGCCAGTGAAGCAATGTCCTCCACAACTAGACGGAAGAGCAAAAGGGTAGCAACTTGTCTGTTCTCCTTCCCCCAATTCTCCAGTGCTGTTCCCAGTCCCTAGTTCCCCAATAAAAATCTTTAAAATAAATAAATAAGGGCCGGCCGAGTGGCGCGATGGTTAAGAACTCGCTTGGGATGCCAGAGGGCCCCGGTTCGGATCCCACATATGAGGGCCAGTGACACTGCCCTCCACAGCTAAGATGCTGAACAACAGCTCAACCTGGAGCTGGGTTGCCATGAGTCGCCGGCGACGGCGTGGGCTGCAGTCCCTGTGGCAGTGGATTGCCATGGGCTACCGTGTGTGGCCAGCAGCCAGCGTGAGCGGCCAGCAGCCGCAGTGAGCGGCCGTCCAGAGGCCGGCGACTGATCTGCCTCGCCAGAGAAGAGCGCAATGATGGTGCCAACTTGGGCCAGTGAAGCAACGTCCTCCACAACTAGACTGAAGAACAAAACGACAGCAACTTGTCTGTTCCCCTTTCCCCAATTCCCCAGCACTGTTCCCATCCCCCCAATTCCCCAATAAAAATCTTTAAAAAAAAATAAAAATAAATAAAATGATCAAAAGCATTTCTTATTAAAAAATAAATAAATAAATAAATAAAATAAATAAATAAATAAATAAATAAATAAATAAATAAATAAATCTACTATTCTTAGAGGGCATCCATCAGATTTCTTTAACAAGGAACAGAGTTGTTTGTTCTAAAAAAATGAATGTACAAGGCCTTTTTGGTATAATACTTATGAAACATCTTTTTATTTCTGGAATATAAAAAAGGGAGCTATTAAAACTTGCTTTAAAAAAGATTTAGATCACATTAACTCACCGTACATGTTAAAATTTTTTAATTTGTTGTTGATGCTGTTTCCAATTGGCCTCTAGTTCTTTCCATTTAAATGAATGGTTTCCTTATATTACTTGTGCATCTCAATATTACTAAGATTAACATCATACTGAAATGGTGTTCCTATTGGGTAATGAGTCACTGTAAGTTACTAATGTTCAACTGAGATATTAGTTTATCATTTACTAAAATATTTCTTTTCCATGTTAACATACAACAGTATTCCTTTACTCCCACTATGTTAAAAGTGAAATAACAGAATGTTATTTCACTTAGCATGATACTCTCAAGATCCATCTATGTTGTCGAAAATGGCAGTATTTCATTTTTCTCATTGCCAAGTAATATTCCATTGTGTGTGTGTGTGTGTGTGTGTGTGTGTGTGTGTGTGTGTGTGTGTGTTTTATCCAATCTTCTACCAAAGGACATTTTGGTTGTTTCCATATGATTTCACTCATATATGGGATATAAAACTGAAAGCAACAAACAAGCAAGACAAACAAACAAACAAAAACTCATAGACACAGACAACAGTTTACTGGTTGCCAGAGGGTCAGAGGGGAGAGGGAGGGGTAGAATACAAGAAAGGGGATCAAATATATGGTGACAGAAGAAAATCTGACTTTGGGTGATGAACACACAATGCAATCAATATATAGATGATGTATTATAGAAATGTACATTTGAAACCTACATAATTTTGTTACCCAATGTCACCCAATAAATTTAATTTAAAAAATAAAATAATCAGCGAATTTAATATTTGAATGTACAGAACCATTTTTACTTTTCTGTATCAAGTTATAAAACATCTGAAAAGCTTAGACATTGAGCTTAATTCAACCACTCAAAATTCCATATAAACCTGGAAAGAAAAATTGGAGGATGTGAAAAACTGCCAGTGCAGTCCTAACTACGGGTGCCTTTACAGTCTTGTTGATAGGGTTTGGATTCAATCAGAACTAGGAATGTGTGTACAACATTCAGGAAACACTTCCTCAGAAATGTCATACTGACATTGACTTATCCTCTACAGTTATGCGCCCCTGTGCTCCTAGTTGTCCCCAACTGTCACTTTCCTATTAAATGATTATCTGTCTCCTCCGGAGTTTACATTTTTCTACCTCTAACAGTAAAGAATATGCCTTCCTTCATCCTCTGACTTTACAGGACAAATGTGCTTCCATGTCCCCTGATCTAAAGAAGCAAATCACTCTACTTGATCATCGGTAGAAGTGGCTTCCCTCCACCCCCATCACTCACAGACGGTAAATAGCTTGGACTCAGCCTTGCAGCAGAGTGGAGAGAAGGAAGGAGTAAGACAGGGTAAGAATTCTCGGCACTGGTAGTAGGAGCCATAGGCGCAGTAAGCCGCACTCACCACATAGCCCATGGTGCAGGGAATGATTTGAAGCACTGTCTGTCTTCTAAGTCTGCTTGGAGCTTTGCTTAGTATCCTCTCTTTGGATTTAATCTAGTGATGACTCAATTATCTGATCACCTGAGCAGCTTAAGTACCTACCCAGAGAGTCACCAGGTAAGGGGAATTAATTGAAGAGATGCCACATCTATCTGTGAAAGAAAAAGGCTGTATACTAGTTACATCTAGGCTGCCCATATTACAATCATGTGTTATTACTCCTGTTTACTGCAGAGAACTCTACCAAAAGCCACAGATGGAAAAAATGGCACTATAAGAACAAATAGACTAAAACAAATCCTTTGCCAATATGATCCTAATTAGCAATGCTAATTTAGCATCATATGTGTGCCCCTGCAACTTATAGTCTCTGATTTTTTTACTTGTTTTTTTGAAATCTCCCAACTCTTTTTACAGAAAAACACAAAAAGAAGTTGGCTCCAGCTGTGACTTCAGTCCATATTTCTAAAGGTACTATGATTTTTCCATTGCTGGATCTGGCAACATCTATGTTTACTCTTTAGTCCAACACTTAAAAAAAATTCACTGTAAAATGAGAGAAAACTAATGACTAAATAGGATTAGACTATGTCCCATTTTATAATAGCTGGAAATTTTCATATTTTAAAGGTTTTAACACATTCCCATTGATTCATTTTTTTAAATATTTTTATCAGCATAAATGCTGGCTAGAACTACAGAGACCTGTCTTTCTACAGTCTAACTAACCTCACTACTTAAATTCTATGAGACTCTCCTTTCTACCAAGAGATAGAATGTGAGTCATTGTCAAAGCAGTGTCTGTATAATGTCTGATGGTTGCTGGGATGCATTAGTGGTTTCAGGAATGCTGTTTATAGCAGGGAGATTTACAGTTGGATTCCCCTGCACAACAGTGATGCAAACAAACTCTTTTCTAACCTACAAAAAACATTAGCCATAAAGTTTATAACTGGATCTTTCAATAACTGGTTCTTAACCCTCCATTATTATAGCTTCTCTTTGGTCTGCTATTCCTAGAATGCAAAAAGAAATGAATGTATGCCTTTACTTTATGCCAAAATTATCTCAGTATTTCTCAGTTACAGTAGCAAGACATATGGCAAAACATGTTAATGTCCAGCTTTTCCAAACATGCAGGGCTCTCACCACAACACTAGCTCCCAGCTGCTTGCCTGCCATTAATGCCTTAAAAGACAATCTGTCTGCTTAATTTTTTACTCCTTCTCAGCCACATGATTTTTATGCCTCCCTATCCTTAGTAAACCATTTTCCTTTGTTCAACTGTATTAAATAGAAACTAAATCAGGCCTCCCCTTGGGCACACCTTCCAATCACAAGTATCCATGGCAACCAATCCTTTATAATCACTAGTTATTACTGTGTTTTCTTTTCAAAGGTTTACCCCTTGAGCAGAAGAGTTAAGTTGCTCCTGGATAATGTTGATCTTAACCTAGTTGCAGTAGGCAATGTACTATGAAAAATAACTACAAAATAAAATTAAGGAATATCAGGAAGATTCTGGAAAAAAAAATTTGTGTATGGTTCTTCATACAAAAGTTCCCTTTTAAAGAGTGAATATACTCTTGAAAGGGTTATGTTATGGACTGAATGTTTGTGTCCCCCCAAAAATTTATGTCGAAAATCCTAATTCCCAATGTGAAAGTATTTGGAGATGGAGCCATTGGGAAGAATGAGGGTGAAGCACACATGATGGGCATTGTACCCTTATAAGGAGAGACATCAGAGAGCTTGGTTCCTCTCTCTGGTCTCTGCCATAAGAAGACACATGAGAAGGTGGCCATCTGCAAAGCAGGAAGAGGGCCCTCTCCAGAAACCCAGCCACACTGGCACCCTGATCTCAGACTATAGCCTCTAGAACTGTGAGAAGCCAATGTTTGTTCTTTAAGCCCCCCCCCCTCTATTGTATTCTATTAAACAACCCAAACTGACTGAGATGGGTTAACTCAGCAAACTAATCACATGACAAAGTCAAATACTTACAAAACTTTTTTCTAAGTACAGGCTTGTAAAGACACAAAGGTTGAGACAAGATGGAGTAGGAAAAAAGTGTGCAACAAAATGAGGTGAAGCTCACTGAAGGTTCTTCTACCTATCTGCAAATTGTTCTTGTCTCAGAGCGTCACATTTTTGCTCATGGCGCTATGCACTCTAATCTAGATTGAACAATAACTAGTCTTGATTTACACACTTTATTTTAGTCATTCATTTTAGGTTTATTTTTAATAAGATGGTTTATAGCAGCTCCAAAATTTGTGTTATTTTCTTCGAGCACAATGCTCATTATTGAAGCTTTAACAAAGCTCTTTAGATAAAAAAGAGACCTGAGAAATATGAGTCCCTATTAGCATAATCATCTAAAAAGAATTTCAAGGTCAATAAATTCATTTTCAGGTAATGCTACAAGAATAATTTAATTTAAATAAAAGATGAGAACCTGCCCAAAAGTTCCTAAGATTTTGACGAGTTCTGTCATACTTTATTTCACACTTTTTAACATCATTTCAGATTTTTTCACATGTTTTATTATCCTTTGAACAAGGATAATTTTTACATTATAAATTAGAATGAAATGAATTTATAAATAAAAGTATGGTGTAGGTATAAGCAGGATTTTTAAAAGAATTTTCACCAAATAATAGAGGACTCTGGAGACAGACTTGATACAAATATCAGTAGTGACATTTGCTAGTTACATGATATGGGATGAATTATTTAATATCTGTGTGCCTCAGTTTTCTTATCTACAAAATGATAATAACTATCCACTTTATAGGGTACCTGTGAGAAATAAATAACCCAGTAAAAGTACTTGGCTGGCATATAGAAGATGCTCTATAAGTATTAGCCATTATTATCAATATAATTATTACTAAATGGAAAGTATTACAACTGAATGAAAACAAATATAAAGAAATACTCAAGAAAACCCACAACGACATAGGATATCCATTTGCAATTAAATGATCTTTTAACAAGTTTAGTGTCACAGAGCTTGCTTAAGATTATTGCTATAGAACATTCTCCATATAAGCCACTGGGGAGGCATGCAGGAAATACAGACCCAAAAGAACTAGGCTAAAAATACAAAGCAGGGGCATGTAACATAATACTGTGCTAAACCAAAAAAGACAAACTCTTGCGCACAATTTATTCCATGATCACAGTGGAAAATACATGTAAGACCAGATGGGTATCTATAAGCATGAACTCAATATAGATTTATAGTACATTTCAGTCAAAAACCTCTTTTGTCCCAGGGTTTTTCTGGCAACTTTTAAAAGTACTGTCAAAACTTAGTCAACATTTGTGACATTCAGAAATTATTTTTTGAACTAATGAACTAATCTGTTGCATGATTTAAATTTACTAATTTTTTTCAAAGCAATACATATAAGTAGTTTAGTTCTTTCTAGAGTGTTTGCAACCACTTCATTCAGTGATTAAAGAAAAATATGTAACTAATATATTTCAGCTAAGATCAAAGCATACAGTGACTGACTGTCACATTTCCAAATGCTAATATTAAAATTTTAATAAATGAATGACTAAAGAAATAAAATAAATTCAAAGTAGTAGAAAGAAAATCCATTATTAATAATGTGCTAGAAATTGCCAATTTTAACTTTTATGCTATACTTCTAAAAACATGGAATTAATACTTTTAAAGATATATTTCTTCTAATGTATTTTTTGGTAACAATATATTTCACAAATAAAAAAAAGAGTTAGTAGATTCCATCTCTGAGATAATACTATCTCAGACACTACTAAAAGTTGACTATGTTCAGAAATTTCCAAGATCATCAAAAAGCTCTTATTGCTAAAATCTAAAAAAAATTAGTTTTAGTGCTCATTTCCTCCCACAAATTAAAATTGCATCCTTGCACTTCTCTTTAGTCTAAAATCAAGTTCTTACCCTGCTAAGCTCCCCCAGAAAATGTACTCCTTGGCGTCTTAGAAGAAATTTTCTATATGGAAAAATTTCTCTAACTAAACATGATTGACCAAGCTTTGACCTCTAGCCATGTGACTAGGAAAATTGCTTGAAAATTGGTTTCCCCTGGATTACTTATATATTAAAAGGCACTTCAAGTCAGAAAGCCATTACGTGCATGATGTTATTCAAATACAAGATGCCAAAAAACAGCTATTAATTTGTTACTGCAGCTTCTAAGGTGTGGGAAAGTCACCAATGATGATGCAGGACGTTAACATTGTTCAGACAGAGCCCATAGGCAAACCATCACAAAAGTGAGAAAGATGGAGCTATAATTTATAGGGGTTGAAGAAATTGGAAGGATCACTTCCTATAACCTCAAAGAGAAAAGAATTGTAATTGGCTTGCTTGTTTCAACTGAATTACCTATTGAATATGTATTAATTTGTGCTGTCTGCACTGGCCAAGTTGCTCCCAAGCAGAAAATCCAATGAAAATTTGTTAATGGCTATACTATCAGAGGGTGTTTTAAGATTTTAACAATTTTTTAAAAAAAAAAACATGATTGTTTTCCAACCTTTTTATTTGCTTCGAGTAACTGTTCAAACTCCATCTCTGTAAAAGTTTTCTTATAAAGTATTATTTAGTTAAAAAGATAAACAGTTGTCAGAAGTCCATGATAAGAAAAAACTGCAGTTTCTAAATCCTTTGCCTTGAGCTTGGAAAGTGTAAGAATAAGAAGGAGGTGGAGGGGGATGTTTATATCACTCAAAACATAGCTACAGCTGTTTTGCATCAAAGGAAAAGTTTTTAAAATGTGCTAAAAGCTGAGCTCAAAATACCTAAAAAGAGGTTCACCACACATTGAAAGGGATAGCCACCTTCTTCAAAACTTAGCTTTCTAAACTATTATGTTACTTACCATTGTTTTAATGTGACCATGATCTAACATTTTAATTGCAAAAGATAATGCTCTGCCTTTGAAAAATCCACAAGCCTCCATCAGCTCAGCAGCTGTGTGTGATTAAGAATGTAAATAAGCTCAAGAGACTGATTCCATTTCCAGGTCCTCTGTTTATGAATCACCTACCCAGAGACATAATTTTAATAGAAACAGAATTTCTTTCTAAAGCAACATATAAATTAACTTTCAGGAATAGGACAGCAAGACAATACTTCTTTACAGGCACTGTGGTGCTAAACAAAGGCAGCCTCCATTTTCTTTGCTTTAAGACATTTGTAACAGTTGACATGTAGTCAGGAAATGAGGGCTTCTCTGTTTTTCATTTTCTGGGAAGAGGAAAATATTAAGGTTGCCTTTCCAGTAATAGCAACTTAAACTCCGGCTCTTGTTATGGCAGTTTAAAGATCTTTGCTAAGGATGGATGCAGTATTTTTGATGGTGAAAGTAGAGTGCATTACTTAAGGTTGTTCGAACCAAGATTGGGTTGACTGATTCTGTTTCCTTGGCCACCCTTGACCCAGATTCATGTGCTTGATTTACATATGAAGATGAAGTCCACTCTAATGTGTATGTGGAGCAGGGTGGCGGTTGTAAAAAAAATTATGCTATATTATTTAGCCAATTATTTAGCACAGGGGACCCATTTCAAGTCAGAAGGCCATTATTGTTTCTAAGTGAAAGATAAAAGTGTGTGAATATAAATATGAGTAAAAATAATCTGTCATCTGAAATAAGAGGCTATAGTTAAAGCTGAAGCTAAAGGTAAGTTAATTCCACCTCACAGACATTAATATTCTACTTGGTTGTCTTATAAATTGTAGTGACTGGACATATATGTATAGTTTCCCTTTTTGTTTCTAGATGGTGTGATGTTAAAAGAAAGTGCATAGATAGCATTACCATGTAAATAGGGTTGTCATACTACATTCAAATCAGACTCTTAAAAACATGTTTGACCATCATAACATCAAGTTGTGTACCTTAAATACATACAATTTTTATTTGTCAATTATACCTCTATAAAACTGTTAAAAAATCTATTAATTCTTAAGACTGGTCTGAAGACCACAGGATACAAATCATAAAAGGAAAAGCAACCCACAGAGTAAAACCATAGTGATCTTTAATAATCATTCTTTAAATTGGAATATAATATAAATATATCAAATCAATATGTTCTACATCTTAAGCTTACATATCTTAAGCAATGTTACATATCAATTATATCTCAAAAAAATAAGAATTTTTAAATAAAGATATTGGAACACAATAAAAGCAAAATACCATGATTCATATATATTCATTTATCTTTTTACCACCAGCCTTACTTTAAATCATCTTTCTAAACAATAAATAGAAGCCATACAAGACACAATCACCACCTGTACTATTCCATTGAGCTCATGTAGACCTGAACCACAGTGGCATGTAGTGATGAAAGTCATTCCATATCACTGACACAATGATTTAACCACATTATCCTGAGTTACCAGGAATATTTGTGAGTCTATAAGGTGTTTTGATATAACAAACTGGATTATTTATTCAACTGGTCCTCTTAACTTTAGTTGTAGAAACCCAACCTGGAAACAATCAAAGGAAAGTGAACTCACTGAGGGTGTCCATGGTCTACTTCACAAGTTTAATTTTTATGACTACAGTCATTTACCTGAAAATCAGCTCGAATCCATTTTCTTATTTGAAGTTGTATTTATATAATTTCACTCATGACACTTGTTGTTCAGTGATATACTTCTTTCTGAAAGTCACTGTTATTTGTTTCAACAGAAAATTACACTCACAAAATGACGGACAGATTCTGCTCACAGATTATAGAAATACCCTTATATTTTATGAATTTTTATAAATCCACTCAATGCTAGGAAATATGCCCTAGTCAATCAGAAATGCAAATCTAATTGCTCAGTTAGCATTGTTCTACAGTATTGTGTAAGGGATTAATGAAGCAAGGAAATTATCTTTAGTTTCTCCTTAATACTTTCTTCGAGAAGTCCTAGAAATTAATTAGATTCTACTTCTAATAGGGAGGCAAGGAAACCTTAAGTAATTGCAAAAATTCAGATTAAAACCACCAATAAATTCCTTAAAAACTATTCACTTCATCCTAAAAATTGAATTATTTTAATGTAAAACATAAAAACAATCCTTATAACATCTCTTTATAAGATTGAATGTATTTCTGACAGCATTAGCCAATTATTTTTTCAAGTTGCTTTCATAAATGAAATTACTGAAGCTTTACTGTTTATAAAATCACACAAGCAGACTAGAAAACCTGAAGAATGTTATAATAATTTTCAATCCACTCCCTGACCACAGTTTGATGGAAACTTTAAAATGGAAAGTAGAGCACTTATAATCTGTTTGTTTTAGAATTACAATTCAGGCTGAAAAAATAAAGAGGGAGTTCAATGTCAGGCACTAAATGGGAGAGAGCAATATGAATGCTTCCTTCTTTATTTAGAAGTATGTTTTATTGTAATCCAATAGAAAAATAAGGTATATAAAATATTCTGAGGCCAAACTTCCAACAACATTTTTAAAGACATCCACATATGTCCCAACAAATAACATCACTTATTTTCATGTATCTAAGACTGTAAAGTCAAGACAAAAAAAAATGTATGATTTTGGAATAAAACAAATACTAAAATCAGTTATTATCACATCTATCTTAATTTTTACCATGCAGAAAAAGGTCATATGTTATCATCTTGAAGTACCATGAATCAAAGCTTTATCATAAATCAAAACATTCATCAAAACTTTAAAACTAAAATCACTAATTTTTAATTAAAGAAAGATTTTGCATTTATGTTTCCAAACCTCTAGGCATAGCTAAAACTGGTCTCACCCTTCTTTCTATTCTCACCACCTAAGTCGTGCCCCCGCGTATCTGTAAGGAAACCATACCAGAGTCCTTCCTGTTCCACAAACCCATGGCACTGGTGTTCATTCCATTCTGCTGACCAGGAAATCTGCTTTCCCGTCACTGACTAGAGAGTCCCCTCCATCAGTCAATGCCTAGCTCCAATATCATCCCCCCTATAAAGCCTTCTTTAGTTCCCCAGAATTATGGATGGGCTCTTCTGTGGTGTGAGAGATTTTTAATTTGTCCTTCTTTTCTGAGTTATATTGAATGTTCCTTAAAACCAGGATCTGTCTGAATCCTTTCTGTGAGCCTAGCATAGCACATGAGAGGTAGGCCCTTAACAAATATCTTTGAAAAGAGAAAAGGAGACAGGGAGGAAGGAAGAAAATAAAATAAAAAGAAAGTAGTTACATGTTACTTGTAATAACTACCTTTTCTTTGCGGGGGGAGAATTATTGGAAGCACAAATTATCATTTGTGTTCTATTTATAAACTATCAACAACATAATTCAGATATTAGAAGACTTTCAAATATAATGTGCTTTAATATCTGGCACCACAGAAGTGAGAAGGCCCATACATGTTATATAAACATCTGCCTTGACTGCTAATCTTTAAATAAATAAAGTAAAAGTTCAGAGTTAATATTTAAATAATATCAGTATGTTCTAGTTTGGTTTTAAGAAAACTTGGACTATTATGGTGAATAGCTTCCTAATTAAAGAACAATTAAACAAAGCTTATAGGAAAGGTAATTGTTATTAAAGAAGGAGTTTAAAGCAGAGTCTAAAATTTATTTGGGGCAACTCTTTCCCAGGGATGAATTGCTACATTCTAATGGGGTCAAAGACACTAGATAGTTCTCCAGAGGCCCTTTTCTAGTCAAAAGGGATTTCAAAATAAAGTGGGGGTGGAAGCAGAGGCTAAGAAACCGTTCCTTCATGCACCAAATGCATTCTCAGAGTACTAACATCTGTTTCAGTTTACATACTTTAAGTATGACTTTATACGTGGAAATTAAACTTCGGCAACAAGCCTAAGTAGCCTGTCTGCAAAAGAACTGCATGTACCCCCAACAGCTGGAATTTGTATAGGTCCACACTCTACACATTGTCCTATTGTCCTGTGAGTCATCAATGACCCCAAGTCTCAAAATCCAAATGTCAAAGAACAGCTCCTAATTCTCATGAAACTTTCATAGTAGAGAGGGATAAGACAGTGAGGGAAGAGGAATCAGATTCCAAAACAATATGGGGGATTTCTAGAATTTAGAGAGAAATTTTCTTTTTAAATAAAGACAAAGATCCAAAGATTTGCATTTCCTTATATTAAAAAACACTCAATCCATAACATTCCACTAAGCCTACTTATTAGATAGACATTAAAATATTTTTTCAATGTGATAATCTGATCATTATAATTTGTGGTAGACTGCAGTAGAATACAAAACATGCAAAAATAATGATGTAACTTTGCTGCCACCATGCGGTATGTCTATATTTCTGCAGTTGCAGTTTAAATTTGTAAATAATTTTCATATCTAGTTCTGGAGCTATCATTATCAGTTCAAATTACTGGTATGCAAATACTATTAAAGGTTTTAGGAATATAGGGTCTATTCCCATATAATTTACATACTAATGAATCATCAACCACTGAGTAGTAACTATGAACTCACAATGACCGAAGTATTGCATTATGATATCTAGAGCAATATACTGTCTTGCCTTCAAAGAGCATACATTCGTTAACATCAAAATACAGACAAGTATTAATGTGAGACAACTCAAAGCTATTATATAATTGTATGGCAATGAGTGGTAAAGAAAATTTTAAGCACTGAGTGGAAAGTAGGAAGATACATGAGAATGTTCATGGGAGAGAATTCTGAAGTTTTAAGGCTCTTGGCAAGGAAGATTTAGGTATGCAAAAATGAAAACAAGAGGGCATTTCAGGTAGATAACATTAAATAAAGGTACAGATCTAGAATCATCATGGAATGCTAGGGGGACCAAAACCATAGTGAAGTTCATAGACACAAGAAAAGATGAGAAAGATAAACCAGGACAATTTATGGCAGTCCTTTACTGCCAGGTCAGGAAGCCTGGATTTCGGCCTATAGGTCATGGGGAAGCATTGATTCAACATAGGATGCATTTTTTCCCATTGTAGATATAATCTCTCTGCCACATGAATGTCTATGCGTTTACATGCAATCATTTATTTCCCAAACTGAGAATAATCTGGCAACTCAGATCCTCTAACCCCTCACCTTGAATAAGTACTGTGCGTTAACAGAGTCCTGAAATTCAACCAGTAAATCACTGCCACATCTCCAGGTGAAAAAATTAATGAGTAAATATTAAAAAGGATTTGAGGGCCCGAGAAGATGTGAAGCCTTCCTCCTAATATTTCATTGAGATTTTCTGTTCTGAGAGGATGCGTGTACATCGTAGGGAAGGAGAAGAATTCTAACAAAGAAGAAAGAAGAAACGTAGGTTCACAGGCCTCTTTCACAGCAGAGTGTAATGTAACGTGTGTTGGGGGTGAGGTGTAGCATTGGGTAAAGGAATGAAGGACTGGGATAACCACAAGGTAAGACTTGGATATCCAGGTAAAAGTAAAAAACAAAGAAACAAACAAAAAAAAAACACAAAAAAAACTTCATCATTAAGTCTATTTACTTTAAACGGTTGGTGTAATTTTTTTTAAAATAGAAAGCTTATTGTCGGTCATATATTATTGGGTGCTATATTGGTTTGTTCTTAAAAATGAAGTTACAGAGCATCATGAAGAACTAAGGATCACCGAGTGAGGTTCAAATAACAGCTCCTCCGTCTTCACATGTGCAAAGTCATGGGGGAATCTTCACACAACCCTCTGGAGGAAAAATAATAATCCCCAAAGAAATACAGTGACAATTCATCTTGTAAGTCAAAACATTCTCTTAATTTAACATAATATACACAGATGTTTCTGCTCACTAAAAAAAAAAAAGCTCTGTATATTACTATGCAAAGTAGCCATGGTTTCCCTTTATTCTCCTCCAGTTCATAAGCTGATTCCTGAGACCTAATCATGGTAGAAAAAAAGTTCCTTTCCAGAGCCTTCTGCCCCTTAATGGCAAATCCTTAGCCACACAACACAGAAATATTAGATATTAAAATCTTTTCTTTAACTCATATATTTTGTATACAAGCAAAATTCATAGGCAGAGCTTTCTCTGTATGATAGAAAAGCAACATGAGGCTCTATCTAAACATTAGGATTAAAAATTAGGGATCAACAAAAACAAAATAATATTCCCTTCCATTAATAAGAAACATTAGTAGAATATAATGGAAAGAACTCTAAACTGGGTTTATCTTATTATTTTCATTCTGTCCTCTTAAGATAAAAGTTTAGTTAATTGATTTTCAGTCTTTTTGTGATTTAATAAATGCCATTCAAAGATATAAATTTTCCTCTGAATTTTGCTTTCTTTGCAGTTTTGATAAGTGAGTACTATCATCATTTATTTCTATTAGTGCTGTGATCTATTTTGATTATATTTTAATTTCAGTTATTTAGGCAAATATTTTTAAATTTCCCAATGGATAATTTGGCTTTGTTTTCTTCGTTGTTCTCTTGGTAATTATTTTGTTTTAAATTTCTAATTTTATTGCACTGTCAGTAAATATGGCCTTCATGATGTATGCTTTTGGAAATTTGTTTAAATAGTCTTTATGATCTAAATAATGGTCTGTTTTTGTGAATATTACAGTGTGCGTTTGGTGGGGGAGAAGTATGTTGTCTGTTGGGTATGCATGTAAATTAGATCAATCTGACTGTGTTACTGGCACATTCTATATCTTCATTTTTTTGACCACCTGATCAGTTGATTTGTGACTGCAAATTTCACCTTTAATTTCTATTAGTCTTTTTAAATGTAGTTTGGAGGTATGTTGGTGAATAATAAAACGTTCATGGTTCGCATCTTTTAAAATATAAACGGGGCCGGCCAAGTGGCGCAATGGTTAAGAACTGGCTTGGGATGCCAGAGGGCTCCGGTTCGGATCCCACACATGAGGGCCAGTGACACTGCCCTCCACAGCTAAGATGCTGAACAACAGCTCAACCTGGAGCTGGGCTGCCGGGAGTTGCAGGTGACGGCGTAGGCTGCAGCCCCTGTGGCAGTGGGTTGCCATGGGCTACTGTGTGTAGCCATCAGCCAGCGTGAGCGGCCAGTAGCCGCAGTGAACGGCTGTCCAGAGGCCAGCGACTGATCTGCCTCGCCCGGGAAGAGCGCAATGATGGTGCCAACTTGGGCCAGTGAAGCAACATCCTCCACAACTAGACTGAAGAACAAAAAATGACAGCAACTTGTCTGTTCCCCTTCCCCCAATTCCCCAGCACTGTTCCCATCCCCCCAACTCCCCAATTTAAAAAAAAAATCTTTTAAAAATAAAAAATAAATAAATAAATAAATAAATAAACATATTTCTTTGTTCCTTTAAAAGACTTTTTCCCTAAATTATACTGATTTAAATATTGCTAAACCTACATTTCTTTTATAGCATTTTTCTGTTATATTTTTCTCCTGCCCTTATTTTCAAACTTTCTGCATCTTATTCTTGAATATGCCTTTTGAAAACAAGTTTATAGGCTATTGGATTTGCTCTTTTGCTAGTACTCTTCGTCTACTTTTCTGTGGGATTGTTTGGGGTGGGAGCAGGGTATGCGGGGATGAACACATGAAAAAATGCACAACATCATTAGTCACTAGTAAAATGAAAATTAAAACAATGAAATCCCACTTTAAACTTATCATAATGGCTAAAATAAAAAATACTACACCACCAAATACTGACAAGGATGTGAAGCAATTAAAACTTTCATACATTACTGATTGTTATGCAAAATGGTAGAGAAACTCTGGGGAAATAGTCTGGCAGTTTCTTAAAACTTTAAACATGATTTGACCCAGCAATCCCACTTATTAGTATTTATCCTAGAGAAAGAAAAATTTATGTTCACACAAAAACCTACAAATGAATGCTTAGAGCAATAATATTTGTAATTTCCAAAACAGGAAAAAAACAAACTTCCTTCAACAAAAGAATGGATAAACAAACTGTGGATTATCGATACAATAGACTACCATTCAGCAATAAAAAAACCACAAGAACAAGGAAACCATTGATCAACACAACATGAATCTCAAGTGCATTATGCTAAGTGGAAGAAGCTAGACTCTAAAGGTTACGAACTATGTATCATTTTAAATGATTTTCTGGAAAACGTTCTGTAAAAGCAGAGAATAGATCAGTGGTTACCTGGCATGGTGGTTATTTTATATATCATCTTAACTGGGTCACAAAGTGCCCAGATATTTAGCTAAACACTATTTCTAGGTTTGTCTGTGAGGGTATTTCTGGATAAGATTAGCATTTGAATCTGTGGCCTCCTCCATAAAGCAGATTGCCCTCCCCATTGTGGGTGTGCATCATTCAGAGCCCCTTAAGGGTCTGAATAGAACAAGGAGGAGGAGGAATGCAGAATTCATTCCTTCTCTACCTGACTGCTGAGCTGGTACATCTGTCTTCTTCACTTAGAATGTATTTACACTAGCAGCTCCTCTGGTTCTCAGGCCTTCAGACTGTAGCCAAGCCCCTTGTGATTTTAATGGCCCTAGTATTTCTGGCAGTTAGAATTCAATATTTTAATTCTTAATTAGGATATAGGTATAGGCCTTAGCTAAATGTTTCGATTGCTTTGGTTGTCACAAAACTTACAGTGAAAAATTAAGAATGTATGTTAGTCATGTTCTGAAGGACGGCCTGTAAAGCAAGTTCCAGAACTGTTTAAAATTAAAAGTACACTCTGCTTGAGATCATGGAAAAAACATAGTGAGTTAAACACAAAACAATGATAGCTTAAACAATGGCAATAGTCATAAGATGTCTAATTTCTGCCTTTTGCTGTATAGATAATGTCACTGACACACAAATATGAGATATTTTGCAGAATCTTAGTTCTTCAGCCCAGCACCCCTTGTTCTCACAATATAATTTTGTGTTGCTGATGTGATGTCTCTTTGTCAAGCAGAAAGAGACAACTTCAGGGCCTAGAGGAGAATTTGAGTTTGTTTTGAGGAAGGAGAAAATGTCTTCAAGGTAGCTGTGACCAGCTGCTGATGCCCAGGAGTCTGAAATGAAAAAGCATCATCTATGACTCAAGAAACATTGACCTTTCTGTCAGTTCCCTGGAACTGCCTAGCTGCATAAAAGCTCCCTACTTTTGTTTTTCTGAGGGAGAGGCAGATTTGAGAGATTTTGCTCCCCCATCCTCTTGTTTTGGCCAAGTCAAATAAACTTTTCTATCTCCAAGCACCGGTGTCTCAATGTTTTGGTTAATTAGCACACCAGGCACATGAACATGAATTTTGGGAGGTGATTCTGCAACAAGATTCAGAATGAATTACACCACATCTGCTTCCCAGGGTGTCTAATGTGCAGACTGCAGATTGTGGGATTTTCAGCCTCCATAACTGAATATACCAATTCCTCTTAATAAATAAATAAACACTACTGGTTCTGTGTTTCCAGAGAGCCCTGAGTAATAAAGATTTTGGTACTGAGAGTGGGATGCTGCTGTAACGAACAAATACCTAGTAATGTGGGAGCAGCTTTGGAACTGGATAAGGGTAGAGGCTGTAAGAGTTTAAGGTGTGCGCTAGAAAAAGTCAATATTGCCATGAAGGGATTTTTAAAGATGATTTTCGTGAGGACTCAGAAAGAAAAAAGGAGAGCTAGACAGAACCAGGAACCTGTCATAGATGCTTTGCTTCCTTTCTCAACAAATAAACCAAACTTCCATTGCTCTTTTCTGTGAAATGCCTAGGGAAGTATCTGACAGTTTAGCACCACATGCAGAGGGTATCTAGCCACCTTCTATTGTCTTCAGTATTATATTCTTTCTAATCCTCCAAACACTTCAGAAAATTTCTCTTGTGCTTTGGTGCTTGAGGGTCAAACTAATGTATGATATACAAATGTCAATATATGAAAGGAAATATTAGGCTTAAGAAGCATAATTCATCATACTTAACAATTCTTGACAAAGTGAAACTCCACATTACAATCTAAATATTAAACAATGGGCTGCCCAGCCCTTGCTATCTTTGAATTATTGCTCATGGAGCAGTATTTATAAGCAATTTTGCTTGCCTTACATCATTTCATTAGTCCTTTTTCCTCCTAATTTCTTCTTTAAAAATCATATTCTCTTATAACACTCTCTCCTTACAGATTTTCCCCAACCTTCAGATTAAAAAAAAAAAGTTTCCCTTTTTTGACTGCCATTAGTTATTCCTCCTGGTTTTCCCAGGAACATGTCTCAATTCCACAAAACATTCACTCAAAATTCAAAGTGCTGACATCCTTCAACTTTGTTAATACCGATTCTAGGAATCTCTCCTACAGCAATACAGACACAAATTTATGTGTCCTGTAGCACTATTTGCCACTTTTTTAAAAATGTAAATGACTAAATATTCAGCTTTGAGAAAAATGATTTAATCAATCGTGGCACATTTACTCTATGAAATACTATGTACTCATTAAAAATGAGATAAAATTTGAATATACATGCTTTATATGGTGGGGAAGAAAATGTAGTGCATTGCATTGAAGAATAATGTTAAGGTGCATGTATATCCAGAAACGTATCAGGAAGCATATACACCAAACTTAATGGTGGAGAGATACTCATGGGGCGTAGGATAGACTGGGACCATTCTAATTCTATTTTTGTATTGAATTATTTTACATAAAATGTACATTAACGTTGAATGTTTAAAATATCATTTTTTAACCTGCACAACTTTAACAAATACATATTCACCAGGTTAAACCTAAAATTCCTCAGAGCAACCTGTTCTCATATTACTGTTTTATTTCCTTTCGCACACAATCTGTGATTATTTTGTTTGTTAGACCTTTTTATCATCTCTCGCCCATGGAAGGCAACAGGACAGGGATTCCGTCTGTCTCGCATTGCCTCACATATAAAAGGTCCTCAGTTATTTGCTTCCAGAAAGACTGAAAGGATGTGGTCAAGTTCAATACATCAAGAAGTGACGCGTACGAGTAGGAATGTATGCTACGCTCAAAGGAACAGGGCAAAGTGACGGCTAACGAGAGGAGCAAATAACTGTGCAAAAAGTAGAATGCTACTTTTCCAACCAAGAACTCAATTGCGCCTCCGAGACACCGGTTGAAACGAGACACTGGCGTCACCTCGCAGCGCCCGAATCATAGTGACGAGAAAAGAAAGGCGGCGGGGAAGCGAGGGGTGAAGGGGGAGGAAAAGGAGGTGACTGGCGGTCACGTGACAGGTTTGGGACCACCTTTCTTTCTTCTGAAATAAGCCGTAGAGTTAGATTGACAAGGCCGGAGAAAATTTATCTGTACTAAACAAGAGTTTAGAGGTACAAGACATAAATTCATTGCCTCGATGTCTCTATTTCGTTTTTCATTTTTTACGGGAGCTAATGTGACGTTGCCCACACTAAAGATGGCTGCGCAGGCGCTGGGTCCTACCATAGAGACTCCGGCCTAGAGGAGCCCCTGCGTGGCTTCGGTGGGCTGGGACACACGTCCCATCAAGCGGCCTCCGTTAAGGAAGCTCGGGGCGGGGCCGCCATCGGGCGTTCCTGCGTCTGCGCGAAGATGGTGGAGGAGGAGAGTCTCCGCGTGGTTCGCTGTGGCGGCAGCGAGTTGAATTTTAGGAGAGCGGTGTTCTCTGCGGATTCTAAGTATGGGGCACTGCGCTTTGTCGTCGGGACTGAGGGGCGTGAATCCCGGGGGGGTTGGGGGTGGGGCGCGGGGATCCAGCTGTCAGGTGCGTCCAGACCCGCCAGCGGGCGAACCTGGGCTCCAGGAAGGGGCGCGCGTGCGGGAGACCCCGGGGCGCGCGCGCGGGAGCTGGTGTCTGGGCGCTGTAAGAAGAATTAGAAACCCCTTCGTGCCGTGACACCGTGGACTAGGGCGCCCTCCCCCTCCGCGGATTGTTTACCGGCAGGTAGATTGAGGGGCCCACGTGTCTAGAGTCGGCTCGGCGTTGGGCGGCTAGAAAGTGGCCCTGGCACGGATGCATACCCCACTGCCCTTGCAGTACCACGAGGAGCACCCCACTTTCGGACAAACGCGTGACTTGGCGTTACGGGACGATTAAAGATGCCTGTTTCTCCACACTCCCCTAGTCCATCTCAGTGGAAAGACCCCTGAGCTGAACCTTCAGGACTTAGAGCAAGTGTTCGGTGTAGATGGCAGAATGTGCAAAAGCATGGCGAGTTTCCTTTGGGGGCTTGCATTCGAATAGTCAAAGCCATTATTGTCTGCTGAGGAGCAAAAAGAAAGGAAATTCTTCCCCCCATGGGGAAGCATATCAGACAGAAGCAGTGAGGGGGAGAGTCTTAGCAAACAGTACTCCTTCACCCACCATTATCCCAAGGGAAGCACTGCCTAAAGGACCTGTTTGTTGATACTAATGGGGTGTGTCTTGGGGAGAGAGGGTTGGTGGAGTTGTGAACCCCTTGATACAGTGTTATAAACATATTTCCATTCAGACAAGGCATATGAGTTTGGCTTACGAGCTTGGATCATATCCTGAAGGCAATGGGAAAACATTGAAGGATTTCAGTTTATCCTTATTTGAGGAAGTGATATGGTCAGATTTGCAAAATCAGTGTGAGTATGGAAGATAAGTTTAAGGGCCATGCCTGGAGACTGTAGAAGTCCTTAAGAGTGGTCCAGCCTGGAGATGGCAAGACTGAACTACGGTACCCGTGGGAACCGAGAGGAAGATCCAGCCGGAGGGGAGACCATATACCTCAGATGCTTTGTTACTCATACTTCCTTGATCTCTTTATAGACAGTTGCACACAGCCGTGCCATGACTGCCTCTTAGCTACAGCACTTATAAGACGCATCCTGATTTCAGAAAGTTGAATATGGGAAAAATCAAGTGTCTTAGAATTGGTAAAATAGTAGTGATCCCAGTCAGCATGAGAAGATTTACTCTTCTACTATCTGTAATGTTGGTTGGTTCATTTTATCTGGCTAGTTTATAAAACCTTTGAGGTTCAGGCAAGTTCTGTTCAACAAACTGGATTAGACATTGGGAATCAAAGATAAAAAAAAGTCCTCTGCTCTATAGAATCTTATGGCCAGATCCAGGAGATGGATATAGGTGTAAACAAGTAATTTCAACACAATATGAAAATACCCAGATCAAGTCATGCACCAGGTACCTTGGGAGCACAGAGAAGAGGTCAGCCTAAGGAGTCTGATTTGTACCTTCTACAGTGTATGGAAAAACAGTTAGACATGTACAGTGTTAATTGTAATAGGCACACAACAGACATTTTTTATTTGATTTATAGTAGAAGATTTGCATTTCTGAACTTTGTCCTGTGGTTATATTTATTATGAAAAGAGCCAAACAAATATTACTCCAACTTAACCACTCTGAATAATTTAGTAGCCTCTGCTATGTGGAAGAAAACCACAAATCCAGAAAGACAAAAGCAAAACCAGCCGTTTAGTAACACTAACTCATAAAGTTTTTACTTTGCTATGCAAGAGACCTCACTGACTAGAGAATCTTTGGCTTAGTGTTTGTAAACTGGTGTCCCCAAGTGAACGATGGAGATTTGGAGGACACGGGAAGATGCTGCTATTAGCAGAATCACTGAGGAGTAAGAGCTCATAGCAAGTGAATGCATAGCGATGTCTGTGTCCATTAGTGAGCAGACAACTTGGTTAAATTGGCTGTTCTTACAGGATGATTCTGTACAGCCTCTGCCCATCGAACCGATCACAGATAGTGCTTTATTTAGCCTCATTAATCTGCTTTTCAGAGTTAATGAACTAATCAGTCTTAGATGACCCCATGGACTTAAACAGCACACAAATTTGAATACACAGTTTTTAAAATATTGTTTTAAAAGAAATCTGTTACATGTTAAATTTTTTTAATGGACAGTAAGAAATTATACTGTCCATAGTGTATGTGAAACTTATTTTTCTCTCTTATTCTCTCTTATTTCCAGATATATCTTCTGTGTCTCTGGAGACTTTGTTAAAGTTTATAGCACAGCTACAGAAGAATGTGTACACATATTGCAAGGGCACAGAAATCTGGTGACAGGAATTCAGCTCAACCCCAATAACCATCTTCAGGTATCAAATGACTTATAATTGAATATTTTAATATTGGCTTTGTTGTTACCTGAAAAACTTGAATTAAATTTGGGAGGAACTTTCCAGGTCATGATCAGGGAAATATCTGTGTTGATTTTTCTGATTTCTGATTCAGGATATTTTTAACTTATTTTTAATTATTAAAATAGGGCCGGAGCCCAGAACTACATTGCCCATAAAGCTTCTTGGCTGTGTGAGTTTCTGAAATTCAGGGTTTGGCACACAGTTAAGTGAATTTCTTGATTGTAGGTGATTGTAGGTCTTCTAAGGACCCTTTATATGCATTGTGAATATCCAAAAGGGGCATGTAGTATTTGATATTTCTCAAACTTATTTGACCTCTGAACTCTGGTTTCTGACACATTTTTAAAATGTTGGCTGAAGGGTATTGATTTTGTAGATCTGTTCCTTTAGAGATGTGGCTCTTCAGTGTCAATGCATAAATTATCTTAAGGCCAGCATGTAGACAAGAACAAGGGTTTCTTTATTCAGTGGATCGACCACTTAATTTTAGGACAAACTTGGGAATCCAGTTCAATCTGGACCTCCCCACTCCCTCCAAAACGCAGCCCTTTCTTCTCAGAATTCAAGAACAGTGAAATGGTCATTTTGATTCTGTTCATAAGTTTCAGCAAAGTTCCGAATGAGCTGTCAGAATACTTTGCTCTTGCTTTAGTTTTTTATTAAGTTCTGCTTTTCTGGATTAGTCACAGCCAACTTCGAAGTTATTGCTTGATTTAAGAATGGATTTGCATTGCCATTCAATGTGTTATTACAAAGGAAGTAGGCATAAAGGGACACTGACTTTTCCAAAACTACATGAACTACTTTTGAAAATCAAAGTTAAACAGTTTTCCTGCAGAGTTCAAGTACACATATCCTTGCTCTCCTCTGAGGGTTTCAGGTAACAGTTGATTGTTATGTGTAACATTGGATGTTTTTGTGGCAGAAATATCCTTTGTTAAAATTGGAATTTGTAAAGTTTATATTACTAAGTTTCATAGCAAAATGAAAAACTATATACACATTGCGTAAAAGGTCTATTTCATGGAACTGAAAGATAATAAAATCAGAGGACAGTTGACAACAGGTTTGGTTGAGGTGAAGGCTATGTTCCAGAGATTCTGTGGACTTTGGAGTCACAGTATTTGTGTATTAACTATTGTTTTGACACTGATTAAATATTTGTCTTATTTTACTAGTCCATGTTCATGATTTTTATACACAGTAACTGTGATGTGTATTTTCTTAATATAATTCTTATACTTGATAATATTTTCTTCATTTTTTATTTCTATTCTTTGATTCTTTATCTTCATGTTCAGAAATCTTTAAATTGCCACTGTCTTTTAAAAAACTTAAAAATTTTTATAAACATTATAAGCAAAGTGTTTTCATAGTAACAGCAGCAAAAATCCAGTGTCCACTGGGACAAAAATAAAAATACATCATAGTAAGGCCTTTTGGTGCTACCAGGTACGGTCCACAGACCAGTGCCCCAAACAGTTTGTTGCCGGTCCGCAATGAGATGAGTATAGAAATTGAGTATGATAAAACTTTAGAGCACTTTGACATTGACACAGCATCCAAGTACATAATAACTTTTGTTGTATTTGACAAATGTATTTGTCCTTGATGGGTTGGAAATTTAAAAAACAACAACAACAACAACATTGTCAGCTTATTTGAGAAACACTCCCTTAATATCCATGTAAGATGAAAGCAGTTCTGCTAATACAAAAGAACTGGGCTCCAGGAAAATAGCAACAAGCTCTCAAGTGCTTTTCATAACTCAAAATCTTACCATCTCCCTCTTGAAGAAAAAGGGTTGACATTTTTCCTCTCATTTTAATTAAAACTTGAAATTGGTAGATCTGCTTCCTCCAAAGAGTTGTGTGAGAAGATTGTTACAGATAATATAAGCTTTGCAAAAACAATATAAATGACTCTACTTCTTTAAAGCTAGCAATGAATTAATGAACAAAACACTTCTGTATTACCGCTTAATTCATTTGGTATCTTAGTGGAGTTCTGTTTTTTAATCTTGTACTATTTTTACCATTTTAGCTGTATTCTTGTTCCTTGGATGGCACAATTAAACTGTGGGACTATATAGATGGCATTTTGATAAAGGTATGTGGATTAATCTTCTGTTTTCATTATGTGAAAAAGAAGGGCAACATAACTTAATGACAGACATACTATTTCCTCCTATAAGGCCTGAGTGTTAGATACCCTTCTTAAACAAGTCGTGAGATTCACACACCATGAAAGAAAAGATAAATTTGACTATATAAAAATTTTAAACTTAAAACAAGATGAGCAATAAAACTGGAAGAAAATATTTACAAGAGATATTACCAATAAACATGAAGAGGTGCATAACCTCATTAATAATTAAAGAAATGTAAATTAAAACATGACCAAGCATTTTCCCCTATCAGTTTAGCCAAATTGCAGATTGTAGAAAAAACTCTAGTGCTGGGTAAAGTGTACAGAAACAAATACTTTTGTACACAATCAATGAGAGTAAAACGAAAATGAATAAATACCTTTGCTCCAGCAGTCTTACCTTTAAAAATCTCTTTAATAATAGCATGTATATGTAGTCCTTAAAACATTGGTTATGGTAGGGAAAAAAATTGAATATAACCTTGATGTCAGTTAAAATTTGATATTCATTCAATAGAATACAACCATTAAAAAGAAACAAGTAGTTCTATTTGTATTAACTTGAAAGGTTATTTAACAAATATGTGTTGAGTGTCTTCTGTAAGCCAGGTACACTTCTGATACTTGGGGTACACCAGTGAGCAAAACGGATGAAAAATTCCTGCCCTTTATGGAACTTTTGTTTTGGGGAAAGGGGATGGAGGGATGAGGAAGATAGACAATTAACAATATGGAACTTTTTATCTTTCAGACTTTCATAGTTGGACATAAACTTCATGCCCTCTTTACTCATGCCCATGCTGAGGATTGTGTCTTTGTTATAATAAATAAAGAAAAACCAGGTATAGTGTAATTAACTTATATCGTTTTATATAGCATTGAATGGCTCTTTACATTTTCTCAAATTTAATATTTTGGTTTTAGTGTGAACGTAACTGTTTTTGGAGTTGGCATTTACATTGTTTTTGTCATTATTGCATTCATTTTGGGGAGGCTTGTATCATTTCTGAAATACACAATGAGGGAATGATTGCTTTATATATGGTTGTAATAATAGACTACAGAGCTCAAATTTTAAAGCTGTTTTGAGCTAGAACTTGTCTTCCTACTGAACTTCAATCTTTCATCCTTAAGCATCATTGTCATTTTACCCACCATTGGATACCCCTATTTGTTGATCTTGAATTTGTAGGAAATTCAAAATTTGTACGTATAGAAAACAGGTTGATATTAAGAACTAATAGTGTGACTAAATTATTCTTAGTTAATTTTCATTATCACTGACTGGATCATTAATCAATTGAAACTGCCATGTTTCAGAGCGTTTTAGGAATTCCTAGAATATCTTCAGTGGTTACAAATAATTGTTCTTTAACAGAGAATTTAGTACATCAGAACATAGACACGAAGGATATATCCAAAGAATTTTTCTGATCTCAAAATTCAAGAAATTCAAGAATGCCACTGTAACCTGTGGTGTCCTTCATAAAATATTGTTGTAGTCAGAATTCAAAGTACAAAGCAGCTTTAAGATGGTTACTGGGCAGTCAGTTAGATGGGCTCATGGCTGATTCGCTAGGTAAATCCTTTTCAGGGTGTTGTATTTTTGTTTTATGGGGGTTTTTTGTTTGTTTATTTGGGGCTAGAACATTTGCAGACTTCTGTATCATGGAGTTTTAGGTAACCTGAGAATAGTCAAAACTGAAAGTTAAATATTTTTAGGTAAGAGTCATTTGGTGCCAAGTCTGTTAATGAATCATATTTTATCTGTCAAAAGTGTGACATGTAAGAATAAAAAGCAGTAAGTTTAGTTTTTCTTACATAGCCCATAAGCCGTCTCTAAAGGACATTGCAAAAAAATGTTCTGGAAATGGCAGCATTCTAAAACAATTAAGTTGCCTTCCCAGACAACTACTTTAAAGATAATTGTCTTCAATATTTAGGTTCTATTTTGTATATAAATATGTGGATTTTCAGTGTTTATCCACATCCTTATTAAAAATTCAGATCTCCTTGACTGACAATTGATTCCCTAGGTCTAGGAGATTTAGTCTAGGGATCTGCATTTTTAGTATCTCCCTAGATGATTCTGTCATCACTCACATTTGGTAAGCACTCTTCAGATTCACCCGATTCCTCAATTGGAAGGGTAGTTGCCAGTAGCAGAAACAAAATGTTTTTCCCCTGTCAGTGAGACCAGTGGTTCCTAACACTGGTTGCACGTTGGAATCACCCCAGGGAACCTTAAATATAAGATTCCCTGTGGTGGGGCCTAATTGTTTACTTAAATATAATATTCCCCAGCTGAGTCTAATGTATAAGCCAGGATAGCAAACTACTGATCTAAAGTAAAGACCTTGGTCATTAGCCTTTTGAAGTTAACTGAGACAACTTCAAGTGCTATGATCTACAACTGAATTCTATTCACAGTGGAGGCTGGTGCTAGTGTCCAGTACTTTGGGACATCATTGGCATTCAGCATGTGAAAATCTAGTTATCTGTTACGTAAAAATGTGAATCAGTCTTTAAAAGATTCCATGTGACTGGTTTCTCAAAATATAGTTGACCCTTGAACAACGCAGGTTTGAACTATATGGGTTCACTTATATGTTTTTTGTTGTTTTTCTCAATGAATATTGTAAATGTTTCATTTCATTATGATTTTCTTAATAGTTTCTTCTCTCTAGCTTTATTGTAAGAATACAGTATATAATACATGCAACATATTAAATATGTGTCGATCAATTGTTTTTGATTAGGCTTCTGGTCAACAGTAGGCTATTAGTAGTTAAGTTTTGGGGGAGTCAAAAGTTACACATGGACTTTCAACTGCTCAGGGGGTCAGCACCTCTCAACCCCACATTGTTCAAGAGTCAACTATATATAAATATATACCCTTTTTTCATTTGTTTCATCTCTGTTCAACAGTTCAAAACCAGAGTATCTGATAGAAAAGTATATAAATCATATTGAAATATGCCTCTCTGGTTTAAAAATAAACCTTTTATTTACACATTATCTTTTATGATGTCATTTGATTGTATGTAATTAATTCATTCAACAGCTAATTGAACACCTGTTCAAATATTATTCTGGATGTGGTATACAAAACAGACAGTAAAGCCCAACAGTAAGCTGACTAGATCAGTCATATGACACTCTAAGATGAAAGGTTTTCTAGAGGAAAATACAGCGGGGGGGTAATCAGCAACGTTGGAGGAATACATATTAAATAAGCGGTCAGTGAAGGTCCGGGGAGGAGAAGAAGCTATGCAGCTATACTGGACAAGCCTATTTTAGAGCATTCCTAACATGTTTGAATGTTAGGATAGCAGGGAAGTTGGGTTGGAATTAGCCAAGGGAGAATATATAATATAGGGCCTTGTAGGCCATTGCAAGGACTTTAACTTTTATTCTGAGTAGATAAAAAGCCACTGAAGGATTTTGAGCTGAAGAATGACATTATCTGACTTAGCTTCTGTGTTGAGAATAGATGAAAGGGCGACAAGGTTGGAAGGAAGAACTGTTAACAGGTCATTGCTCCAAACACTTAGGATCTGACACATAATCATGGCTTTAGACTAGGTGGTTATAATGGCAGAAGTAGTGAGAAATGAATTCTGGATATCTTTTGAAGATATGGCCAACAGAGTTTGCTGATGGTTTGATGTGCGTATGAGAAAGAAGTCAAAGATGATTCGAGGATTTAGCCTAAGCAACTGCGTAAATGATGGTGCCATTTCCTACAATGGTCAATGTGGGGGAAGACTTAAGGTTAGAAAGGAAAATTGAGAGTTCAGGGTTTAGGCTTGTAAAATTTGAGATGACTGAGAAGGCTAGAGCAATCGAGTTCAGGGCAGATAATAAGCAGGCTGGAAAACAGGAAAATGGAAGATAAGTGTGTTACAGAATTTTACATTCGTTAACTGTAGGTGGATAAAGAGAGAGCATAGTAAAATAGCAGTTTCCCCTCAGGGAGAAATTTTTTAAATGGGCTACAAAGAAAAGAAGCATGTCAATATTACAGAAAAGGAGGTTTATTCTATAATGTGAATGTATGGCAAGCCCATACATAGCATTTCTAGAAATTCTCAGATGGTTTGTTGCTTTTGGCTGTTCATTTGACCAATATATCACATTCTATCTCCATTTTAAATGTCACCTTAAGTACTTCAGAATGTAGAATGCACCAGTAAAACATTGTTTTCTATTTCTACATATATGAAGCATGTATGTATATGAGTTATGGCATTAGACTTCAATTTAAAACTCGTATATTCAAACAAAGAGTCCAAGTTTAAGGTTCATTTTGTTTAAGATAGCCTAGAATTCTTATCTTGGCATCAAATGAATTCTAGAGTACTGGTTAACAGTTTTATATGAATGAATGCACATTTTCACTTTCTCTAGAGAAGCTTTATATTAACATAGCTTCCTTTGGCTAGATATATTTCAGCTGGTTTCGGTGAAACTGCCAAAATCATCAAGCCAGGAAATAGAAGCTGAGGAACTATCCTTTGTTTTGGATTACATAAACCAGTCACACAAGTGCATTGCCTTTGGAAATGAGGTAAAATTTTGTTTTGTTGATTTTCTTTTTTATACATAAAATTGCTTTCCTGCAATCTTTGCTCTGAGCATTTTATGTTAGTGATTTAATATTGCCTTGAGTTACGGTATTTTTGTTAGTAACTAAAAGCCTGTGTCATTGCTTAGTATGTATTTATAGTTAAATTTTTAGGACCTTAATTTTGTATATTCTGCCTTATTGCTCTTGTAAGCACTCTAATTGTCTAAAACATATGAGTGTTTTGCCATTTGTACTGTATTTCTTAGTCTGTCCCATGTACTTAAATCTTTTCATTGTAGATTATGTGTCTTGGAAAATATGACCTCCCTGTCTATAATATGCCTGTTAACAGAAAATTTTGAAATTGTACAAAAATATAGTGAAGGAATTAAATCTCACCAGTGATAATGTTTGAGGAATCTTTCCTAGACTTTTTCCTAAACATATATAAAATAACTTTTCCCAAATTGCATTAGTGTCTGCAGATCTTTTTATCCTTTTTTTCCACCTAACATGGCAGCAGGAGTGTGTACTTAAATGTTCATCAGAAGTGGGCTGGCCTTGTGGCTCAGTTGGTTAAAAGCTCGCTCAAGAGTTTGAGCTCTGAGCAACAGCGGTTCGATGCCTGGCCCGAGCTGAGTAGCCGCTGAGCTGCCAACAGGTGGCAGGATGGCTCAGCTTAAAAAAAAAAAAAAGTTCATCAGAAGTAATGACTGTGATGTTCATAGCATGGTATATTTAGCCATCCCCTATTAATAACCACTTTATTAAAATCAGGTACCACTAAAAGGCCTTAGACATTATTGAGGTGATACATTTCTTTAGTTTTGTAGCATTATTTTGGCTTTGTTCTGAAAATTCAGGGTTAATTTCTTAGAGTAGGAAAAACTCTTTGACATTATGATATCATTCTTCAGCCTTATAGTTATCAGTTAAATGCAAATTAAAATCAGTGAGAAACCACTTTATATTTACTAGAACAGCTAAAATTTAAGAATGACAAAGTTAGACAGCCTAGTTTTAGACTTTAGAACCTAAGTTCATCTTTTAATTTTCTATGATTATTTTAAAAGTAGGATTTTACTTTCCATAGCTACACTATAATATTTTATATTAATATAATCTTAATCTGCAAAAAATTTAGTTTCTATATTAACTTTTTTTCCTCCCCATATATATACATATATATAGATATAGATATAGATAGATATAGATATATAGATATATATATTATTTTTTTACCCCCTTGGAACATTTCAAAAAATTTTTTTTTTCAATTATAGTTGACATACAATATTATTAGTTTCAGGTGTACAACATAGTGACTAGACACTTATAGAACTTACAAAGTGATCACCCTGATAAATCTAGTGTCTTATCTGACACCATACATAGTTATTACAATATTATTGACTATATTCCCAATGCTATACTTTATATCTACCAATTTGTACTTCTTAATTTCTTCTCCTTTTTCACCCATCCCCTAACCCCACTCCCATCTGGCAACCATCAAGATGTTCTCTGTATCTATAAGTTTGTTTGTTTTGTTTGTTCATTTTTTAGATTTCATATATAAGTGAAATCATACTGTATTTGTCCTTCTTTGACTTATTTCACTTAGCATAATACCCTCTAGATCCATCCATGTTGTTGCAGATGGCAAGATTTTATTCTTTTTTTATGGCTGAGTAATATTTCATTGTATATATGTACTATTTATTCATCTTTTGATGGACACAGGTTGCTTCCATATCTTGACTATTGTAAATAATGCTGCAGAGAACATATAGATGTATATGTCTTTTCAAATTAGCATTTTGGGTTTCTTTGGATAAATACCCAGAAGTGGAACACTGGGTCCTTCTTTGTCTTTTGTTAGAGCCTTTATTTTAAAGTCCATTTTGTTTGGTATAAATATTGCCACACTTGCTTTTTTTGTTGTTTCCATTCTCCTGAAAATCTTTTTCCATCCCCTTACTTTCAGTCTGTGTGTGTCTTTTGATCTGAAGTGAATCTCTTGTAGGCAGCATATGTAATGGGTTTGTTTTCTTATCCATTCAGCTACCCTATGTCTTTTGTTTGGAGTATTGAATCCATTTACATTTTAAAGTAATTATTGATAGATATGTAGTTATTGCCATTTTAATATTTTTATTTTTAACCTTTTTTTTTTTCTTCTTAAAGATGTCCCTTAAACATTTCTTTTTTTTTTAGGATTTTGGGGAATCAGGGGAGGGGAACAGACAAGTTGCTGTCCTTTTGTTCTTCAGTCTGGTTGTGGAGGATGTCACTTCACTGGCCCATGTTGGTATTATCATTGCGCTCTTCCCGGGTGAAGCAGATAGGTCTTCGGCCATTGGACGGCCACTTATGGTGGCTCTCACGAGCTGCTGGCCTCTCACACTGGCTGCCCGCCACTCAACGTAGCTCACAGCAGCCCACTGCATCCTACACTGTCGCCAGCCACTCACAGCAGCCCAGCTCCAGGTTGAGCTGTTGTTCAAAATCTTAGCTGTAGAGGGCGCAGCGTCACTGGCCCATGTGGGAACCGAATCAGCGGCCCTGCTGCTCAGCGCTCACACTCCCAAACCAACTCTTAACCAGCTGAGCCACTTGGCCGGCCCAAACATTTCCTTAATACTGGTTTGTTAGTGATGAACTTATTTAGCTTTTTCTTGTTTGGGAAGCTATTTATCTGTCCTTCGATTCTAAAGGATAGCTTTTCTAGGTAGAGTAATCTTAGTTGTAGGTCCTTGCTTTTCATCACTTTGAATGTTTCTTGCCAGTCCTTTCTGGCCTGCAAAATTTCTGTTGAGAAATCAGCTGACAGTCTTATGGGAGCTCCCTTGTAGGTAACTAACTGCTTTCTCCTGATGGTTTTAGGATTCTCTTCTTTAACCTTTGCCAATTTATTTATAATATGTCTTGGTGTGGACCTGTTTGGGTTTATCTTGTTTGGAACTCACTGAACTTTCTGGGCTTGTATGTCTTATTTCCGTCACCAGGTTAGGGAAGTTTTCCATCATTATTTCCTCAAATTGGATTTCAATTACTTGCTCTCTCTCTCTTCTTCTTGTACCCCAGTGATGTGAATGTTGTTACGCTTGATGTTGTCCCAGAGGTCTGGGTGGGCCCACAAGTTGAGTGGAGAGGGGTCTCAGGGAATCACCAGGGCAGGGCAAAAGGTGTTAGCTAGGTCAGTAGAGACTCACATGTGGCTCCTGCCTGCACATGCAGGCTGGATAAGGGGCGGGCTCAACAAAGGGACAATGGCTTCTGCCAGCATTCTGAGAAAGCTGCCCCTCCAGTCCTTGCCCTAAAGCCAGACAGTTCAGTTCCTCCCCGTATGTCCCTAGAGTTTTTCGAGCTGCTGCCCCAGTGTTGGAGCTCAGAGCAAGTAGGTCTGTCAACCAGTAAGTCCGTCCACAGGTCCTTTATGAGAAACTCCTGGGACTTCTCTCCCCTGTACTGGAACCCTGGGCTGGGAGCCTGCTCCTTGGGAGACCTCCACAGCCCACATATCCCTTCCAATTTTTAACTTCCCATACATGAGTGTGGGACCAGCCTCTTCCACATCTCTGCCCTCCTACCAGTCTTGAGGTGGCTTCTTCCGTATATCCTTAATTATAGGACTGCTGTTCAACCAGACTTCCGGCGATTCTCAGTGATGGCTGTCTCTAGTTGAGCTGAAGTTTTGAGATGGTCATGGGAAGAGGAAGCACAGCGTTTATGTACTCTGCCATTTTGCTATATTAACTTTTGTGATAAGAATATTTCTTCATAAAGAGTGTTGACTATTTTTGTTAATGTTACATTCTCTTTGAAATACCAGGGAGAATACGTTGCTGCAATACGGGACTTTTACTTATCTGTTTATTTTTTCAAAAAGAAAAAAACATCAAGGTAAGAATTCCTTTTTGATAGCTTTATTTTATTTACTCAAGAGTTTGTTATAATTTCATTTCATTCTCATACCTGTGATCCAAATCTGTTACTAGTTTCATGTTACAAATTTTTGTAAACCACAAGATAGGTAGTTTTGTTGTTTTGGTCTGATAACCTAATAACATTTAATAAATGTCAGCTATTATAATACTATATTTTGTGTTTAACTTCATGGCTTATGGCAAGACTTTTACATATATTTTCTTCATTTGATCTATGACATGGCCTTATAAGACAAATATACTATTTGTCACATTATTTTTCAATTACAGTAGACATTCAATATTATATTAGTTTCAGGTGTATATCATAGTGGTTAGACATTTATATAACTTACAAAGTGATCACCCTAGTAAGTCTAGTAGCCACCTGGCATCATAAATAGTTACCACAATATTATTGACTTAATTCTCTATACTGTAATTTGCATCCTCATGACTATTTTGTAACTACCAATTTATACTTCTCAATTCCTTCACCTTTTTCACCCATCTGGCAACCATCAGTTTGTCCTCTGTATCTGTGGGTTTGTTTCTGTTTCGTTCGTTTGTTTATTTTGTTGTTTAGATTCCAGTTTTTAATTCACAATGGTAGGATTGAGGGATCATTAGTCACAAAAACCCGGGGAGATTTTTCTAGCCCAAACGTCCTTGTACACCTATATTCTGGTGTGCATACTTGTGCCCAAATTGGATTTGGTTTGAAAAGGCTTCCCTAAGTAATCCTCATTGTCATGTTATGGCTATAGGATAGAATATAGGTTTTGGGATACCTGGGTTTAAAATGAGTCAAAATTAGCCCCTTTGAACTTCAATGCACCTCAAATTAACATATATTTTAAATGGGGATAGTATCTTCCTAATAGAATTGCAACGATGAATGAGATAACATAAAGAGACAAGTGCTAGGCATGAGTAGCCACTCTTCAGATAACACTGGCCCCCCTTTTACCCTGTGGATATTAGCATTTGGTTTTCTTTACAGTATAATGAGGATGCTGACAGCTTTGGACACATTAATTAGCCAATTGTCTCAGATATAATCTCTTAGGCTTATGCATATCTCTTGCTAAAACTTCGCTCCAGCAAGAAATTTGAACAAACTTTGCCCAGGCAAAAAGCCACTAAAAGGACTGTCTTGTATTTATTTCAGTGTCAGTGGCTTCGATAGACAAGTTATGGTAGAATGTTAGTCACATGAAGTTTGCGTTGTGTATTAATAAACGTTTATAAAACAAAATTCTTGATCACAATTTCTTTTCTTTTTAAAGATTTTTATTGGGGAATTGGGGGATGGGAACAGCGCTGGGGAATAGTGGGAAGGGGAACAGACAAGTTGCTGTCCTTTTGTTCTTCAGTCTAGTTGTGGAGAACGTCACTTCACTGGCCCAAGTTGGCACCATCATTGCACTCTTCCTGGGCAAGGCAGATCAGTCGCAGGCTTCTGGACGGCTGCTCAGGGCAGCTGCTGGCTGCTGGCTACACACGGTAGCCCATGGCAACCCACTGCAGCAGGGGCTGCAGCCTACGCCATCGCAGGTGACTCACGGCAGCCCAGCTCCAGGTCGAGTTGTTGTTCAGCATCTTAGCTGTAGAGGGCAGTGTCACTGGCCCCCATATGTGGGATCCGAACCAGGGCCCTCTGGCGTCCTAAGCCAGCTCTTAACCAACGTGCCACTTGGCCGGCCCCACAATTCCTTTTTTAAATTTTGCTCTTATATTCAGTGATTTCTGAGAGTTCTCCAGTTTTGGTTGACAAAGGTAAGATTTACTTAACCATATCACTACTTATTGAGAGACTTGAGTAATCAAAAAATTTTTTCTTTTAGGTTTATTTTATCCTCATCAAGAAATAAGAAACATGCTAAGAACAATTTTACATGTATAGCATGTCACCCAAAGGAAGACTGCATAGCAACTGGTCACAAGGATGGCAAAATTCGTCTTTGGTCAGTTATCTCATGAAGAGCATGATGATCATTTATATACTATTTTATATTAGTCCTGCAGCACAGGACTGTCTGGGTCCAGGGAAAACTACAGCACTGACAAGCCCCTGAGGCAGTGGAGAGCAGGCCTGGCTGGTACCCTCCCTTTCTCATAATTGCTGTGTTCATTGCATAAACTTAAGTATTTTAGGATTTCTAACCTTGGGCTTTGGGGGGAGTGAAAAATGGCATTTTGCCTTTAGTCGTTTTATTGAAGAGAAAGAACATTTTTTGTCAGCCTTTAAGTAAAAAGTAATGATAATAGGGAATGTCTAAATAGTAGGACAGCTTGATGGCCGACTATTTGTAGAAGTGACTCTGGTTAGAAATAGAAAGTGTACTTTTTTTGCACATTAAAAGCTATAAGCTTGATAGGATATATTATTTTGAGTATATATTATGTTCACTATATTTGGTATGCCATTATTTTTTTAACTTGGACTTTAGTAAAATTTAAAATTTTTTGTTTTCTCCAATAGGAGGAATTTTGATGATGATAAGAAATACACATACACATGTCTACACTGGCACCATGATATGGTAATGGATTTGGCTTTTTCGGTGACAGGTGAGTTTAGTAATGAAAATGAACTTTTGAAGTATGTGAATCAAGTATTTTAATTCACTGTAATTTGAAACATTTGGAATTGTATGAGCCAAATGAATTGTATATCACCCTGTGTTTTAGGCGTTGCTCTGCATAATATACAGTATTTCCCCA
>NW_017732030.1:159914-168353 GCF_001890085.2 Hipposideros armiger
CAAGTAGGAAGTGGCCATTAAACTTTGGCATTTTAGGACTTCTAATTATATCCTCATGTCTCTACCTAAAGAATATATCATTTTTTAAATGGTATAGTATACCACTAAAATTTGGAGGACTGGGCCTTCGATTATTTATAAATTGCCTGATGGACAGTAAACAGACTTCCCATTATCCTCACCTTTTCCAGTGTCTTCACTGTGTATGATTTTCTGTTGCCCTCCATATCTCCATCCTCCTAACAATTTGAGGAATGTTTCTGGTAATACATACTAACCTGCAGTATCGCTGACAGCTTTAAATTTGAATGTAGCCTGCCACAACCCTCCTAACAGATGTGGACTTAGTGGCAGTTTACACATTCAAGTGTATGTTTGGAAGGCATGGTGGTTGCTGGGTAATGAATGTGTGAGAACATTTTTTGATATTCTTTACAGTGACTCTGTCTCACAATATTTAGCAGCAGTAGAAAAGCACCTGACAGTAGCTGCACTGAAACAATAACCATTTCATAGTGTATATAGTAGGAGTACTTTGTTTTTCTGCTTCCTGCCCCTCGCTTTAGCGCAGCCTTCCACAAAAAATGTCAGTGTGTCTCCAAGTGTTATTTGGAAGTGTAAAATCCTTCTTCCTAAGAACAGTAGAATTGATTGTCCCAATAAAGATTAAGATTACCTACTTTAAATAACAAGGTTTAAAAAGCTTTTGGTAAACCTCTTCTTAGAAGTGAATCACCTATTTTTCTTCCCCCAGTGGAATGGAGTGCAAAATTAAGTATTAGCGTTATGGAACCTGATCCGAATTCAGAGAATGTTGCTGCAGTCTCTCAGTCTTCAGTGGGTTCAGACCGTAAGTACAGATCATATTTGATAGTAAGAGGAGATCTCTTACGTAAACTTTCTTTTTAACATCTATAATTTGAGTCAGACTTGCCGCCAAATCAGATGTTTGTTGGAAACCGTTCTGCCTGCGGCACTGCCCTTTCTTTCTTGAGCGCTTTTCCCCAGCATCTTGTTACGTAGGCGTTCCTACCTAGTTCTAGGAGAGCTCCAGTACAGCCTTCGTTTTTCAGATGCCAGCTACCACTCAGCCTTCAGAATCCAAGAGAGATTTCACCTCTGAAGCCGATTTCCCTGAGAAACTTTAATCGTTCTCCTTATGGTCTTGAAGCACTTTCTACATATCTCTGTTCTAGTATTTTAGACAAAATGATGCGTTAATATTGTCTTCTGCAGTAGGCCCTGGTCTCTGGAGCCAGGATTGCTTTTTTCTCTCTCGACTTCAAAGCCCTCATTCCTAACCTGCTTGGTGCATAGTAGGCGCCCAGTAGATGTTTGTTGAGTCAGAGCCTAAAAGAGTCATGAACTGGGTTATTTACTCAGTGGGCTAAGTCCCAGGATTAGTCTGCCACTCTGAGGGTAGAACTACATTTACAGGCAAAATGTTTCTTTCTGTTTGTTTGTTTTTTCCCCTCTAGTGTTTGTATTTAAACCTAGTGAGCCCAGGCCATTGTATATTCAAAAGAATATCTGCAGAGAGGAAGTCCAGTGGGGAGTGTTTGTTCCACGAGATGTCCCTGAATCATTCACCTCAGAAGCTTACCAGTGGCTCAACAGATCCCAGTTTTACTTTCTAACAAAAACACAGGTAACCATCCCTCCTCAAGAAAGGCCATCGCTTTGTACATGTAATTTTCAGTCGCTTTAATACTTGAGAGTCATAGTCAGCTCATGACGTATGGAATAGTTTTACTAAAGAATTGCTTCCCCAGAGAAATTGTCTACTATGATCAGTACAGCAGTCTTACTCGTGTGTGTATGAGCACCACTTATTCCTCCCCCACCCCCACCCCCACCCTTCAGGCACTTTAAGTAGATACGTGTGTGTGTGTGTGTGTGTGTGTGTGTGTGTCAAGACAAAAAATTGACCTCCTCATTTTCTGACTTGTAGCATCTTATTTAAATTTGCACTCTATAGTTCATCTTTTGCATCATTAATCGATCTCTCATTTCAGAGTTTATTGACATTCGGCACAAGGTCTCCAGAAGAGAAACTCACACCAACAAGCAGGCAGGTACGTTTTACCCACTCAGGGTGCAGACCACATTGCCTCCCTACAGAGATAAGGTGGTCTGTTAGAATTTAGGTACAAGAAAAGTGTTTCCCAGGACCCTAAAATGGAATTAAAAGCCATACTTACAAACTACTTGTCTCTTTTGAAGTTACATCATTTTTTTAAAAACCAGTTTTACTTTGTAATATCGGTAGTAACTGCTTGTGATTTAATGAGTTAAGTCGCTCTGATTTTTCAGGAAAAACTTCAGCACTGCTGCCATTACCCACATTAGCTCCATGTCTTTGAGAAACGGATTTATATCGCTAACTCTGGGTTTTTCAGATTTAGGTATTATCTGACTCTGATCCATTAAAGCTGAAGTTATAGTTCTGTTCCACGATGCCACTCCCCACACATACACAACACTTTCTCCCTCTCCCCCCTCCACTCCCTCCCTTCCCGCCCGTCCCCTCTCTCTCCCTTCCTTCCTTGCTTTCCCAGCTTCCCAATCTTAAAATTGGATAGGTCAGTATTCCTCATTATAGCCAAGTAAACACAATTTAGAGCCAAGCCATGTAGTAATAGACATTGTTTTTTTCTTTTGCAGCCANACCATCACCTTTATACCCCTCAAAGAAAGGAAAAGTTATTGATCTTTGTACATTTCTACTACAATGTCTGGAAATAGTAGTCAATTAAAACATGTTTTGTAAATAGACAAGCAAATGGGATAAAAGAAACAACTGTAAATAAAATGCTGGCCTACTTACATTTCTATCTTTTTTCACTTCTTAAAAATTGTATTTTTGCTCTTCGTGTTTCTAGTGGTGAAGACATTTTATGTAAAGCTGTTTGTTCTTAGAAACAAGAGAAAGGCACTACTATAAGCTATAGGTTTATAGTCATCACTAGTATTCAAGGCCATTGAAGAATAATCACTACAGAATTAGTACTGTATAATGCGCTCCATTTTTTTAATGGCAAATTTGATGCCCATAACCAACAATTAGTTCGTTTTTCCCTTTATCAAAAAATCTTGTTACTGTAGAGTCTAGAAGTTATGTATGATGTGGTGAATTACCATTCCTTGAATGCTTTAACATTTATGTATTTACATTAATAAGCATTTTGGATTTTTTTAACCCATCAGTTAGATATTATACAGCAAGAATATATCAATGATCATGGTCTGATCCAAATTGAGCTAAGAAAGGCTGCGTTTGGCTGCTATGGTAACTGGCTTGCAACGGTGGAACAACGGCAAGAAAAGGAAACTGAGCTTGAATTGCAAATGAAACTGTGGACATATAATAAGAAAACACAAGGGTAATACTACTTATATAGCCATATCATTTCAAAGTAGAAAATACTTTATTTCTGTTTTATGGTTTTAATTTAAGATGTTTTATTTTGTTAAATTTTAGACTTAGAGAAATGGAGGTATTCTTCTGATAAAGCCTTTAAGCTTTCTGCTCTGAGAAACCACCAGTGTCCCCTCCAAGTTATAATGACATCTCATTGTATAAATGAGAAAACATGGAAAACTGACACCCCCAAGGACAATACCTAATTCCAGGCAAATCCAAGATTGGAATCCAAATGTCTCAGTTCCTTTGCTCTTTTATATACTACCTTCTTTGGGAAAATGGCAGAGGTCTAGTGTAATGTAGCCTGTGTGATTTGATTAGATGAGCCCACTGATTTCTCCTACCATGGCTGTAACAGCCATTGATAAGTGCTTGCTGTGTGTGTGTGTCTAGAAATACCTTTAGTACCTATTGTTTTACTAATCTTCACAAGAATGCTGTAAGATAAGCCTGTGGTCCCGCATTTCACAGGCAAGGAAACAGGCCCAGAGGGATTAAGTGACTGTCTCTAGTCACCCCTCTTGTAACCTGAACTTTATAAAAACCACATTACTTTCTTGCCATTGATGTTTTTTAAAGAGCGCAGTGCTAGCATAGGTTATCTTTCGTTCACAGTTGTGCCTTGTCAAGCTGGAAACAGGCTTTGAGAGGTGGTTTGGGTGATTGTAAATACTAAATCTTGACCAGGGCAGTTTGAATAGGTAGATTTCTTTCTTTGTTTTCTTGCCATATGTAGGGGCTTTCATAGCCATTCCGCTCTTTGCTTATTTTCAAAAGTACATAGTGAGGCACCTGTCATTTTCCTGCAGTTTCGTATGGTAGGCTTTCAGTATCATTTTTTGATGACCCCTATTTTGTACTCATTTGGTGCCAGTAAGTTGACACATGATCATTTATATTATGTAAGTTACACAAGGATAGAGATCATGTGAGAACTTTGCATTCTGTGGCCTTCAGAGACAGAGCACTCAATTGTCTGCCGTGCTAGGTGATAATGTATTAGTTGCCCTATCTTATGCTATTGTAAAATGTACAGCAAGACATTCTTATATGACAGTATATCATATTGTCCTGGTAGGAGAATAAATTGGTGGTTTCCTTCCCACTAGGTTTGTTCTTAACACAAAGATTAACATGCCACATGATGACCACATCACAGCTCTCTGTTTCTGTAATGCAGAAAAATCTGAAAACCCCACCTTGGTTACAGCTAGCAAAGATGGTCACTTCAAAGTGTGGATATTAACAGATGATTCTGATATATACAGTAAGTAAATCTATGTCTAAAGAGTACACAGTTTTAAGAAATGATTTATTTATCTCTTCTATGAATTGTATTCATTCTGGGAGGACATTTTCTACCTTGTTTAATTCTATAAAATATTGCCTAATTTTCAAAGATTTAAGAGATTATATTTTCACATCATTTTTCTCCTAATCTGTACTTTTTTAATGACATTCTTGAGTGACCTGTGCTGATGATGCCAGTTTGGTGAGGGTACTGTAGTAAAAAGAGCTTTTGCAGGTAGTCCTCTCACTGGTCCACTAGAGGGAGGTCAGGGTCTTCAGGAACTGCATAAATTTCCAAGCAGTCCTGTGCTTTGTAGGACTTCAAACTCAAGTTTTGGGGAGCAGGGTTTTTTTATTGTGTTTCTTTGTTTCTTAATCCTTATTGCTTATAACTTGCCTAAAATGTTATCTGGCATTTATACCATTTCTGAACTCTCTGGTCTGTATTTCCACAGAACAAGCTGTTGGCTGGACCTGTGACTTCGTGGGTAGTTACCACAAATACCAAGCTACGAACTGTTGTTTCTCCGAAGATGGCTCTTTACTAGCAGTTAGTTTTGAGGAAATTGTTACAATATGGGATTCAGAGACATGGGAACTTAAACGTACATTTTGTCAACGAGCTGGGAAAATAAGGTAGGTAAATAATTTGGGGATTGTGAAGTTTTTGTTTTGTTTTTTAATTTAAACAAGTTTTTCTACATAAACTTAAGTAATAATTTATGCTTTCTCTAAAGGTAGCCTTGGCTCAGTGGGGCCAGCAGCTAACTAGAGTGCTNTGGGGTTTACCTCCTGGAGCCTCAGGAAGTAGGAGGCATCTTTGGCCTATTTGTGCTTTGGGTTTGGGGAGCAGTGACTGCGATACGGGGGTGGGGCCCAACCTACCGCACTTAGAACAATGCAGCAGGAATACAGTTGTGACACGTGGGAACTTAGACTAGAAAGAAAAGGAAGAGGCTATTAGCCCTAGAGATAAAAGATACAGGCTACTCTATCCACCCTCCTCCCTAACCCAGCCCCCCTAATACAGATGTGTGTGTGTGTGGCCTGCATATGTATACCCATGTGTAGTGTTCAGACAGGGTCTCTATTCCCTCCTAACCTAAGATCGCTGCTTCTGCCTTTCCTCCTCAGTTTCTTCTCTGCTGTAGCCCTTGCCCAAGTCAGGGCCCAGATCAGTTGATACTTATCGTTACTGTCACTTTTCCCGTTTTGTGCCGTTCTCCATCTCCTCTCATACTAGTTGGCAGTCTCTGCGGTGGCCTTACCTGCCCTTAAGCCCTTGGATGTTCAGGATTGGCCTTTTCAGGTGGGGTTTGAGGAAGAAGGAATGAATAGCTTGATTAGTTTAAAACTACTCAAAGAAAGGGAAAGAAATAATACAAAGTGCCTCTATTTGAGCCAGGGCTTTGGTGTAGGAGATATTGCAGGTAATCCTGGCTACTAGAGAGTTGAATTCTTGATTTTATATTTTAAGTAATGAATATTTGTAAATGAAGAGTCATGGTTAAATACAGTACATGATTGTCAGTGAACTATCAATATGGCCCTGTATAGGTATAAGAGAGTTAATAGAAATTAGTTACCTGTGGAAAACAAACTACAAATTATAGTTGTTCTAAGAACTGTTTTTAAGTTAAGGCAGATTATGGACAGTATAAACTTTTGGGTACCTTGAACCCAGTCATGCTGTGTGTGAGCACTGAAATAATTATTTGCTTCTTTCCATTCCTTAAACCTTTCTTGTCTCATTTCAGTGCACTGGGACATCTAGTTAATACTAAATAAAGTGATCACAATCACAGAAGGAAAGTTTTCAATATTTTAGCACTTAAAATGGTTTTTTTCTATAGCTTTCTTTAGTTATTTTTCTGCATCTATTAAGATATTCATGATTTTTTCTTTATTCTATAAATGGAATTAATTACATTGGTTTATTTTTCAGATGTTAAAATCTCACATTCCTGCAATAAACTCAATTCTACAGTCTTTTCCTTTTAATATATCGTTGGATTCAGCTTGCTAATAGTATTTTGTTCGGGAATTCTTGTCTGTCGTGAAGTTGGCTTGTAATTTTCTTATGTACTAGTTTTAATATAGAATTATGCTGGCCTTGGAAACAAATTGGAAAGTGATCTTTTTTTGTGTTACCTGGAAGAGTAAAAATTGGTTTTCTTTCCTTAATTATTTGGAAAAATGCAGTGAAGCCATTTGGGCCTAGAGGATGTTTGTTGCATCCACTTTTTGTAGTTATCAGCAGCAGAATTCGTTGGTCAGCAACAAACTAGTCAGGTATTAATGGAAAGAAAAATCCTCGAACCAGTGGTCTTCAAATCTTTTGTCTTAAGAGTATATTAGAAGATCTGAAGACATTTTTTGCATATTGTTAAAAATAGTTTTGTTTCTATTTTTTCCCCAAAACACTGCCCTTCTCATTTCTTGCCTGGATGGAAAGGCGCCAGTCTGCTGAGTGGCGGTCGGGAATCTGTGCTGGTCGAGTGGCGAGATGCGACCGAGAAGAACAAGGAGTTCCTGCCCCGCCTGGGAGCTACTATTGAACACATCTCAGTCTCACCGGCAGGGGACCTGTTCTGTACTTCTCACTCCGATAATAGTAAGGCTGAATCTGTTGTTGTGAGGAAATAAATTTGTGTAATGCCTAAATTACCTAGCATCTGTGGTGAGTGGAAAATAAGAAACCTCAGACTAAGAGTAGCACTAGATTTAATGAACATTTTTTTCTTCCATTCCTCCTCCATTTCTCTCCCCTTTCTGCCCCTAGATGCCACCAAAATCAAACATTTTCAGAATTATTATGAAAATGTAGAGCTAAATGGATTGTATTTTTGTTGTGTTGCTTATATTTCAAAACCTTTTCATGTGGAATGATGTGGGGAAGTAGAGGAAGGGTTCTGAAGCAGGCATATGTGCTTTCACAGATCTAATGGCATTTTCAGCAGAACACTGAGATTCTCCTTTGAGGAGGCCATTCTCTCAGTGTGGGAGTCCTGTGGATTCTGACAGACGTGAGGGCTGTCTTGTATTCCTCCAAAGCTTTGCTCATCCCGGGGCTTCTCAGCCTAGATGTAGACCCCATAGCTCATTGCCTCCTTTCCATTCAAAAAGGATAACTGTGAGCAATCCATTAGTGCAGTGACTCATTTCAAAGTAAAGTATCTGTCTCTTTCAGGGTATATAGGTTTCTGAATTAACACTTAAAGTATTTATAGGCACAACTGATAAAACTTAGAGACGCTAGCAGAAAAAGCCCCCTAGTTTTTTCGGTTAAATCACAAAATATATTCCTGATTTTCTAGTAACACTCCAAGTAAATTGAACATATTCAGTTGTTTTGTATTCTGATATATTTCAGCATAATATAAATTCAATTAATTTTTTTCTAACTTGAAGTTCTGAAGTATTTATGTTGACTATGTTTTTTTCTCCCACAGAGATAATAGTCATTCACCGAAACCTGGAGGCATCCGCAGTAATTCAAGGCCTAGTGAAAGGTATTATAGAACACAGTGGATTTGGAATTGTGTACATTTAAAAAATGAATTATTTGTCTGATTTCAACTATTGTTTGTCGCTTCTTTTGCAGACAGCAATATCTTTACAGGTTTGATGATTGATCCAAGAACTAAAGCTTTGGTTTTGAATGGAAAACCTGGCCACTTGCAGTTTTATTCTCTCCAGAGTGATAAACAGTTATACAATGTAAG
>NW_017732030.1:175578-178687 GCF_001890085.2 Hipposideros armiger
TTCTGTTTTTACTCTAGCTTCTTCATACTCCAGCCCATGTACTGCCGTCTGCTTCTTTCCTGTGCTCCATGTTTGTAAATTCATTACTGCTGTCGAAAGAGACTAAGAGGTAATGTAGTCCTTAAAATACGTGTAAGATTTCTGTTGGGGAAACAGGTGGGTTTTTGTTATTCTTTATTAGAATATTCTTCCACTGTATCTCCCTTTATTTCAGCTTTAACATGTAGTTAAAGGATATAGGATTATTAAGTCAACTAAATAGAATACATTGAAAGTAAGTGTCAGAAAAGAGATCTATTGTATGTTTTAAGGATTTGATATGTAACTCAAAATTACATTTTGTTAAATTCACCTGTTCTTTATAATAGCCTGTAATTTTTAAACTGCACTCAACAACAAGGTTTTTCATTTACTTTGTCTATATGCTTACATTTCTACACACGTCTTTTAAGTTAGCAAGTTATTTTTTAGAAATATATAATAGTAAGTTTATATTTTATTCTGTTATTGTTAAAGTGCTGAAGAAATTCCTGATGATGTAGATATGGAAGAAGAAAAAGAAAGTGAGGATTCAGATGAAGAAAATGATTTTACTGAAAAGGTTCAGGATACAGATAACACGGATTTGGGAGAAGACATTGTACATCAGTTGTCAAAATCTGAAGAAAAAGAACTGAGAAAATTTAGGAAAGTAGACTACAGCTGGATAACTACTATCTAAGCCTTGGAGATGGGGGAGGGTTCTTGCTTTGTTTTCTTTTAATATGTCAATATTCAAAAAAATATCTATTTTAATGTTATTTCTGTTTTTAAAATAAAATAGTAACAGGCTTTACCTTTTGAGTAACTGGTAATATGAAGCTATATTTGAATCACACCTTACAGTTGCTGGGTTCATTCATACATACGTCTCATTTTTATCTTTTTGTTGTTGATATTGTTATTTTAAGTTTGCTACCAAAATTCATTTGGTGGCCAGATATGACCTGAATTGATGTTAGGTTTTCGATAGTCCTGATTCATCCCTCTTAGTTTATTTGTTTCTCTTAGAGAAGGTTAGAGAAATGATTTGATTATATGATGTTTCACAGACCCCACTGAGGGTATTATATAATAATACAGAATATCTGGCTCTAGCCTTTCGGATAAAGGCTTATCTGCCATATTTGTAAATATAATTGTCATGACCACTTTGGAAGATAAGGAGAGCTGTTATTACCCTATCAGTGTTATGGCTGTGAATACAGGCACTCTTCAGAGATAGTGGGGGTTCAGTTCCAGACCACTGCAATAAAGCAAGTATTGCAATAAAGCAGATAGTAATCTTTTTGCTGGTGGAGGCTCTTCCCTTCAATTTGTAAAAACCACAACATCTGTGAAGTGCAGTAAGACGAGATGCGTGGACTGAGTCCAGGAACAACTGTTTTTTAACCAAAGTCCCATTGCTAATAGAGAAGAATCCATCTCCTCTATTAAAGTAGTGAACTTGCTACATTTTAACCATTTAGCATTTGGAGTTTCCAGTTCCCTGACAGACTTCTGTAAAATTTAAAAAGTTAAGGAGGCAAAGTGGGTAAATCTGAGCTCACCTCCCATGAACACATTAAAATTACAACTAAACTGTAGAACAGCCATCACTGAGAACCACCTAACAATGAGCTGAATTCTTGTAACTAAGGATGTAAAGAAGAAGCCACGCACTTGGAGACAGGTAGGGGCAGACTTGGTCCAGTCAGGTCCCGCACCCACAGAGTGGCGATTAGGGAACGGGAGGGATAGTTTGGCTGCGGAGGTACCCTGCCCCCCTCCAACTCAGGACATGTGTCAGAAGTGGAGTCCCCATAACAACTGGTTTTGAAAACCAGCGGTAATTAGATTCAACAGAAACAAAGGTCAGTGGAATGGGGGCAGGAGCCTCGGGAGGGAAGCACTGGTGTGCGGCTCCCACTCTTTCTTTGTTAAGCTNTAGATGCTCAGAGTACATCAGTGAGCACAATAGTCAAGTCTCTAAACTGGTGAGGTTTACAGTTTATCAGGAAAATATAATAAATAACAAGCATGAAATAGCTAAATATGTAGTATTTTAGAAAGTGACAAGAATTATGAGGGGAGGAATACAGGCAAGGGGGGCAGGAGATACTGCTTGCATTTAAACAGGTTGGTGTAAATTGGTCCTAATGAAAAAGACGGGCTTTTCCTCAGGAAATGTGGAGCCTCTTGAAGTGTTTTGATCAGAGAACTAAGGAAAAATTAATTACTTCTCTGCCTTCATTTTTTTGTTTGTTTTTTTTTTCTAGAACTCCTATTATTTAGTGCGGGACCTTCTATACTGAGTGCTCAAATGTTAACTTTTTCCTCCTGTTCTCTTTCTGTTTTCTGGGAGATTTCCTCATTTTCATCATCTAATCTTTTTTTTTCCTCCCTTTCTTTCATGCATAGTCCATTCCGTCAGGTTTTTGTTCTCAGTCTATTTTGGACTGTCTTTCATTTTTGGAGATTTTCATCAGAATCTGATGATGCCTGGCTTTCTGCTTTTATTTAAAAGTGAGCACAAGCAAAACAGCCATTTGGATGTTCTCTGCTGAATGGAACTTCTTCTCTGGCCTCTATTATTTATCTGAGCTATTTTGAGAAAATCTCCAAAGTCTTTATTTTTAGGTCCTTTTCTCTTAGGCTGGTCAAATTGCCCACATAAAGTTTTTTAAGTTCTTACCTGAATAATGTCGACCTAGCTGACAGTGTTCTGAGAAGCACCCTCCATGCAGTACAACTGCCTTCAACTGTGAACACGCTACCCTCAGCCCCCACCGAGCAGTGCAGTCTAAAGACGTGCTTTTGTTTCACTTTTCACAGAATATGCTTCCAGCCCTCGGCTGGGGCTGAGGAGAGCTGTGAATCTGAGTGCTCTCTGAGTAAACTTCAGCCAGCCTACCTGGGCTGTTTTAGCCCTCTACAGAGGTACCGTTACAATTAGTACCAACTCCTCAACACCTGCTGGCTTCTGCAGGCTAAACTGGGATCCTTCTTGGCTTTCCACAGCCAGCCTAGAATTCTTTCTTGGGGTTGCTAAGTTACTTACCACCCTTCAGCCTGCTTTCTAGCTTCTAAC
>NW_017732030.1:182295-185568 GCF_001890085.2 Hipposideros armiger
CTACTTCTGAAAATTAGGTTTTCCTTTGTCACCTGTGCTTCTTGATAGCTGTGGAAATGGAAAAATTACTTACATCAAAGTCAAGGTTCTATAACACCACACAATCCTAAATGAAAGGGTAAAAGATGAGACCCAGGAAGGATTTGGAATCCCAGGTAGATTATTTACCATTGAGACTAAAGAGAAATAGAAATGGAAGTAACTGGTATTTGCTAGTAGTATAACATGGAGGGGGGATGTTAGCAGAATAGAATAAACCAGAGGGAGATAACCAATAAGGAAATTGCTCAAGTTGTTTTTCTTTTTATAAAACCATGAACAAACCTCTTAATCTCTGAATCACTATTTCTTCCTCTGTATTACAGAATTAGACAAAATGATCTCCTCCCGCTCTGATACCCTGTCCCTACAAAACTAAGTTGGATGCCAGAGCGGTGTATTATAGCTCCCCACTCTCACCTCATGCCCCCAAATGCCAAGAATCTGATCTCACAAGGACTAAATTTGTGGACCTGTATATAAATACATAGCAATATAGCTATCTTTGTTTCCCATCTTCAGACATGACATACCTCTGGCTTGGAAACTCCTTGGGAGATCAGAACACTTGGTTCACAGGATGAAATAATCAGATATAAAAGCACACCAGTTCCTCCCATTGTTGTGTTGAGTTTTGATAATCCTTGTTGCCCACTTTAACGGAAGGACGAATATAAGTGCTCTGCAAACAAGCACTTTAAATGGAAATATTGATATTATATTCTAGCTCACTTAGGAAGGTAAGTTTAAACTTCTTGTTCCCTCAGAAAGGCCTGTCTGCAGTTGTGAAATCTGAGCCGACTAGCCCAGCTTTATTTGGTGAGCAGTCTCATGCCAGAAGGACCACTGGGGTCAGAAGACCACTAGTGCCAGTTCTGCCTCTTACTAGCTTTGTCTAGTATTAAGAGTAAATGAAACCTGAATTTTTTTTTATCACTAAAATAAGAGGGCTGTGTTTTGTTATATGGTCCTCTGAGGCCCTTTCTTGACTCTCAAATTGTGATTCTCCAAAGTGCCCAGAATTCTATTGGCCCTCATTTTAAAAATATTGTGGCTTTGGTGCTGGAGAGAAGAGGAAACAAGGAGCTTAAAAGATTTCATTTCTGAATAAGAGAGTAGATCCTGCACCTACTTAGGCTTGAGATACCTTTAGCCTGAATCTCTGCAGACTTTACCCAAGAGAAGAGATTAGAGTCAAAACTCCTCATCAACAACTTCCCCAGAAACTATGAACAAAAGCAAAAAATGGAAAGAGGGAGCAGGCTGTATGACACACAAGAGGCACTCATATTTGTTGAATGAAGGAGACCACAGAATAATGAAGATAAAATAGGTTTACAGCCTTTGCTTATCTTCAAAGTCAAGGTGAAAATGAAGGGCCAAAGCTTGCCCTATGTAATCAAATCTATTTCCCAGGCTCCAAGTACTCCCAGAAACCATTGAGGAGTTATACAGTCTACAACATGGGCAGCACCGTTCATGAATTTTAGGCAGTGGGATAGCTCAAGAAAATTGAATATGGGATTTCCAGGCTCAGAATACAGTGTTTCAACTGGATATTTGAGGCTGCTTTCCACTCCCCTCATCTCTCAGCACCAGGAGGGAAGGTTGGCTTGCTTTCTGTTCCATACTGACTCTTTTTTTTTTTAATTAGAAAATAAAGTGTTTATTTAGAAACTATATACTGAACACTCCTATAACTCCCCGTGGATACACAACACCCCATTCTCATAGCACAAGGTGAAGAAAATGGCAGAATAGAAGATGGTGGGATGGATGGGAGCCTGGGAGGCTAGAAATGAGATAATGATTTATAATGATTAAAAAACATCATCCTCAAGTTTATGCCTTAAAGCCATACTCAGGAGGAAGTCCTGGTCCAAAGGGTTGGCAGAACAGAATGGGGAATAACCTGGCGTGAAGCAATGGTGGCAGGGAGGCAGGGAGCTGGGGAGGATGGTAGGAAGGGACTATGTCAACACACAGCTCAGGGCCCTGGAGAGAATCTGAATCCCCATGTGAGACTCCAGACACTCACGTGCCTGGGAGGCTACCCCAGATACTGGGCAAGAACTTGGAAAGCTTCGCGTTTTTGAGCCACATTGAATGAAGCCTCCACAGAATCAGACTGGGAACTTGACATGAAGAACTGCCATCCACAGGACCCAGGACGAAAAACCCTAATTTGGAATCTTAACCCCCAAGGTAAATTTGCAAAAGGCAGAGAATCTGTTATGTAGTGTTGTTCATCACCACCCAAAACTCTGTGGGTTAAAACCACCACCATTTTGTCCTCCCTGCTCCATGTTCTGAACCATCAAGCGGGGAGCCTATGCTGACTGCCCACAATGGAGGCACCATGGGTAGGAGCAGCTGGGTCCAGCCCAAAGTCCACTCAGCTAGGGTGGCAGCAAATCTGAGAGAGATTCAGGCCTTACAAATGTGCCTTTCCTATCAAAGCAGGGGACAGTCATACCCTCCCCTCCCCGCAGCGGGTCAAGTTGAAAATGGGGGAAGCAACCCTTTCTTTGGGAGAGGGTGGCCATAGAGTAAGGCACAAGTCAAAGCGAGCAAGATAAACACATATATTGACCAGAGAACAGGATGACACTTTCACTGGCGCCATAAGAGTAACTGGAGGCCCATTTTTACTTCTCTTCCCCTTAAGTTCCTCTTGGCCTTGAAATGATGATTCCATTGGGTTCTGAAAAGTTCTCAGAGTCAAGAATATGTGCAAGTGGGGAAGAAAGCCAGTCCCAGGATCATGGACTAGCAGGAAGGGCCTTGGTCTCTGGTTCCCCTGGTCCCTTGTGGTCCTAATAGGATGGTCAGTTCACAGGCAAGACTTCCTGCAGCCAAGAGTGTCACAACTGCAGATGAAGGGGCCACAGAGGGGTCCTGGAGAATTCCTCCACTCCAAGGAGTTTTCTAATACCACACTTACCGTGAGCCATTCCAGAGAGAAGAGGAAGCGGGGGGAAGGTGTGCCAAAAAAAAATGTATGGTTTTCTCCACCAAAAATGTATATAAAATGATGGGTTGCCATTCTTTTGTCTGAGACCTAATCTGGTGCCAATATTTAGGCCTGGCTTCCCCTCCTCTCACTGTGCCCTCTACACCTCTGCTTAGAAGCTCTTCCCACAGGAGGTTACCGGCTGTTTCATCCATGTAGGAGTGCATCCTTTAAGCTTCACAAGGGACTAATTCTCAATCTAACCCTCATGGTTTTGATCC
>NW_017732030.1:187033-190482 GCF_001890085.2 Hipposideros armiger
GTTAAATTTCCTGAAGGTGAGAAGTGAATTGTAGTCATGTAGCCATGTCTTTGTTTTTGTAAATACATGATGAAATATTTGGATGTGAAGTGTGATATAGGCCATCTAAAATTCACAGATAATGTAAATGGTTCAGAATAAAAATGATTTGTATGAATAGAGAGATAGATAGACAGATAGCAAACCTGGCAAAATGTTAACCATTAGTAAATCTATGTAAAAGATATAAGGATCCTCAATGTACTCATTTTGCAAATTTTCTATAGGTTGAAAGTTTTCAAAATAATACAAAAAAACAATTTAGAAAATATATAAAAATTCTACTTCTGCTATCTCTATTGCTGCAGGACCAAGTCTTTGCAACCTGTTCAGCTGTCGATAGCTTGTCACTGGAACTGTTCAGATTCCTTACCTGTTAAGTCTCGTGATCACCATATTCTTTCCTCCTAGAGTTTTGCTGCCCTCAACTTTCCCACCCACCATTCTCTTAAGAAATTTTTCTGACTTCAGCTTTGATAACACCCCTCTTTGCTGATTCCTATTACTCTCTTCCTTTGGCCTCCTTTGCATTTATCTTGCTCTCCTATTCTACTGCGTTTGAACCAGTTGTCATCCTCCAAGTTGAGTTCTGAGATATTTACCATTCCTATGTTTTGTGCATTCAGGGAACTAAGCACCCCTGTTCAAATGGTGCTCATTACGTGACATATCTATTCTGCATTTCTTCCCTATCTTCAGTCCCATAATTTTGGGAGATTTTTGCAGCTGAATATGCCTAAATCCATTCCAACACTGAACACTACAAAACATACCAATATGTCCAGGTCCCTTAAATAAAGAAGCATGGAGACTTGTGATTGGCTATCAAAATTAAACTACCCAGAAAGTACATTACATCTTTATTGGTATGTCCAATAACTGGAAATATCTTGAGCCAAGGACAATAAATTGCTATTTTATATTCTGCCTTTATTTAATGGGAAATGAGGCCATCCTGAATATCTCTGCATCTGTTGGAAGATCTCTAGCAGGCGTGGTCTGCAGGCCAGTCACTATGGGCTTATATATCCAATTCAGGATGTTATGGACTCTACCACAGGCAGCTCTTGGAGGGCAAAGAAAGTATAGCTCAACTATAAACTCAGTCTCAGTGGCACTGTAAATTACTGGAAAGATCACTTAAACGTCCATGGGCCTCTGTTTCCTCATCAGTAAAGTGGGAGGAGGCTGGCATCTCCGAGGTGACTTCCAGCCCTGACAGTCCCTGATTGTGAGAGCACTACATAACATCTTTTTGCAACAAGGATGATAATGCTTTGATAACAATAATTCATCGTTCAGTATACTAACGGACTACAGAAGCCTACGACGGTGTACAGAATTCTCCATACAATTCAAGGGAGGCAGCACGATTCAACAAATACCTCCATGCAAGCCACAATGACACGGGCCCTGGCCCCACCCTCTCACTGCTCTAGTCCGGATGTGTTCGGGATGTGGAGGAGAGGGTGGGAATGACAAAAGGAGAGTTAGAAATATCTCATTGCAGAGATAATTCCAACTTTCTTAAGGGCCCTAGAGATAAAACAATAGCATAATAATAAGAATAATACCCAACGCTTACTTAGGGCACACCATGTACCATTTAATCCACACCTTAGGATGTAGTTACATGTTAAAATGCAGTGTTGTTATCTGGTTTTCAGAGTAGGACATTGAGGCCCAGGGAGGTTGGGTGAATTGCTAAAGGTCACAGCACTACTAAGTGNTGCAGAGGGATGCCTGTCTAGTTGGCCCATCCTGCTCAGAGTGAAGCTTCTATATCATGCTTGGTTGGGCTGGAGAGAAGGGAGCAGCTCACAGCTGGCGGGCCACAAATTCTCACTGTTCTTGCTGAAGTTTATTAGATTTGCTTGATTAAATGTTTCTTCATTTGCTGTATACCCTTAGGGCAATTTACGGAGACTTTAAATGGTTGGTTTTTTTAAATAATTTTTTTCCAATTACAGTTGTGCTGAGGAACAGGTCCATAGATCTTATATCATCATTCCCCAAGTAGAACCCCCTTAAGTTTCACTTAATTTATATTTTCTTCTTTGTCTCTCTCTTTTTTTCTGTGTACAATTTATTGAAAAAATCAAGTTTATCCTACAGAGTTTCTCACTGATGTTACAGATTGCTTTGATGGCTTTTATAATGATCCTCTGTATTTCCTGTGTAAATAGTTGTATGCAGAGTAGGACCATTCAATCGACATATAACAAGCCCTTGTATAATTTTACATTTTCTAGTAATTTCAATAAAATGTAAAAAAATTCAAATGAAAACAATGATATATTTTATTAAACTGCCAAATTGTTAATGACTTATTAAGCCCCATACATCTAAAACATTATTTGAACATCTAATCAATTTTTAAAATATTGAATGACAACATTTACACTTTTTTTCCATACTGTCTTCAAATTTGAGTGTGCATTTTACACTTAAGGCACATCTCAATTTGGACTAACCGCATTTCCAGTGCTCACAAGCGACATGTGGCTAGTGGCTGTCATTTTGGATAGCACAAATCTAGAAGCTAGAGTCACTTGGAAATTTTAACTAAAACAAGAAAGATTGTTTCAGCATTCATTTTGATTTTATCAGCCTCCCCACACCTCTAAGGACTGGGATATATTGACATAATTACAAATAAATGTATTACTATTTTGCCATATTCAGGCACTGACATGGTACCTCCAAGTTTAAAATACACTTTTTTTTTTGCAGTTAGAAATAAATGGTTTTATACTTTCAAATCAAATTACTTAAAGCAAATTTGGAATATCTTTTTAAAATAGTGATTATTGTATAATCTGAATAATTGTGGATTAATAAGTGTGGATTTAATTACTTTTTCTGAAGAGCTGATCATCTTACACTAAAGCACAAACTTGCTGGAGGGAATTATCTTAATTCTTCCTCCAATAGTAATTTATTCTCCCCAAAGACAACTATATAAAAAAAGGGAAATGGCCACAAATCTATTCCTTAAAATCTGGACTTCTGTCCTGCAGATCTGGAATTCTGTCTCTCAGTTCTTTCCCACAGAAAACTGGTCCCATCATAGCAAGTGAACCCATAAAGAGTACTCACCTTCTACCCTCCCTCATTTACCTAATTTACCTGTTTAGGCATGAACCCATTACTTGGTGCTCTCATTAGTGCAGCCTATACTTCAGGGAGTTTACTCTCTCAACCCCAAGGCGGGGTGGTGAGGGTGGACCACCTGTTAACCACATACGATATGCCGTGCATTTCACACACATCACATTTTCTCTACAACTCCACAGTCAGCTGTTTACTCCAATTGGACATATGAGGAAACTGGCTCCAGAGAGAGCAAGTTAAGCTGTATCTAGATCACTGGGCTCTCAAGAAGTGGGGCTAAGACAGGAATCCTTTGT
>NW_017732030.1:196277-197371 GCF_001890085.2 Hipposideros armiger
ACATGCTTGCACTCAAGTGTCTTCGACCTTTAAAATAAAATCTCGCAGCTTACACTTTGTGTTGTATATGAATCTTATTGTTGGCATTTTTCTCTCAACCCAATTGCTTACTTTTTTCCTTCTAATTTTGTTTTTTTGTTGAATCATATGTGTTTCTGTAAGCTATCATAAATCTTACTGGAAACAGACCTGAATATGGAGACATACAAATATTCATATATCCTAACAGGTATCATATCCAACTTGTCATCCTGTCTCTAGCAAAGGAAGCTCCAAGTGAAAATTTGAGAACTGAATAAGCAAATGAATGTCTTAATTTATTAGGTAACGTTCAACAAAACAACAAATCAAAGTGAGGTTTTTGTTTTAAGACTGGCCCTCTTTTACAAAAATTGTTGTGGATTCAAAGATCTAAATTAGCCTGATCTCTCTGGTAACCTGATCTTTCTAGTAACCAATTCTGTAACAGCCACCTTTCTCAGGAGACAGGAGGGTAGTGTATGTGTGGTTGCAAACCAGTCTCAACAAGCAAAGGACTGTGAGTCTCATTTGGAATTAAGACCATCCTGATCTCCTCGCTGAGGCCTCAGTCAGCCTCACAGAGTTATTATGAATATTAAATATAATAATGTATGATAAAACCCTTCATAGAAAAAATAAATTTTTGTATAAATGTTAAGCAAGCCGGTTGCCAAATTTAGCCACGTTAGCTAAAAGGTGTCCCCTTTGAACAGCCAATGGATTTCAATTTCACTTGGGGGATGAATTACAGTAAGAATCAAATATATCCTGAGGTTAACATATTTATATTGCCAAAAATATTTTATCTGTTTTTCAAATCAGTTCCTTTAAGACAAAAGAAAGTGCAAAGTACAAACTCTACAGTGAAAAGATCTGAGTATCAGTAACAGAAACCAGCCCTCTGATTCCTCTGCTGTATGTAGCACAGAATAAAGTAGAATTTTGATTCCGGTTTATGTAGTGGAGGTCTAGATCAGCTTTCAGCACTTCCCCAGGTCACTGAGCAACCATTCCATTTGTTCTTTACAAAACGTATTCAGGATGAAAAGCAGAATCACAGCAGGTTTGCAGCA
>NW_017732030.1:200780-202560 GCF_001890085.2 Hipposideros armiger
CCACTAAGAATTATTTCTGAGGAAGATGGGGGAGTGGAGTCTCCCTTGACAATGAAGACTTTCCCTTTTGAAGCGGAGTCATCAAAGAGATAGTTTTTAAAAATCCACTGAATGAGCCAAGAAAATAACCGACTCCCACCCTGGGTGTGCTCTGCTGCTGGCGTCCTCACCTTTGGATGATGGATACTTTGAAGCTTCTGGGGGTCTTCATCCTTCCTCCAAGCCCTGGAAATTGGAGCTCCTAGATACAGCCCCATCTTGGAGGCAGAGTTGGAGCCGTAGACCTATGATGAAGGGCTGCTTTCTGTCCCGGCTCTTGCTGACAGGACAGCCTGTCTTGGGAAGACCTGCTGCTGCTGATGGAGGAGACTCCCTGGGCCTGAAGGGACACCACTTGCCTTCCCCTCAAGCCTCTGAAACACCCCACCCCCACCCCAAGGAATAAAACTCCTCAAACAGCAGCAGCCAGATTACTAAAGAGCTCTCACCTCCAAGATGTCTGAGCTCTGGCTCCTGTGTCCCCTCAACCTGTCACAGCATGCTCTCTGGGAGTGGGGTACTTCTGGCCCCCGCAAGTACCAGCTGCATTGCAGCTCCCCTACCGTTCCACTTTCCAGTCCCTGCATGCTTCTGCCTATGCTCTGCCCTGTTTTTTTCCTAAACAAAGTGTGTGTGCATGTGTAGGCATGTGGCCTACAATTCAGGCCGTATCTTGGTCATCAATCCCCTTGGCTAGAAACTCTGGAGATAATTTTCTAATGATGTCAAAACCATTGAGTTTTTAATATTTATTTTTATTAATTTCATCCTGAGTATGCCCATGAGGATTTCTGGTTCAGAGACAGATTTCGTATTAATTACCATACAGGAAATATGAAGCATGCTGGCCCCCCATGGTAGGCACCGCAATGAGAGCCAAATTGAGTGTCTTATGCAAGTAAAATCACTTTTACACTAGACAGAAAGTGATTTTACTTTGCTTAAGAGGAAGGAGGAAGCTGTTTCCCTTCCCTCCCAAAACAGTCTCCTTAGAAATATAACGAGTCTGAGTCCTCGCTCCTTATGTGAATCAACTACCTCCAGGTGCCAGGTAACCCTATGTGTCTCAACTTTCATGACCCAGAGCTTTCTCCCAGGTCTGGGCTTCGTGCCAAAGGAGACAGCACTGCTGCCCTGGGGCTGCATCTAGGGGCCAGGGCTGTGTGGTAATCGTATGGCTCTCTCAGGGACATAGAGACATTTTATTATTATTTCAGATCAGAGCCATGAACCAGCTAAGAGGGTACCAATCTAATTCTCCTAGTGTGTGAGGATTTTGGGGCGGCTAGGGCTTTCTACCAGAACACAAAGCAACCCAGGGGAGTTTTATTTCCCCACAAAGACCCACAGTGTTCTAATCGTACCAAAGAGTGCCTGGAAATTTCTGGTGTCCAAAAATTCAATTTTATTCATTAAGTTTTTGTGGACACTTTGTGAAAAGGTGAGTTAGATAGAGTCCCTGTCTTTTTTTTTCCAAATAAATTTAACGAATAAACTATATACTGCAATAGCCCATAAAAACTTAACTCACACTTTAAAGACTGTGCAGACAGTCCCTGTTCTTAAGTCTCAACAGTACATGCGGTCTATTGGTTATAGGCCAGTGGGACCTGAAAGTGCGGCATACACAGTTTCAGAGCAGGCCCAACATCATCACCTACGGGCAGGCTTACTGTTATACAGCAAGAGAAGATTCTAACAAGATGTCCTGGCTCAGAACAACCACGTGAAAATTGCTGCC
>NW_017732030.1:203575-257474 GCF_001890085.2 Hipposideros armiger
TTTTTTTTATTGTGAAGTAAACATTATTTTTTAATGAGAGTATGTTTAGTTTTATAAGAAACCATCAAACTGACTTCCAAAGTGGTTGTGCCATTTTGCATTCCCACCAGCGATGAATGAGAGTTCCTGTTGTTCTGCATCCTTCCTTACCATTCGCTGTGGTCAGTGTTCCAGATTTTGGCCATTCTAATAGGAGTGCAGTAGTATCTCATTGTTTTAATTTGTATTGCCCTCACTAAGGATGTGAAGCATCTTTCTATATGCTTGTTTGCCATCTGCATATCTTCTTTGGTGAGGTTTCTCTTAAGTTCTTTGGCTCATTTTTTAATCAGATTTTTTTGTTGTTGAGTTTTAAAGTTCTTTTGGATAACAGTCCTTATTAGATGTGTCTTTTACAGGTATTTTCCCCCAGCCTGTGGAAATCTTCTCATTCTTTTGACATTGTCTTTCCTAGAGCTGGAGTTTTTAATTTTAATGAAGTCCAGTTTTTCAATTCTTTTTTTCATGGATTGTGCCTTTGATGCTGTGTCCAAAAAGTCATTGCCATACCCTAGGTCAGGGGTCTGCAAACTTTTGAGACAGAAGAGCCGCCAGGGTTCAGCAAACTGCAACTCGGGAGCCACATGCTGCTCTTTGGGTACGTACATGTGGCTCTGAAGTAAAATTGCAAATGAAAATAAAACTGTCATAGTTTCATTTATACAATTTTTAAAGGATAGTCACATAATGGTGATTATGTAAAAATATATTTATGGTTCTCGAATAATTTTTAAATTGTTGTGAGGGACAGGATTGGCTCTTCCAGGGGTCGGCAAGCTTTGGAGATGGAACGTACCCAAAGAGCTGCATGTGGCTTGTGAGCCGCAGTTTGCCGACCCCTACCCTAGGTCATGTAGGCTTTCTCCTATGTTATGTTTTAAGAGTTTTATAGTTTTACATTTTACATTAGGTCTGTGATCCATTTACAGTTAATTTTTGTGAAGTGTATAGGGTCTATGTCTAGAATTTTTTTTTTTTTTTTGCGTGTGGAAGTCCTGATGTTCCAGCACCATTTGTTGAAAGGGTTGTCTTTGTTCCATTGAATTGTCTTTGAACCTTTGACAAAGATCAGGTGGCTATATTTATATTTATGTAAGTCTATTTCTTGGCTCTCTGCTCCAATGACCTATTTGTCTGTTGTTTTGCCAATAACACACTTTCTTGAATACTATTGCTTTATAATAAGTCGTGAAGTCAGGTAGTGTCAGTTGTTCAACTTTGTTTGCCTCCAATATTGTGTTGGCTATTCTGGGCCTTTTACCTCTCCATATAAACTTTAGAATAAATGTGTCAATATACACAAAATAACTTGTTGGGGATTTGATTGGTATTGCACTGAATCTGTAGATCAAGTTGGGAAGAAGAATTAAAATCATGACAATATTGAATTTTCCCACTCATGAACATGGAATAGCCCTCCATTTACATCTTCCTTGATTTTCTTCATCAGAATTTTGTAGTTTCTTCATATAGATCTTGTACTTATTTTGTTACATTTATATCTAAGTATTTTATTTTTTCAATACTAGTGTTAATGGTATTATGGTAAGTTTGAAATTTATTTATTTATTTATTTATTTATTTATTTATTTATTTTTAGCTGAGCCATCCTGCCACCTGTTGGCAGCTCAGCGGCTGCTCAGCTCAGGCCAGGACTCAAACCGCTGTTGCTCAGAGCTCAAACTCTTGAGCGAGCTCTTAACCAACTGAGCCACTCGGCCGGCCCCGAAATTTAATTTTTAATTCTACCTGTTAATTGCTAGTATACAGGAAAGTGATTGACTTTTGTGTGTTAACCTTTGATCCAGCAACCTTGGTACAATCACATATAAGTTCCAGGAGTGTTTTGTTGATTCTTTCACATTTTCTACATAGACCATTTTTCTGTCATCTGTGAACAAAGACAGTTTTATTTATTTCTTTCCAACATGTACATCTTTTATTCCCTTTTCTTGTCTTGTTGCATTCAGAGAAACTTTCAGTTGATGTTGAAAAGGACTAGTAAGAGAGGATATCCTTGCCTTGTATTTGATCTTAATGTGAAAGCTATGAGTTTCTCACCATTAAGTATAATATTAACTGTAGGAATTTGTGGACATTCTTTATCAAGTTAGAGAAGGTTCCCTATTCCTACTTAACTGAGAGTTTTTATCATGAGTGAGTGTTGGATTTTGTCATGTGCTTTTTCTTCATCTATTGATATGATCATAGGTTGTTCACCTTTAGCCTGTTGATGTCATGGATTACATTGATTTTCAAATGTTGGACCAACCTTGCATACCCGATATAAATCCCACTTGGTGGTGCTATATAATTCTTTTTATACATTGTTGAACTTGACTTACTAATATTTTGTTGAGGATTTTTACATCTATGTTCACGAGACATATTGGTCTCTAGTTTTCTTCTAATATCTTTGGTTTGGTATAAGGGTAATGCTGCCTCATAGAATGAGTTAGAAAGTATTCCCTCTGCTTCTCTCTTCTGAAAGAGGTTGTAGAGAATTGGTATAATTTCTTCCTTAAATGTTTGGTAAAATTCACCAGTAGACCCACTTAGGCTTGGTGCTTTCTGATTGGAAGGTTATTAATTGTTTATTCAATTTCTTTAATAGATATAGGCCTATTAAAATTGTGTATTTTTTCTTGTGTAAGTTTTGGCACAATTCTTTTTAAAGAATTGGTCTATTTCTTCTAGGTTATCAAATTAATGGGTATAGAGTTATCCATTGTATTACTTTATTGTCCTTTTAATGTCCATGGGATCTATAATTATGTCCTCTCTTTTATTTCTGACATTACTAATTTGTGTGCTCTGTATTTTTTTCTTAGCCTGACTAGAGGTGTATCAATTTTATATATCTTTTCAAAGAAACAGCTTTTGGTTCCGTTAATTTTTCTCCATTGATTTTCTATTTTCAATTTCATTGATCCCTGCTCTAATTTTTATTATTTCCTTTCTGCTGCTTATTTTGGATTTAATTTGCTCTTCTTCTTCTAGTTTCCTAAGGATGAATCTTAGATTATTGATTGTAGAAATTTATTCTGTTCTAATATATGTATTCAATATTATCAATTTTCTTCTAAGCACCGCTTTCACTGCATCCCACTTAGTTTGATAAGTTGTATTTTCATTTTCATTTAGTTAAAAGCATTTTTAAATTTCTCTTGAGAAATCCTCTTTGACCAATGTTGTATTTAGAAATGTGTTGTTTAATCTCCATGTATTTTGGGACTTTCCAGTTATCTTTCTATTATTAATTTCTAGTAAATTCTATTGTGGTCTAATAGCAGGTTGATTTCTATTCTTTTAAATTTGTTAAGGTGTGTTTTATGTCCAGAATGTACTCTTGGTGAATGTTCCATGTAAACTTAATGAATATGAATATGTATTTTGCTGTTGTTGGATGAAGTGGTTTATAGATGTCAAATTATATCTAGTGAAGATAGATATTGATTGAAGATGTTACTGAGTTCAAATATATCTTTTCTGATTTTTTGTCTGCTGCATCTGTCCATTCTATGGGTGATGAGAAGGCTATTAAAGTCTCCAATTACAAGAGTGGATTCATCGATTTTGCTTTGCAATTCTATTAGTTTTATCTTATGTATTTTGATGCCGCATCAATTTTTCTTTTTTTTAGCAAAAGTACTCTGTAAACTTTTAAAAATTGTATGAGTACTTTAATGAAAAATGCTTAACACTTAAAATTAACAGAGTTTCGTTTCAATAAAAAACTTCACTTCATAAAGATGATTAACCCCCAAAATTACACAGTAGTTGATTTCTGCTAGGTAATGCCAATACTATGCACTACAACAAGAACTGCATCATTAGCTGTTCATTGCCTCCACTGCTCTTCTGAATCTTAAAGGGCAGAGAGGGGGTGCTAAGACAAGCACAAAACAAAGCACAATCCAAATAAACTGCAGAGTCATTACTAATAGTTATAAACACATTTTGACTAAGCTCTCCAACCAAGTGGCTAGGGCATAACTGCAGGTACTGGTCCAGGGCTGGTAAGAGGTTTTGTTTTTACAGCTTGGTAAAGGCTCAGTACTAGACAAGAAGTCACAGTTTAAGGCTGTTATGTTCTATAAAATTTACTACACATACACATTAAGTGTCTGAAAACAGTAGAGATATACATTAGACAGAGTACTCTGAAAAGTCAGGTATAGTTAAAGAAAAAAAAAAAGGAAGATGAGGTAACATGATAAAGTCCACAGGAATTTTGCCTGAAGAGTTTGAACAGCTGCCAATAACTCACTTTCACTGTGTATGGGTTAAGGCATCTGTAGGACCCTTAGGGTTGGCCCAAACTGGATCCACTGGCTTTCAGTATAGTACCTGCATCTTTTACTACATGGTAGATAACATATTTCATATATAATTTATCTTCATGATTGGTATGAATCTCTAACAGATAACAGAATTCCTGAGGAATGCAGAAGAACTGTTTAACATGCTCTGGAGAAATAAAAATCTTCAACTGCTTTGGCACAACTATACAAGTTATGAACCTCATACGAAATTCCTGCTGTGAAAAATTCCACATCTCTGAGAAACTGTACAATAGCCCAGCCTTGAACTCCATACTCTTGATGAAGATGCTTTCTTAGCGATCAACCTAAATGCCAGCTCTGATCATTAATAGGATCATAGTCACTGGGTTTTCTGAAACTTGCTCTCCTGATGTCTTTTAAAGGAATTCTCATATCTTCTCCATGTCTTCATTAGCATATAGGTGACAGAGGCTCCTGTCTTCTTTTCCTTCAATAAATTGCTTTCTTGTGTGTTCATGAGAATCCCCATATTGGACAGTGTTAAGGACTTCTTCTTGTTCATAATGTCCTTTGGAATGACTTAGACCAGAACACGAGCTGCATAAGGTACATCTCAGTAAAGACATTGCTCCACATTTTTTATATCCTAGAGTAATTAATCCATAAGCATTATACATTTCAGGAGTCCAATCTGGCCAAACAAAGGAGTTGGGCAGCCTAGAGACAAAATCCAATTTGTCATCTTACTTTGTGTCCTCAAGCAATGGAATTTTGGCCATCAGATCATCAAACCTGGAGGTATCATAGCTTTAAAAGTCACTCCTGATAACAGCCAGTCCTTAGGTTTCAACATCATTGATTCTTTTTCACTTTCCAAGAGACTTGGAACATATTCAAATGCATTCCCGAAATCTCCTGCTTTGACGTCTGTAAGGATTTCATTGGTTCTTGGTATAGACTGAATGTTTATGCCCCAAAATGTATATGTTAAAACCTAATTCCCCATGTCATGGTGTTTGGAGGTGGGGTCCTTAAGAGGTGATGAGGTATGAAGTCAAAGCCCTCATGAATGGGATTAGTGCAGAAGAGACCCGAGAGCTCCACTGTCCCTTTCCACCATGTGAGGACACAGTGAGAAGACAGCATCTATGAACCAAGAAGTGGGCACTCATCAGATACCAAATCTACCACCTTGATCTTGAACTTCCAAATCTACCAAATCTACCAAATCAGCACCTTGATCTTGAACTTCCCACCCTCCAGAGCTGTGTGTGAGGGAAGGGAAAGTTTGTTTTTTAAACTATCCAGTCTATGGTATTTTGTTATAGCAGCCTAAACAGACCATGAAAGTCCTATAATTAATTAGATTGGCTTCCTGGTCACTAGACTCTTTGTCAAAGTGTTCAGGTTTTCATAATTCAGTGTTTAATTTATGAGGTACTCCAGACACCGTCACTGGCTGCCTTTGTTTCCAATACTTCCTGAACACATTTCAGTTGCTCTTATTATTGGGATCTTGCAAGCACAGTAAACTATTACCACACAACCAGTAGTGAGGAGTGTCAGAATGCTAGGTTGGTCGTCAGTTCTTGAGATTCTTACATAATACAGAGGAAGCGTTATTTCTACCAAGGAAGCAACAATGCCATTAAGGATTATTGGTGTATTCTTGAATCCACTTTCTGTCTTTTTTTTCTTTGTTAATATTCCCGCTGGTTAGGTTTGCCCGCCAGTTTAAAGGAGAAGTGCTGATGGCTTCATGCCGCTGGCTGGCTTGGAGGCTGCACCTCCACCCACAGCTGCTGGCTCCAACACTGAGGGAACCTGCAGGAGCACAGCTCCCAGAACAGGTTTCTCTCCAACTAAGGAAATCTGTTTCATGTCTACCTTTAAGGCCGGCTTGGAGAAGAGCTTGAATTGCCTATTTGAACAAGGACAATTTGTCTTTATTCCACATTTTGCTTTTACAAATGAACCGTTTTCAACATCTTTTCCAAGAATGATCTGTGTAGACATCACATTCCCTGACTCAAGTACCTGAATCTTCATGCAGCCCAGACAAGGAAAAATCTTATAGGTAGCTCCCTGTTTCCAATTTTTTCTCTTCATCTGGTAGCAGTCCACACACACTCCAAATGCATACGGAGGGTATACCCAGTCCAAGTTGAAGATGGTGGTATCACGCATTTCTTGAAAACTTTCGGCAGTTTGCTCCCTAGAAACCCTGTAAGAGATGCTCTTACTGTGTGGCTCCACAGTTGACCTAGCTTCCTTTTCAGAAACAACCATTTGACACAGCGACCTCCAACATGGGCCAGGATATACTTTTCTGTATCCAAATCAGTCCCCACCACACTTTTAGTTAAAGGCAACCATGATCTAAGTGCTTCGTTGTTATTACAAACATTTGACAAAGAGGCAGCACAGTAAAAACATCAGGTTCTAACAACCTAATAAATAAGAAGGGGTTTTTTTAGAGTCTGTGGGAGAAGAATCATGATCACACAGCTCCCTTTTCTCTTTCATCACTAACTTCAGAAAAACAATTACTAAGATGACTAAATTGACATTATTTTAGGTATATTAGGTTAGGAATACCTTGTGAAGCAAGAAACAGAAAATCTGACTAAGGAGTACAATGATAGATGGTTGTTGATGTTGGTCAGCTAGTAAGTCATGTCATCAGGAGCCTAGACTTCCTATTTGTTTGCTCCACCATGCTCAGCTGTTAGCTTTTTATCTTTATGCCTTTAAATATATGGTCTCAAGATGCCCACTGAATTTTCAAGCAAAGAAGAAGATAGAAAGATCACTTCAAGCCCCTACTATGCCTTTCACTGGGGAAGCAAAAACTTCTAGAAGTCCTCAGTAGACATCTTCATATATTTCATTGGTCAACATTGGGTCATTTGACCACCCCTAGCTCCAAAAGAATCTGGAAATCAAGTATACGGAAAAGATAAACAGGATTAGCTTAGATCAATTATGATTCATACTCTGGAGCTGCACAGACTACTGCTTGTATTAGTCAGCTATTACTGTGATAATGCTCCTTAACGAGCAACTCCCAAAATCTTCATGGTTTATAAGAACAAGTATTTTTTCCTCAATTATGGGCCTGTAGGTCACCTATGACTCTGCTAGGTTAGCTGGGATTAACTGGGCTTGGATCTAGGCTATGTGTATTTTCATGTTTGATCTATGTATTTTCTTATTCTGGCACTACTGATTACCCATTGAATATTCTTCTCATTGCAAGTGGTAGGTGCACAAGAAGCCAGGTAAAATCACACATATTTAGAGTCTCTCTCTTTTCACATCATGTCCAATAATATTCCATTTGCCAAACAAATGGGCAGGGGTATATATACTGCCTACTCCACTGGGAAGTGCTACAAAGTCACATGACAAAACGTGTACAAATATAATTCTATTACAGAGAAGGAATGAAGGATTGGGAACAAAAATCCAATCTATCCCCTCATTCCAAACAACCTGGGGTCCACACAGCAAGAGAGAAAGGAATGGCTGTTGGGTAGCCATCCAATTGTGTCTTCCACACTAGTCATCAAAAGAAGCTTTAGAAACTTATTTTTCTGGTTTCGTTAGCAAGAGGAAGAGGAGGAAATAAGGAGATGGTACAGTTACAAATTGCCTTTCCTGGGCAGGGGTTTTCAGCTATAACACTGATGGATAGTTGAACAGACTGTTTAATATCTCAGACTGTCAGTTTCATAGTCTGAATTCCTGCTACTAGCAACATCGCTGATACAGTACGTGCCAAATCCTACACTCATTACTTTACCTGCATTAGCTAGCTCACTTTGTCCTCACTACAAAGTGAAGTTATCCTCACTTTACAGCTAAGAAGTCCAGCGACTTAGGCAGCTGCTTATAAATAGCAGCTATGACTGGAACCCAGATCTGTCTGACTTCTTTCACTCAGGCACCCACTGCTCCCCAGGTACTGTGCTGGGGATGCAGACCAAAACACGGCCCCTGCCCTCCAGGACTTCTGTCCTTAGTCTCTAAGTTATACAGCCCACTAAAGACTATAAGTAGACTAAACAATGAGTACCATGTAAATATGTGTGTTATTTTAAAAATGAATATACAATGTGCCAGGTGCTCTTATCAAAGAACTATCAAACCAACTCTATGAAGTAAGTACTATTATTCCCCGTTTTAACTATTACAAAACTGAGATAATGACAGGTAGGTTATCTTTGTTACACACTAGAAAAGCAATGCAGCAGGATTACAAATCAGGCAACCTGACTCTAGAGTTCCCCTTTTCACCACAACACCACAAGCAGCCCGTGACTAATAAAATACAGGTTTATTTGAATATATTAATCAATCAACATAGCTTTTTCGGATGTATTTTCTCACTAAAAAATACTAGCAATAAACTTAATCACATAGAGGCCTTTAAAATATTTTATGTTAAAAAGGGATCCTCACACTTGAGAAACTTGGGATCATCGGTCTGGTATTTTTCTTGTTTTCCAAAATTATAAACTAAGAGCAAAAATATTAAAACACTGTGGTTTCTTTTTCCTTAAACCTAAGAGACTGGATTTCTATTATTCCACTATTTTATCCGTGTTTGATGTTTGCTTAACACTTGACAATTACAAATTAATCACAGTACATTGCAGTGATAATTGTGATCATTGTTATTAAAATCATTTCCTGTGGGGGTGCTAGAGGCGCCCTTGGAGAGGGCTTGGCCTGTGAGCTCCGCGGAGTACCCAGAAGTTGGGCTATATATAGTTCCAGCCTTGTCTGCTCCTGGTCCCTGGCCACTTGGCGGCACCACGCGCGGGCGACGTTGCCTGGAGCAGCACGGGCGGCGCTGCTGAGCCCGGCTCCCCCAAGCGGCGGCGCTGTGCCCCCCTGCCCTGCCACGCTCCCGGCCCCAGCACCCGGACCGCGCGCTACAGATGCAGAGCCCACAGCCCACTCCGCAGCTGCCTGCCGCTGCCCGGCAGCCCGGGATGCCTAACAACTCTAGAGCACATTTTTCGGAACATAAAACAAGAATAGAGTCACTGTCAGAGGTGATGTGAAGCTTGTAGTCAGGAAACTCAACCTCACTTCTCAGCACCGCTCAGCAATTAAGTCCTCAGGTTCCTCCTGGATGGCAGAACCAGCCCCGCTTTACCCTCCGACCAGTAGGAATAATGAATAACATGTGAGCATCTCTTAAAAGACTAGGAAGATCGAGTCTGGGAGGCGTATGCACAAATCCTCTATACCAATCTAGCAGAACAACGTGAATTTTGTAAAATCACACATGATCGCATTATGTGATGAGATGGGACTTGGGACGAAGCCAACAAGCTCTGTGTCCTGAAGCTTTTTTGTGTATCTGGGTACCAAGTACCAGGTTTGAGCTCAAGAAATGGCTACTGCACACTTGATGTACCTAGTTTGAAGTCACATTTCAGCTCCAACTTTGCATCCTGAGAACACTGAAACATTTCACCAGGTACACTTAATACAACTTGAAAGACATTATAATTTTCTGGTTGCCACAAGCATTATCTTTCTTTTCTGCTCATCTAATAAATTGCCGTGTTAGGAAAACATTTTGACGCCAACCTTTAAGGTATCCCTGTGGAATCTGCACTCACCTCATTCCCACAATTGTTCCCTGTACACTGAACTTCTAAAAGGAAAAGTCTCCTCTGGAGCAGGAGCATCAGGGTTTGCTTGAGAGCACAGCACACGTGAGCACTGGCCAGGCTCCCCAGGCACTGCTACTTGGGGGGAATCACTTCACCTATGTATCCGTTATTAAAAATTGAATTCGGATTGTTTGGTCAGGTTCTCCCAACTTCTTTTAAGAGGTGTCCACATTCAACTGCTTAGGCTTTGTTCTGGGTACCTCTTGCCTGGAATTGTTTACGGACTGTTCTTTGCCTTGTTTCCAAGGTTGAGGAACAGAAAGTAGCCTCTGTTTTGAGGAGGTGGAAGTGAAGCACACATTGATTTTTTACTGTGACTTGTTCAGAACCACATTCTACAAAAATGCCTTATTTCCTCTCTTATTTCTGGAAACGAAAGTTCTATTAAAACTGCTTTAGTTTGCATATAAAATATATTTTTTAAATAGGGCTTATTTTGAAAATTCTGAGTTTAATTCAAATGAAAAATTCTAGGTAACCTCACTGATAAATACAGTCGCAAAACTAAATAAATCATTAGCAAATTGTACTCATTGATATACAAAAAAATAGCACTACATCATAAGCAACAGTGGATCTAGGAATGAAAGGATTTTCCAACATTGGAAAATCTACTTATGGAGATCGCTGGCATATAAGTAATATTTAAGTGGTTGGTAATAGGAATATTCCCAAAGAAAGATAAAGTAGGTAAAGAGAGAGTGATTTCCAAGAATATGATCTGCAACATTTAAAACTTTTTCAAAGGAAACCCTGAAGGAGCAACCAATGAAATGGGGGTGTGTGGGAAAGAGGGATGGGTGATGTCAAGGTATTCATGAGAAGAAAATGTTTCCAGTGATCAAGTGCTGAGGAATCATGTAAGATGAAGACTGAGAATGAACTATTAATTCAGCGCCGTGGTGGTCACTGGTTATGTGGTAAACACAGTCTCCATGGAGTGAAGGCAGAGAAGTCTAATTGGAATGGGTTACAAGCAAATGTGGAGTGCAGAAACGGAACTGACTGTAGAAAACTAATTTAAGAAGTTAGTCTCTGAAGGGAACAGATAAATGGAGGTGGTAGCTTGGCTCCTTTAAGATGAGTGGGGTAAGAGAAAGGTTTTGTTTGTTTGTATTTTGCTTTGGATCATTTGTTATTTAAGGATGATAGGCACTGGGCATATGTTATACCAAAGGAAATAATCAGGAGTAAAAGTCTGATGATGCAGGAGAAAGACGAGAGAAGTTATGGGAGCAATGTTTTCTCCCTCAGCCATGAACACTTTGCCAAACTCCAACTCAGGTGAAACTCAACTGTCTGCCAAGCTCTTGAACTCAAGCAGCTGAACACAGTGGCAGAAAAATACATAGCTAGTCTCACTTGAAATCCATGACCACAAATCTCAAAATATCACTTAACATGAACAAACAATCCTATTATACTTCCCTAGTGTGATGACTTCTCATGACTTCTCCTTTCTCCAAAATAACTACATCACACATTGTCCTCTCTCCAAAAACTTCTCATGGCCTTCTCCTCCTTCACTCTTAGCTGCTTGCCTTGCCTCATACATCACGGGGAAAATAGAAGCTATTCGACAGACGTTCTCTCATCTTCCTGCCACAAAGTCTACCAGCATTTCTGCACCTGACTTCTTTCTTCTGTCTCTCCATGTGGTCCAGACTCTACTTCATTACAATAATTAGGAAAAGGGCTGCACAAATTAACCCAGAAATATTTAGGCTGTCTTAGAAGATATAATGTTATTTGTATCTTAATGTTATTATGTTACAAATAACATTAAAAAATTTGTAAAAACTATACACAATAAAAATTTGACTGAAATTAATGGAATAATTTAATCTTCTTGAAAAGGTTAGATTTGCAAATTTGACCTGGGAAAATTAGATTTGGTAATAATAATGCACCCAAATAAAGGTCACATACTATGTGCCATCATCAATAAAAGTTTTCATTATAGCATTTACACAGAAAAACTGTCCTCCAAAGAAAATAATCTCAGAAAAATAAAATTGCAAAGTTAGTATGGATAACCCTTGAATAATGCAGGGATTACGGGCATGACCCACCACATAGTGGAAAGTGTGCGCATAACACATACAACATTTTACTCCCCTAAAACTTAAGTTCCCCCTCAGTATCCATGGATTGGTTCCTTTTCCCCTATAGACTTCTATTTCTCTTGTAATAAATCTCCTTTACTGTTCATTAGGAAGAACCTCAGCGTCTCATTAAAAACTGATTTCAAACCATTTCCTGCTCTGCATTTAAAGAGGTTGGCAGTAGCCATTCCATGCTAAAAAATAAAAAGCTAAACACACTGAAAAATCAACAACTCTTCTTGAATCCATGAGAGAGGGGAGAGCACAGGGCAAATCTCTGCCCTGAAATTGGAGAGACTGACTTGCAAATACAGGGAGTCATGGCTTACCTGAGCAGGTCTCACTTAGCAGAAACCACCTCAGGAACCCATGCCAGGGTAGAAAAACCTGAAATGAAATCGACAAAATGCAGGTGGTTCAGTATGTAAAAACTCCAGGAGACTCAGTCATAGGGGATTCCACAATTTTGTGAAACTTACCTCTAGGGGCTCGAGCAGGTTCCCACAGTAAATGATGAAAAAAAAAAAAAAACCCCTCCTGCTTCCTGTGAGGTGAAGGAAAAAGGAATCATTTTGAAATAAACTAGGGCACTCTGTTCTGAACAAGGCCTGCCCTCAGGAGAAACTAGCTAAGCAGAACCTAACCTGCTGGAGTATTATCACAGCCTAACTCACCTGGGGGAAGGGAATACCCACTGAGTCAGCTCTAGCCTTTCAATTTGGGGGAATGGAAATACCCAACTCCAGTCCACTCTAGCCATCCTGTCCCACCTAAGGGGAGAGAAAAAAATTGAGGAACACTTGTGAAGTTTACAGTCCAGAGACATAGGTTCACTTAGAAACTGAAGCCTAATCATAGGACTATAGAATGCTCCCCCACGTACATACTTTACCACCACTAAAGGCCTATTTAGAGCACTTCCTTTTACCCAATACATTATGTCCAGCTACTAAAAAAAAAAATTTATGAAGCATACTAAAAGTAAAAACGAAAACTTCCCAGTACCTACATTGTATTCTAATAGATGAATCCATCATTTTTTATTTATACACCCTCTCATCCATGTTGTTTAAATTTCCCACTATTCTAAAACAATAAAACCCTTGCACACATATATTTGTATAATCAGACAATAAATTTCCTTAGGATATATTTCTAAAAATCATTTTCCAGAGCTTGAAAATAATAGATTATCAGCTAGTTTAATAAACAACTCTGGCAGAGAAAGGGAAAAGAGTATGGGGGAAAATATGAAAAGAGGAGAAAATCAGCCAGTTTAGGAAAATTTGTGACCACATATTTTTCTTTTTTTACTTTTAAAATGTTTATCTTTATTTTTTAAATATGGTAAAAAAAATCCTTGGATTTCAAAAAATATATATGGAAAAATAAGTCTACCTCCCATATGTCTCCCAATTCCCAGTTCTCTCCCTCGTTTATTATTGATCCTTATTTATCCTTTTAGATATTAGGGTGAACCATACAAAAAGCTATTTCTGTAGATCAAACCTAGTTTGAAGAAATGCAGTATGGTTCCACCTAATATTATATGGACATCCATTCACATTTCCAAATATTTGATCATAATATACTCAGTGATTTTGTCATATATAGCAGATGTTTTTCTATAAACTTCTTTCCTTAGTGGGGACAAAATATCTAAAAATCAGGTTTTTAAAATTAAAACTGCCAGGAATGTTAGATGAGTAGAGGAGGTCTTGGGTGTGGTGCTATTCATTTCCCTAAAATGAATAACGGTTTCCTTTAACTTGAAGAGGAAGTAACACGTTTGAAGTCTATAACTTACATAAATATATGATAAGAAAACATATTGTCTGAAGAAAATCTATGAACAAAACCCAGTGGTTTCCTTCAAAATCCTAGAAAGCGCAGCCTTTGGCTATGCAGGCATGCAGGCTAGAGGGCGCTGTGGTCTAATCCTAATGTGTTGGTTCCTGGAGCAGGGTTTGGGAATAAAATTGCCTAGAATAGTTTTTGTACCAATAAAGGACTATGGGTGAACAGTTTGTCTATCGTAACACCATTTCCTGAAGTAGCTTTTTTGCTAGAAAAGTAGGAGTAAATTACTAAATCTTCTTAACTGTATAAGTAGAATAATATCTTTTGAAGAAAAATTCATATTAATGAACTGGAAGACACCTTAAAGGTCATCTACGTCTATGGCACTCAACATGGAATCGTATCAGTATTACCTGCGTCATGTTGGGTAATTGTCCAAAGTCAGCTAAATGCTTTTTTTTTTCAAGTTCGAACCCAGGCCTTTGGTCTCTGAGGCATTGGAAAGTGATGCTTTCTATATTAGTTGTCCAGCTTTTCCAAATTACTGCTCCATCGCCTTCTCTTAGGAGACACTTCTTATTATTCTCTCCCAAAAGCATATCTGGAATCACTATAACCTGGTCAGCTCTGTTAATCCATAAATACGTTTCCTCAGTCTTGATCCCAGAAATAAATGTATCCAGTACAAATTTTGTCTACTCACATCTTGGGTTCATGTTGACCTTCCCTTACCTCTCTGCTATGTACACATGTTTTTGTTAGTTTCTAACTTAAAAGCATTCGGTTGAGTGGTAAGCTGTTTGTTTCAATGGGAAAATGTGTTCCTGTGTTCGATTAGAAAATGATTGGGCTTCCAAGCCAGGTCACTAAAAACAATTTAATGAATAATTTACCTGAACCATGATGCCGATGGTCCCTTTTGCAAGTATACCTCCGTTCCATCAAATAAGCACTGAATAGACATGGATTGCAAAATTCTGATGTGGTCCTGAATGTGGGACATGCGCAACAAACAATTTCTCTTCACTTCAATAGGAGCTTGACTGCGGGCTATAGAGTAAAAACAGGGTTGTTGGGCATCAGTCTCAATGTTCATGCACTGTATTTGAAGTACCCCTCAGGTGTATTCTTTCTGTGCTCAGTAGACACTTATTCTGAAACATCAAGTGTGGTGGATCTAAAACTAATAAAAGAATGGAAATATGGCAAAATTGAAGTGGGAGCAGTTAGTTCAACAGTATTTAGTTTAGTAATTAATTGAGCTGAGTCAAAGTAAGTCAGCCTACAAAACAGGTTCTCCTACCCAGCCACCCCAATTGTTTCATTTTATTTAAAGATAGAGGCAAATATGCCGGAGCATTGAGGCAACAAAAAGAAGAAGCCTAAATGTTCTAAATCTTGCCACAGCATTCTCAGGGTGGAAGTAAGAGACTATGGGGAGAAGTTTAAGGTGGAGAAGATAGCAAAGGTTATCTGGGTGCTTTTGGTGAGAAGTGTGGTCAGTTTCTACAGCCTGGCTAGGTGGCATTTGTTCTGGTTCATTTGCAAATGATTATATGAGGTTTTTCTAAAAGCAGCAACAATGTAGCTGCTGTTTTACCAGTTTATATCACCTCAGAAACAAGAACATTCCTGGACAAGGTTAAAGATTACAGGTGCCATTTACATTCCTAACCCCCTGCCAGCTGCCTCTCAAATTGATTATAAGGTCACCAGTGATGAGGCAAGGAAATGTGGATGGATCTGTGAAAATCCACCATCACTAAGGGAAAACAAATTCCAATGTCTGGTCAATCATGTTCTATTTTTAAGGAAAAGACAACAATTATTTATTGCACAGACAATGGTTCAGTAACACAATTTTTTTTCCAGAGTATTGGTGTGTTTGCTTATAAGTGGAAGTACCCGTATTCACTGCACAAAGACAAATGTTCTTATGCTAAGCAGAAGGTAGATACTGCTGGCAGTGTTTTCTCTCTTAGATGAGTTTTGCTGTGTGGGTGGAATATGGAGGGTGATGGGGAAATAGGAAGAATGGATTGTGGAATAGGTAGCAAATGTTTGTTGGTTGCTGGTTTGCATAAGATTAAATGCAATTACCTGTTCCTGACTCACCAAAGTTCCTCATTCCAAAAGGCAAGGTCTGCGCCTGGCTATTTGACAAAGGTAACTATGTAAATCAAATGTCTCTCTTTCTTCCAGTATAAGAAAAACTGATAACGATGGAAGTAGTCCCCCAAATTAGGAGATTTTACACACACACACACACACACACACACACACACACACACTGTGATATGTGATATATGGTACATATGTTATATATGTAGCTATGATGCAAGCTACAACAGTCTTGGGGTATTAACCATAAAAGTCCAGATCCAGACTTGACGAAGTGATGAGAAGCCAAGAGAAATTATCAATGGCATAAGACAGAACTTGGCATTGCAAAATCTGGAATGAAGTCCCTGCTTAGTCCCTTATTAGCTAAGAGAGGCTAGCTAGTCACTTAATTCAGCTAAACCTTATTTTCCACATCAGCCAATTAAGAATAACATGTTACTGCAGAGGTGTTTGGGGAGTCAAATGACATAATGAATATGTATATACGTTGTATATCATGCATTTATATACTTTGTATATAAATGTTTGTAAAATGCTCTACCAATATTATTTAAAAACATTTAAAGAATAAATTCTGAGACAACTTCCTGGCTGAGCAAGGCTTTGAGGAATTATTTAAATAATCAGAAAAGAACGGCACCAGAGATTGAACTTGGCACAACTGACTATGAGACAGTCACAATCCATGGTCACTTTCGAGGCCCAGTGTGCCTACTCCAGGACCCCCAGACTCTGTGGCTGTGGAAGACCTACTCCACGGAGACCTGGAGGTCAAGGGGGAAAGTCTTTACATTCTCCAACAATTATGACCAGTTGGTTTCTTCACTAATTCTCTGTACTGGGTTCTGGAGATACAGAGAGGAACTAATAGTCAAGGCACCTCCTCTTCTGGAGCTTAGAGTCTAGTAAGAGAGACACAAATTAATCCAACGATCATCCAAATATATAAAAACAGTGAAAAGCCTTTAAAGGAATAGATCAGGGGGCCCCGAAGCATGTGAGAGATGGACTTGATCTATTTTGCTGTTGTCAGGAAGATTTTCTAGGGAAGTAACACTTGGGCTAAAACATGAGATGATTAGAAACACCTACATGAAGTTCGCTGGGTTGGGACAGAAAGAACTGGAAGGAGGATGTGCTGACAGAGCCTGAGGCTGGCGCAGTAGGAAAATCAGGCAGGAGCTAGTCTTCATGAGCACAGAAATGACAAGATTACTTTTTAAAAATAACAGTGTGGAGGATGAATTGTGGGCCAGGGGAACAAGAGTGAATAACAACAGTAAATTTGATTAGCATGGTAAGTTTGATTCAATGGAAAGAATTTGATAGTTTTGAAAGAGGTATGGGTGACATCCTATATCTATGGATGTATTGGGTTGTCGGAAAAGTCATGATGTATTTTTCTATGTTTTTCGTTTCATAAATATGTTATTACTTTTCCGACAACCCAATAGATTAAGAGAAAAGGTTTAGAAATAGCCTTGAGGGGCTCCAACTTTTAAGGTCTCAATAGAGGAGTGTACGTCTTAAAAGAAAAGATAGGAAGGTTAAGAGAACATTAGGAGTCACTGACAAAAAAACAACAACAAAAAAACCCAAAAACAAAACTGCTGCTGAGTGGTCAAGATGAAACCTGAAAAAATGCTTATGGGATTTAGGATTTAGTGACACAGAGGTCATTAGCAGGAACTACATTTGGAGGAGAGATGGGAACATAAGTCAGGTCAAAGAGTGATAGAGAATAAGGAACTGGGACCAACTTGTTTAATAATTTGGTTTTGAAAATTAGAATTAAAAGATCGTGGTAGCTAAGGGGGAAGACAGGCAGGGAAATAGTGGGGAACATTTTATTCACTCCTCAAGTCATAAGACTCAATCTTTTAGCCTATCAGTCTAGAATTTCTTTCTCCTTTTAATGTGGGGTGTTTGTTTCTGTGCAGACCATAGCCTTAGAGAGTATTTGAGGAGGAGAATGGAGATTGAATTTATATATATATATATATATATATATATATATATATATATATATATATATATATTTCAATTATTTAAAAAAATAATAATAAGTGGTTTATTCATTCACTCACTACCTGCTACCAACAAGCCCCACACCAAGGTTTAGTTTCTAAAAGCCACTCTCAGTGGCATGGCCCTGGAAGGAAAGAAAAAAAAAAAAGATGTACTATTTCTCCACATAGGTCTGGGGCTTCCCTCTTACTCAGACCTTTTTTCTACAAACAACATGCAAAGCCATGTCTTGTTCCCACCTAACACCTCTGTGTTCTCTGGCTGTCCCCTCCTAGCTATCCCTATCTTCACTGGCTTGGAAACTTCCACTTCTGTTTTGGGCCTTAGACAGGTATGGGCCCTGGGGGGCTCCACAACGTTCTCCATTGCAGTCGTCATTACTCATTCCTCCTCCTCTCACTGTAGACAGATGGCGGGCAGCACACAGTCATTGGCGTTATGCTGGCCTGTGCTGTGGCTGATGAGATGAGATTCCAGGCCCTCTTGCCACTCTGTCAGTTCTCTACTGCCACTCACTGATAATAAACCACATGTCAAGTGTTGGCAATTGGTGCTTGCCTTGCAGGTCGTGCTGAGTCCAGCTCTCCAATATAGATTCAACATCTTCTTGTAGACCCTACTGCCTCTTTTGAGAAGTTCCCTTCTAGCTGAAACTAGTTTTTGATGGGGAATGTATGCAGTTTAAAAATGTAAACTTATTTTCCACTACTGACCTAATTCATTAGTTAATTAACTGTAACAATTAAAATCCCTAAGGATCCCAAATATTTTATAAAATTAAAATAAAATTAAAGAGTGTTTTAGAAGCCATTTCCCTGATTTTTGGGTGCTGAGTTTGCAAGTGAATCCTGAGTACAAATATAAGGTTTGTATCTGTCGAAATGTGTTGGCATCTGTATTTGAAATGAAACAATGACAAATAATTTGTACATGACATCAATGTATTTTCCAATTAAAAAAAATAATCCATAACTAAAGGCAGAATGTTGTGCACTTTAAAATACAAAGCAGGACAAAAGTCATCACCAGACATTTTACTGAAGAGGATAGGTGGATGGTTTTAATTTGCATTTATCTGGTGGCTAATGAAGTTCAATATCTTTTCATATGGCTGGGTAGGAGAACCTGGAATGTTTTGTAGGGTGACTTACTTTGGCTCAGCTCAATTAATTACCATAATTAAATATCACTATATACCTATCAGAATGACTAAAATAAAAAGTGGCAACACCAAATGCTGGTGAGTGTGTGCAAAAACTAGATCACATGTACAATGCTAGTAGGAAGTAAAAAAGTACAGTCATTCTGGAAAACAGCCTGGTGGTTTCTTATACAACTAAACATGCAATTACTATTTAACTCAGCAATTGTAGTTTTGGGACATTTATCTCAGAGAAATTAAGCAAAATCAACCAAAGAATCCCTCCTATTGCCTTTTTCATAGCATGTATTTTCATAGCAACTTTATTTGTAATAGCCAAAAACTTGAAACAGCTCACATGTCCTTCAACAGATGAATGAATGGTCAAAGAAATGATGGAACACATGGTGCCATGGGATATTAATCAACAATAAAAAGAAACAAACTACTAATATTTGCAACAACTTATGTTCAAAGAATTATGCTGTATGAAAAAAGCCAATTCTAAAGGTTACATAATATATGACATGATTCCATTTATATAATACTTTGAAATGACAATATTTTAGAAATGAAGGGTAGATTAGTAGCTGCAAGGGGTTAGAGATAGGGGCCAGAGGCACAGATGGGGAGAGAAATAGATATAGTTATAAAAAAGCAACAGAAAGGATCCTGTGGTAATGGAATTTTTCAGTATCTTGACTGTGGTGATAGATACAGGAACTGCATAAAATTGTATAGACCTAAACACACACACACACACACACACACACACACACACACACACAGTACAAGTAAAATTGGGGACATTGAAATAAGATCAGTAGATTGCATTAGTGTCAACATACTTGTGATGATATACAACAGTATGCAAAATGCTACCATTAAGAAAAATTAGGAAAAAGTACAAACAGTATTTGTATTATAATACCTCTTACAATTGCATGTGAATCTATATATCAATAAAAAATTTCAAGTAAAAAGGAATAATAAGCGAAATTTCTTACCACAATCTTTACTGCCATTGGTTTCTTTTCTGGGTAAGGTACTCCTCTAAGTAAATTGTGATGAGGAATGATGATTAGTAAGCAAATATTTTGCCACACATAGATTAAGACAGCTGTGTCAATAGGATATCCTACCACATGAGCTGGAAAATGGTAGTTTAAGTGTTTTTGTTTTTTTTTAATTCAGGTAGTTAATGAATACTTTATAGTCTTTTCAAATAATATGCAAGCGGCCTATTTATTACTTGAAAACCACAACCATTAATTTTTCCCAACCTTGTTTTTGTGGTAATCCACTTCTATGAAAACGTAAGTAGGAACTTCCATCTGGGCAGGAGTTTGCAAAAGACCTTTTAACTTGCCTAACAGAACTTAGACTTTGCTTCCTACACAAGTAGTAGTTACATGAGGTGCACCTATCAATTCATACCCCAGGATTCTGGGATTTTAGGAGAGCTTCATTTTGAATTCTGTTCTCTGCTCCTCTTCTCACAAGCTCATCTGGGACATTTGAATCATGAGAGGGAAGTTCATGGCCTCAGTTTCTCAGCAGTTCACCAATGCAGCAATCAGATCACATAATAATAATAATAATAATAATAATAATAATAATAATAAAATCCCATTAGTAATTTACTCTAACACCAACATACTTTCACAAGTTTGACTTAATCTTTTATCTTCTATTTTACAAAGGGTTGTTGTAAGAAACAGCCAGATGAAGACTGTTTCTGCATTTTCTTAATCTATGAATTGAATGTGCTGCTGACTATATTATTAAATGTCTCTCTTATGTGATATTTTTTTTGTGATAAATTGCTCTTAGAATGTTGAGGGAAAACAAAATGCTCCTTTGGATACAAAGATATAATTCCTTAGATTAGATAATGACAAATATATAATCCAATGTGATTTATTTTGACCCTTACTACCAAGAAACTCAGATCTAACTTTTCTGCTTATTTATTACTTTTAACCTAGCTACAGATATTTTCTCCTCCGCCCTATCCCATTTAAATATAATTTGTCTTAAAAGTAGTATTTTAAAAAATTTTATTGAAGATTTTAGCCAATTTAAATTCATTTAATTCTAACAATTTAATATTAAAATCATTTTTATAATACCACTTTAAGCATTATTTATTTTAGTTCTTTTAACATACTTGAAGGAAATAGACCTAGCAAAAGGACATGTGGAGGATTACTTAATGTATTTGTGTTTCCTTCACTTTAAAAATGAAGATTCAGACATCGCTTCCTCGGCCTTTTGGCTAAGATCAAGGGTAAAACTGAAGACTCAGAAATGTTTAGTTCTCTATTTTAACAACTTTATGGATGTCTTTTGATTTAAGAGACATTGATTGCTTGGATCTAAATTCAAATTGGCAAGCATAACTCATATAGTAGATCTAAAAAAGGCAAAAAATGTACACCCTGCCCAAGATTTTCCTGAGCAGTTTCTGGCACCAAATAAAAGAAATGACTACAGTATAAATATAACTTCTGCTTGGGTATAAGCAAAATCACAAAGGAGGAAAATTGAAGTTGACTAAAAGGCAATGTATTAATAAAAAACTGACTAGGGTGCAATAGTCCACCAGGTCACCATCAAAAGGAATCTCATTTATGATCTGCTAGTTTGCAAACCAAAAACCAGTGATGAAAGGACATCATACATTTCTTGGTTTTATGTAGCCGTCTTTCCTCTTACCTGCTACCACGAGTCTGAGGATAGGTTATAATTCTATATGAACTGGTCTAAGCCCCTGTCTGAAATCTGTTTTCCTATTCCCCTCCATCTCCATTCCCTTTTCTTATATCAAAAGTAACTACTATCAGAATTTCAGAGAAATTCTGGATAGAGACCACTGAACCATGCGGTGTCCCAGCCTGATCTTCTATTTACCCTCCAGGGGACGTTTTCATCTTGGGGCTCTCAGCTATGGTTTTCCTTGGTTTCTTTTGACAACAGTTCTCAATGTCAACAGTTCCAGCTGGTGGGTCTTAGCAACTTCTCTGGTTTTCTATGGCCTTCCTTAATGAGTGCTCTTGCATGCAATAGTTCCAATTAATGGTGACCACCCTGTCAGCAGAATCCCTCACTTCTGTTCATGTTCACCATGACCCTATATCTTAACTACAACTGACTTATTCATGCCAGGATTGCCAGTGCCCAACAAAGAATGCAAGCATCATTACTCTGCTCCTTGCAAAAATTCCAGACCTAGACCCCTTTACTCATGAGCTTTTTGCTCCTCTTCATTTTGTTCCTGGATTCCTGGAACAAGATGGATTCCTGCTTGACTTTTGAACCCATAACTGATTTGATTTTTCTGATTTTGACCACTAGCACTCTTTCTTAGACACGTACTATAGACTGTCTCTCTGGATGCCTCCGATGCCTGTAGTTAAATAGTAACCACCTTGTGTAGTGCCTCACAGGCCTATCTCACTCTACCTTCAACCTTATTATAGGGCTGTACAGCTCTTTCGGGGATTATATTCCAAGCCTCTTAGGAATGTTAATTTCCATTCCTCTTGGAAAGCTACACCTAGTAAGGACAGAGAGGAGAGTACTTAGAGCTGCCTCATGGATTTCTCCTGCTCTTTCCTGATCCAGGGCCTAAGCCTACTCTTGTCACAAATGAGCCCTCAGAATATTTGAGAATGTCCCCCCAGGGGATGCTGTGCAGACTCCATCACTTCCCTACATCCAATTCAGATTTGAAGGCAACTTGACCAAACACCCAAGTTCTTTTTCATTTTTCTCGCTTACCCAAGGCACTCATCCAGATTGGGTCACAAGAACATCCTTAGCTATTTCATAGTTCAGCAAGCTGGATAAATGTATTGAACACTGATGTTCAAATGGGTCACCACTCATTCTGATGATTTTAAATATTCCTCTTAGATGGTTCCAGTCACAACGACCTCTTTGCAATTCCTCAAGTACACCAAATATGTGGTAACAGGGCTTGTTAGGCATAATATGAACAGCTTCTGCTCATTTCTCCATTCTAATTTTTCTCCACTTCGTTCTCACTCTAGCCATGCTGAACTCCTTTAGGTTTCTCAAATTCTATCACTAGGATCCAGGTTTCACATTTGTTTGTGCTTTTGTCACATTATTTAGCCCCCAGCTCTTATCATACTTATAACAATATCTCCTTTAGCTCAAGTTTGGATTGCACGGTTCATCTGTGTGCACACATGGTGAGGTGCTACAAGTGTCATGATTTAATGGGAATTAAAATGATATCTGTTTAGCATTTTCAAAATGTTTTCCTGGTTACACCTATTTACTTGATGATCTCCATGATTAGGCTGTAAGCTTTGTGAGGTCAGAGGCTGTGTCAACATGGTAAATGGTCAATATATATTTGTTGAATGAATGGATAATTAAACTATAATTTTCCAATAAATCCTCCCAATGAAGTGTCTCACTGTCACTTAGATTGGTTATACAGTAGGTATATTTACACTCTTTTGTGAACATAGAAAGCCTACTATTCCAGCGTTGCCTGACCCTGTCTCCCGACATCAGTCTTACAGCTGGGCTTTGCCTGTTTTGACAGTGAGGTGTAAAATGTGGTTGCCTTGGTTTTAAGTAATTAATTTCCTGAAATAAGATAAAAGCTCAGACAGCAAATACATCACCATGTTCACAGACTAAGCATATAGGCTTCAACTGAAAGGGAATTGAAAAGCCATTCCATTCTTTATTCTTACGCATGAAAACGTTGACTTTGACAGTTTATAGTCCAAAACACAGAAACCTCAAAGGTGGCAGACAGTGTTATCTGAAAGGCAATGTCTGACCAAATTCTGAAGTCTTATCTCATTCCCAGGAAATGTCCTCCCTATCAGTCACTTTTGCTATGATTCTACCATAAACTTGAAATTGAGGGACTTTTTCATAAATAGTCTAATTTTTCTTCTTAAGGAAACTTTAAAAGCAATGTTTTTGAGGGTCTGTGGAAATGGCACTGAGAAGATTTCAATTGTTTTTCTCTGACCAAAGTCATCCTCATTTTTGCTGAATCACCAACCATGCTATGCTTTGCTTTTTTGCTCTCACTGAAATGTGTTTATATGTCTTACCAAAATAGAAACAGTCACTGTAATCAGATCTCTTAAGGAAGGAAATATTGGCCCTTCCTTCACAAGAGGATGTTCGTTCATGGGAACAAGTACCAGCAGTAAGTTCTGACTGACATACAAGGGGCATTGGTTCCTTTTTATTAGATTTCTGTATCCAAAGGGATTTAAACTACTTCAGAAGGTTCAAAACCTGTTGAAGAATAAAATACTAATTTTTTTTGCTAAGTTTTATCTTGAGTTTATCCCATCTAATTAAAGATTCAGTAAATCAAACATTTGAAGATATACCATTTGATTTTTATACCTTTTAATAATGAAATAAATAATTATTTTAACCTCTAATTTCAAAAATTCACATTACGTTTCAAATAGTTTTTTGTTTGTTTGTTTGTTTTTTTAATGAATTAAGGCAACTGCCCAAGCAAATACATTCATCTTATTCAATATTTTCAAATCTTCAAAGATTGTCCTGAGACCTGAGATCCGAGTACTCAAACCACAGATCCTAAAATGCTCAGATCAGTTCTAAGATCCTTGAACATGCCTAAGTCAAGAGCCAGCATGTGAAATGGAGCATGGGGTGTGGGGATGATTTAGTGAAGTGGCAAGACCATGCCCATGGGAGCAAGATATAGAAAGAAGAAGTGTCGATGGTGAGGACAAAGAAAATGTGACAGATTGCAGTCTTAAGTTGAGCCGCAGACTATCTTAGGAAACTGACCCAGAGAAAGCCATCTGGACAGGTACTTCATCAGCATTCCTGAGGCATGCAAGCCCCAGTCATGGGTTGTTTTGCTTATTGCTTTGAGCAAAATGACCTCCTTTCTTACCTTACTTTGCACATGGCTATCACGTGTATTATCTAGTTACACAGCTGTTTTTTAAAGCTTCTTGAAGTCAGCATCTATGTTGTATAATAATTGGCACCACCATGCAACTATGGTGGCACAGAGCAGTATACAAAAAAAAGAATTGTTAAATCAACGAATAAATGATTTTTTACAAAACTTGAGGTTCAAAGTAACAAGTCACAGGGAAAAGTATATCTGCAACATATTTGAATCTACACTATTTAGATTATAAACAACATACAGTTTTGTTACTGGATTACTAAGTGCATAAATGTATTAAATATTAATTCACCAAAAGAATTAATGACAATGTTTTTATTTGGAGTATGCTGCTATTTAAATAAAAACAATACTCAGCATTTTAAATTGCTTAGTTTGGGACTATTTCTGCTTTCTAATCTTTGCTGATCTGTATGTTTGCCACAGGCATAATCAACTCTGTATTTGTTCCATTGCACTCACTAGTTCATCGCTAAATAAAATGTGGTGCTTCCCCTCTTGACATTTTCTGTTCCAGCTTCCTCCATAACCACCCCCACCATGCTTACTAAAGTTGCTTTACACCTTCACTGTTCAACAAGACATTTATTAGTAATAAGAAAATATTCATTCGCCTTTTTTATTCCTAGAATATGACAAGCAGTGTTGCATTATTTAATCTTACAGTACTATTTTACAGATGAAAAAAATGGAAATCCAGAAACTTACATACATTGTCCATTGTCACATAGATGTCAAAGCTGCTGTCACTAATACACAAATGGAGCACAAAGAGGGGTCAATGCAGGAGGAATAGATTTGATATTGGTAGTTGATGGTGAATTGGTAATTATTGATATATTGACACTGTGAGAATGCATGAAATGGCTAACTCAGGGAAAGAATACTGAGAGTAAATAGTGTCAAGTAAATCCTGGGTGAACAAAAATATGTAAATGTCAGCATGAAAAAGCAGAAAGAATGAGAGAAACTGAGAAGGAACTGTGAAAACGGTAGGAAGATAACTAAGAAAAAAATGATCAATAGTATTGTTTTTACTAAGAAGTCAAGGAAGGTGAGAATTGAAAAACAGGCTCTGGACTTGTCAATTACAAAGTCACTAATAATCCTAACCAGCACCTTTTCTAAAGAGTTGTGGAGATTGAAGTCAATTTGCAAAGAAAGATCAGAAAGATAAAGAGAGCAAATACAGACAAATTTTATATAAATTCTAGCGCCAAAAGGAAGAAGATAAAGCAGTAGTTTGAAGTGGAGGCAGTGTTAAGACAAGATTTTTTAATCTTTTTGACTTGTTTTTTAAGAGGGGAAAAACAAAGCATAGAATGTGAAGCCACCAATAACTGATTGAACCAAGTCCTAAAGGGGGGAAAAAAAGGTTCCTTTAGGGAGACAGGATAAGAGGAGGGAGTGGTGGGTGAAGTTATTCATGTTGGAAGTATAGGGAAGGGAAATAAACAGGCTTTATTTTATGACTAAAGAGATAAAGTCGTACATTTAGAATGAGAGGATGAGTACAATAAAGAGGTTTGGAAAAATTGAAAATATTTGGGATCATCCTAGTGGAGAAAAAGGAAACTAAAAACCAAGGGCTGCCTGGAAGCCTTCAGTGCCCAGAGGGAGGGTGGGAATTACCACAAATTCCTCAGTTTTCCCAACAGAACTCAAGGTCAGCAAGTTCATTGCCCATCATGGCTCTTAAAATTGAACGCTCTTTCTGGTAAGACAATGTTGATTGAAGACGGGAGGCCAGGTTGCTCCAGTGGGAAGCTGTACTCTGAAATCAGCTACAGTCAAGAGACACAGGAATTTCAAAACCAAATGCAGAGCTTCAGTTATGAGGCAAAGTAAGGTTCTCACTCTGTCTCTATCCTCTCCACCTGCCATTTACTATTTTTTCTTCCCAAAGGGTGTACATCCTGCACTTTTTTCCTTCTTTCTCTTCACCTATTTTTCTCAAGCCTGACCCAAGCTGTGCCATTTATAAACATTGCAGTTGAAAAATGCATACGTGTCATTTTCTAATCCAAACAAACATCATATGATGGGAGAATATTTCACTTTTATTTCATGCACATGTGTCGCTTTCTATTCCAAACATCACATGATGGGAGAATATTTCATTTTTATTTCATGTTGTCTCAGGTCAATGTACCATTATTAAACCAGTCACAAGTCTCAGCAATCCTTCCTGAGAACTGCAAGGCACAGAATTTTGTTGCAGAAATGCTGACGATATGCAAGTACTTTGTGATTTGACTGAGTTACTAATCAGAACTTGCAATTTTGAAAATTTTCTTTTGGAATTAAAATTCTATACCCTAGCACTCCCATCTCTATACAAATGGGTTAAAAATCATTTGGAATTAACTTGCATTAATGAATGAAATGGAAAATTATGTTTTCAAGTACCTCTCCCCTTGCCCCCACACACATTCACTTTTAAAATGACCAATTTCTCATTAATTCAATCTTTTCTCTAATTGAAAATCTGAGGTTTTTAAAAATGGGCTAAATAAAATTTTGCTTTCGCACATATTTGTTTTTAATTAAAGTTTATTGGGGTGACAATTGTTAGTAAAGTTACATAGGTTTCAGGTGTACAATTCTGTAACATATCATCTATATATCACATTGTGTGTTCACCACCCAGAGTCAGTTCCCCTTCCATCACTATATATTTGATGCCTTTTACCCTCATCTACCACCCTCCCCCCTTACCCTCTGGTAACCACTAAACTATCGTCTGTGTCTATGAGTTATTTTTTCTTTGTTTGTTTGTCTTGTTCCTTTGTTGTATACAGTTTTATAATCCCACATATCAGTGAAATCATATGGTTCTAGACTTTTTCTGTCTGACTTATTTCACTTAGCATAATAATCTCAAGATCCATCCATGTTGTCACAAATGGCAGTATTTCATCTTTTCTTATGGCAGAATAGTATGCTATTGTGTATATATACCACATTTTCTTTATCCACTAATCTTTCAGAGGACACTTTGGTTGTTTCCATGTCTTGGCCACCATAAATAAAGCTGCAATGAACATCAGAACACATATAGCTTTACTGATGAGTGCTTTCAGATTTTTTTGGGTAAATACCCAGAAGAGGGATTGTTGGGTCATATGGTAATTCTATTCTTAATTTTTTGAGGAACCCCCACACTGCCTTCCATAGTGTGTGCACCAATCTGCATTCCCACCAACAGTGTATGAGGGTTCTTTTTCCTCCACAGCCTCTCCAACACTTGTTATTATTTGTCTTTATTGATAGCCCTTCTGACTGGTGTGAGGTGATATCTCATTGTGGTTTTTATTTGCATTTCTCTGATGTTTAGTGATATTGAGCATCTTTTCATATGTCTATTTGGAGAAATGTATATTCAGTTCCTCTGTCCATTTTTTAATTGAATTGTTTGGTTTTTTTGTTGTTGAGTTGTTAGAGTGCATGCACATCTTTAAAGAAAAAAAGTTGATAGAGTAAACACAGTTTCAAGAGTAATTTTTACTTGAATGTATGAATTATATTAAAGTTTGGAGTGAGTATGTACCTATGGAAACAATTCAATGGTGAGATGACTCAGTGACACATTGTTTAATGCATAGAGTTGCTGGCCATTCTTATATATTCCTTAATGTGGGACCTCTACTAAAATGCATACTAACCTAGACCCAGGTTCCTATTTGAAAGTAATGAAATTGTATTCCTATTTAAATATGTTATTCATTTGGGTATTTTATTAATTTTAATCAGTGACAGTCATGATTAGTCTTGTTTAATTATAATTTTATGTTCATTTTACTTTTATCTTTTGTAGTATTATAAATTAATTTTATCCCTATGAAACTCCTGAAAGCAAACATTTATTTCACCAATGTCAGTATATAATTCTTTCTTTTGTTTCAGATCAGCGGTAGTGTTTCAAAAGGGACAGTTCTCAAAAACCATGACAGTTCCTGACAAATAGTTGAGTTAAGATGAAGAAGAATCTCCACCAGGAAGCATTTTTAAAGTCTAGTATGAGATATGCTATCTACTTAAAAGTAAGAAACCACACCTGCTTTTTAAAAACAACAACAATTTACTATTATTAATTCTGACTAGGTATCTGTTAAGTTGTTTATTGATATCCATAATTGTTTAATAGAATTTTACCAATCATTGACATTTTTTTAAATAACCTTAACTTCCCCTTATTTCTATTTCAAAGTAATTGCCTAACAATGACCTCCCTAAAATTGTATTTCTGGAATCTACATTAATCTGTTCATCTTGGATACGATGGTGTGATGCTTATAATTTTCTCAGTCATGCTACAATCTTATTCATGCTACAAACGTATATCAAGGTTGTGTTCTATCTAGCCAGGCACTGTGCTAGGTGTGATAATCCAAAAATGCTCTCTGCTGTAGAGGAGCTTACATTAGGGTGAAGGACCCAATCAGGGAAATAGATTCTGCATGCAAAGATGACTTTATAAGAGGGATACGGAGTACATGTTGGTGAGGGGAGCACCTTCCAGAGCTTAGTGGGGGCAGAGTACAGGACTCTTTACAGGGAATTGATGCTTGAGCTGATACCTAAATGAAAAGGCTGTGAAGATCCCTCACATGTGGAGTTGGGATTTGGGAGAGAGGTCTCCCAGTGAGGGCAAAGACATGGGGAAGTGATCTAGCTGACAGTGATGGGGGATGTAACAGAGTCATTGCTAGGTTTTCAGATGCTCAGGAGAAGAGGTGGAGCTCATTCTCCCTGTTTTATAGTTGTCTTGAAGATTGGGCTTTAGTCCTAAATTCAAATTGCTTCAACGTTGAAAAAAGTTTGTATCTGTGAGTTTGAATCAAGTCATAACTCCTCTGTTCTTGAATATAATATGTTCTAGAAATGATCTCTAGTTCTTTTACTTTTTGAAAAGAAATGTTCAAAGAGCAAAAATTTAAAGCACAGAGCCCTTCTGAGAAGAAATGTTCTATACACTAGAGGAAGTAGAAGTTGAGTGAACTTGTGGGTTGAAAAAGAAGGAGATGGGGTTCAGGACTCCGAGTTCTTTCCTATATAGCTCTAGATTATGTAGGTCTGATTTGGGAGGGCTCTCCCAGAGATGTTTCCTAGTAATGAAGGAAAGCCATATATAGGACTATATCTCCTTTCTGATTATTTCATTTTTACCCAACACATAAATAGAAAGCAGGTTGCACAGACACTCCCTAAGATGTTGAACTACCTGGGGAAAATCTGACATCTTTAAATCAGCATTGAATAGCTCTCAAATACTTTGCAAGAATAATAAATTAAAATAGCAGCCAAGCAGGATGAGGCAGGTGAGGGGGGGAAAAAAAAACCACCCAGAAGCCTAAATTGAAAACAAGTACCCAATAAAATCATTTCTTTCAAAGAATGTCAATAACTCAGATTTGAAGGTTGGCCTTGTCAACTTTTGAAGTCTCTGATTCCCATCAAGATGAGGTGTGATGAATAGATAAGAGGACTAAATCATAATGAGCTTCTCTTTAGTTGTTTATAAAGTACTTAAAAGCAGTTCTTTTAAGCCTCTTAAGTGTTTGGGTATGCTATTAATTTGTGTTATGAAAAAGATGACTTACGTTGCACATGTACACATGAACATTGGCAGCCAATTATTACAAGTAGTGGAGTCCAAGCCAATGAGGCTCTGCTGATGGATGTTTGCTCACGCTACTAATTTAGCATTTGAAGCTAAATTTAAAAGCAAAAACCTATCACTTTTTATGTGAGGTCTCATCAGTTATTAGAGATTATACATTCTTACACATGAAATACATATACACAAGGCCTCATTTTAAGACAAAAGGAAAACTTTATAAATATACATAGACTATAAAGCATGATGAATCGCCCTAGCCAATTGGCAGGGCACTCCCTGTTGCAAACACGTTCCAGCAGAGAAGAGCCTGTCATCTGTCAGGGGGTGTCCAAGGCTCGGAGGACGTGGGAGGCACAGTTCCTCTCTAGTTTTGGGACTCCTAACTCTGGCTAGGGGCCAAATTAGGGATTAGTGTGAAGCCTTTGAAATCTATAGATGCAAAAGAATACCTCTCAGGTATTCTGAATTACAAGTTTTAAGTAGAGACAGCAGACACACAACATGGGCACGACTCTAACAAAGCTGGATGATGGAGCAGATCAGTACACCCTGCTGATGATTTCAAAACTTAATCTAAGGTATCGCCCCCAAATCAAGAATTAATGTGCTAATATGAACGTGAATTTGTAAATTATTGAACTCTCTTTCCTAAGTAAGACTTTTCAGGGTACTTTCACTCTTTTAGTTCTTCAGGGCAGTGTTAGATTGGCTATTATCTTTATCTAAAGTAAATGTGGTCACCGATTTATAGTTAGGAAACATGAAGCCAGAGAAGTAAAGAATTCTCCCTACATCACACAGTGAATAAATGACAGTTTTTAATAGAATTCAAATATCTTCAACATGTAACTAGAAAGAACAACAGTCACATAGCTAACATGTTTATTACAGTTCTTAATTCTTTACATGACTTTTCATGTCTTTTGAAAAATACTGTAGTATTATATAGGTAATACTGTCATTTTCACTTTACATATGAGAAAATGAAGCATGGCTATAAACTTCTCCAATGTCACACACAACCAGTAAATATGGATGAGGAGTGAAATTCAGTCCTGGACTCCATAGCCCATACTTTTTTTTTTTATACTTTATTTTATTTTTTCACATTTCTCTGTCATATGCTATTTTATTGTTTCTAGTAGAAGGGATTCATGTATATTTTATTTTATTTTTTATTATTAGTTTTAGGTGTACAAAACAATGCAATAGTTATACTTTTTTTTTTTTTTCAGCTGAGTCATCCTGCCACCTTTTGGCAGCTTAGCAGCAGCTCAGCTCGGGCCAGGCATCAAACCGCTGTTGCTCAGAGCTCACACTCTTGAATGAGCTCTTAACCAACTGAGCCACTCGGCCGGCCCCTAATAGTTATACATTTTACCCCTCACAAAGTGACCACTCCCCTCCCCCAATCAACTGCCCCCTCCCCCAATATCATACGTATCTATCACAATTCCATTGACTCCACTCCTCGCACTGTACTCCACATCCCTTAACCACATATATATTATCTTAGTTGACATACAATGTTATTCAACAGCAGCTTCAGATGTATAGTGCAGTGATCAAGCCTATACACTGTCCATGAAGTGGTCTCCCTAACAAGACATGAGTCCATCTGACCCCCTAAAAAATATTTACAACATTATTGATTATACTCCCCAAACTGTCTTTCATATCCCTGTGGCAATATTATAGTTACCAATTTATGTTGTCTCATCCCTTCCCCTTCTCTCTTATCCACACCCCCTCTCATCTAGCAACCATCAGTTTTTCCTCTGTATCTCTGAGACTATTTCTGTTTACAATGCTTGTTTATTCAGTTTTCTTAGATTCCATATATAAGTGAGGTCATATGGTATTTGTCTTTCTCTGAATGACTTATTTCACTTAGCATGATGTTCTCTAGGTCCATCCATATCGTTGCAAATGTACAATTTCATTCCTCTTTATAGCTGAGTAATACTCCATTGTATAAATGAACCACAGTTTCTTGATCCAGTCATCTACCGATGGGCATTTCGGTTGTTTCCAAGTCTTGGCTATTATAAATAGTGCTGAAATGAACATAGGGGTGCATATATTTTTTCAAATTAGTGTCTTGGGTTTCTCCAGATAAATACTAAGAGTGGAATTGCTGGGTCATACGTAGTTCCATTTCCAGTTTTTTTGAGATACCTCCATACTGATTTCCATAGTGACTGCACCAGTCTGCTAGCAGTGCACCAGGGTTCCCTTTTCTCTGCAACCTCACCAGCACCTGTGGTTTGTTGATTTATTGATGAGAGCCATTCTGACTGGAGTGAGGTGGTGTCTCATTGTGGTTTTTATTTGCATTTCTCTAGTGATTAGTGAGGTTGAAAATTTTTTCATATGCCTGTTGGCCATCTGTATGTCTTCTTTTGAGAAATGTCTCTTCATATCCTCTGCCCATTTTTTTTTAAAGATTTTATAGGGGAATTGAGGGAGGGGAACAGCATTGGGGAATTGGAGAAGGGGAACAGACAAGTTGCTGTCCTTTTGTTCTTCAGTCTAGTTGTGGAGGACATCGCTTCACTTGCCCATGTTGGTATTATGATCATTGTGCTCTTCCCGGCTGAGGCAGATCGGTTGCTGGCCATTATATATACAGCTGCACACAGTGGCTCATGGCAGCCTACTGAAGCCCCACTGCAGCCTACACCATCACCGGCCACTCACGGCAGCCCCGCTTTAGATCGAGCTGTTGTTCACCATCTTAGCTGTAGAGGGCACAGTGTCACTGGCCCATGTGGGATTCTAACCGGAGGCCCTGCTGCTCAGAGCTCACGCTCCCAAGCCAACTCTTAACCAACTGAAACACTTGGCTGTCCCCCTCTGTCAATTTTTTAATTGTTTTTTCAGTGTTGAGTTGCATGAGTGTTTTATAAATTTTAGATATTAACTCCTTATCAGATATCTCATTGACAAATATCTTCTCCCATTCAGTAGGCTTCCTTTTTGTTTTATTGGTGGTTTCCTTTGCTCTGAAAAAACTTTTTAGTTTGATGTAATTCCATATGTTCATTTTTTCTTTTACTTCCCTTGCCTGCAGGGATATATCAGTAAAAATATTGCTCAGGGTAACGTCTGCAAATTTACTCCCTATATTTTCTTCTAGGAGTTTTATGGTTTTAGGTCTTACATTTAAGTCTTTAATCCATTTTGAATTTGTTCTTGTATATGGTGTAAGGAGGTGGTCCAGTTTCATTTTTTTGCATGTGTTAAGTCCAATTTTCCCAGTATCATTTATTAAATAGACTATCTTTACCCCAATGTAAATTATTGCTTCCATTGTCATAGATTAACTGTCCATATATGCCTGGATTTAATTCCGGGCTCTTTATTCTGTTCCATTGATCTATGTGCCTGTTTTTATGTCAGTACCATATTGTTTTGATTACTGTACCCTTGTAGTATGATTTGATGTCTGGTAGCATGATACCCCTGATTTTGTTCTTATTTCTCAAGATTGCCGTGGCTATTCAGGGTCTTTTATGGTTCCATATGAATTGTAGGATTACGTTTTATATTTCTGTGAAAAATGCCCTTGGTAGTTTGATAGGAATTGCATTGAATCTATATATTGCTTTAGGCAGTATGGACATTTTAACTGTATTAATTCTTCCTCTCCATGAGCATGGTAGGTGTTTCCATTTATTTGTATTCTCTTTAATTTCTCTCTTCAGTGTCTTACAAGTTTCCGAATACAGGTCTTTTACTTCTTTGGTTAAATTTATTCCTACGTATTTTATAGTTCCTGAAGCAACTGTAAATGGGACTGTTTTCTTAATTTCTCCTTCTGATATTTTGTTATTGGTATATACAAATGCAACTGATTTCTGAATATTGGTGTTGTATCCTACTACTTGCTGAATTCATTTATCAATTCCAGTAGTTTTTTGGTGGAGTTTTTGGGGTTCTCTATGTATAGTATCATGTCATCTGCATATAATGACAATTTTACTTCCTCCTTACCTATTTGGATGACTTTTATTTATTTTTCTTGTCTGATTGCTGTGGCTAGAACTTCCAGAACTATATTGAATAAAAGTGGAGAGGGTGGACAGCCTTGTCTTGTTCCTGATCTTAAGGGAAACGGTTTTAGCTTTTCCCCATTGAGTATGATGTTAGCTGTGGGTTTATCGTATATGGCCTTTATTATTTTGAGATATGCGCCCTCTATTCCCACTTTGCTAAGAGTTTTTATGATAAATGGCTGCTGAATTTTGTCAAGTGCTTTTTCTGCATCTATTGATATGACTATATGGTTTTTATTTTTCATTTTGTTGATGTGGTGTATCACATTAATTGATTTGCGAATATTGAAACAACCTTGTATACTAGGGAAAAACCCAACTTGATCATGATGTATGATCTTCTTAATATATTGCTGAATTCTGTTTGCTAATATTTTGTTGAGGATTTTTGCATCTATGTTCACCAGGGATATCGGCCTATAGTTTTCCTTTTTGTACTGTCTTTGTCCAGTTTTGGAATCAGGGTGATAGTGGCCTCAGAAAGAGTTTGGGAGCCTTTCCTCCTTCTGGATTTTTTGGAATAGTTTCAGTAGAATAGGTGATAGTTCTTGTTTGAATGTTTGGTAAAATTCTCTTGTGAAGCCATTTGATCCCAGGCTTTTGTTTTGGAAGCTTATTGATTACTGATTCAATTTCCTTGGTGTAATCAGTCTATTCAGATTTTCTGTTTCTTCTTGAGTTAGTTTTGAAAGATTGTATGCTTCTAGGAAATTATCCATTTCTTCCAGATTGTCAAATTTGTTGGCATAAAATTGCTCATTGTAATTTCTTAAAATTTTTTGTATTTCTGTGGTGTCTGTTGTCACTTCACCTCTTTCGTTCCTGATTTTACTAATTTGAGTCTTTTTTTTTTTTTGATGAGTCTGTCTAGAGGTTTGTAAATTTTGTTTATCTTCTCAAAAAAACAGCTCTTGGTTTCATTGATCTTTTGTATTGTTTTTCTGGTCTCTATTTTGCTTATTTCTGCTCTGGTCTTTATTATCTCCTTCCTTGTACTCCCTTTGGGCTAATTTTGCTGTTCTTTTTCCAGTTCCCTGAGGCATAAGGATAACCTCTTGATTTGAGAATTTTCTTGCTTCTTTAGGAAGGCCTGCACTGCTATGAACTTCCCTCTTAGGACTGCTTTCACTGAATCCCAAAGACTTGGGGTTGTGGTGCTTTCATTTTTGTTTGTCTCGAGGTATCTTTTGATTTCTTCCTTGATCTCATTTTGGACCCACTCGCTATTTAGTAACATGTTATTCAGCCTCCACATATTTCTGTGTTTTCCAGTTTTTCTTGTAGTTGATTTCTAATTTCATAGCACTGTGGTCAGAGAAGATACTTGATATGATTTCAATTTTCTTAAATTTATTGAGACTTGTTTTGTGGCCTAACATGTGGTCTATCTTGGGAAATATTCCATGTGCACTTGAGAAGAATATATATTCAGTAGCTTTGGGGTGAAATGCTCTGAAAATATCTATTAAATCCAGCTGGTTTAATGTGTCATTTAAGGCCACTGTTCCCACATTGATTTTCTGTCTGAAGAATCTGTCCATTGGTAATAGCAGGGTGTTGAAGTGCCCTACTATGATAGTGTTATTGTTGATCTCCATCTTTATGTCTGTCAATATCTGTTTTATATATTTAGGGGCTCCTATGTTAGGTGCATAGATGTTTATTAGGGTCATGTCCTCTTGTTGGAATGACCCTTTTATTATGATGAAGTGCCCTTCTTTGTCCTTTATTATAGTCTTCAGTTTAAAGTCCATTTTATCTAATATAAGTGTTGCTATTCCAGATTTTTCTCAGTTCCATTTGTGTGAAATATTTTATTCCATCCCTTTACTTGTATGTGTCTTCTGATCTGAAGTGAGTCTCTTGTATACAGCAAATGCCAGGGTCTTGCTTTCTTATCCATTCAGCCACTCTATGCCTTTTGATTGGAACATTTAATCCACTTACATTTAATGTGATTATTGATAAGTGCATAGTTATTGCCATTTTGTTATTTGTGTTTCTGGTCTTCATTAGTTAGATTGTTTCTCGCTTTCTTCTACTTAAAGAAGTCCTTTTAACATTTCCTGCAATGCTGGCTTGGTGGTAATGAATTCCTTTAGCTTATTCTTTTCTGGGAAGCTCTTTATCTCTCCTTCAATTTTAAATGATAACCTTGCTGGATAAAGCAATCTAGGTTGTAGGCCTTTGTTTTTCATCACTTTGAAAACCTCCTGTCACTCCGTTCTGGCCTGCCAAGTTTCTGCAGAAAAGTCGGCTGATATTTTTATGGGAGTGCCCTTTTAAGTAACTTGCTGTCTGTCCCCTGCTGCTTTTAGAATTCTGTCTTTGTCTTTAACCCTTGCCATTTTCACTATAATGTGTCTTGGTGTGGGCCTGTTTGGGTTCATCTTGGTTGGAACTCTGCACTTCCTGGGCTTGTATGTTGACTTCCTTTGCCAGGTTAGGAAAGTTTTCAGTCATTTTTTTATTCAAATATTTTCTTGATCCCTTGCTCCCTCTCTTCTCCTCCTGGTATTCCTATGATGCATGTTGTTGCACTTGATGTTGTCACCCAGCGCTCTTAAACTATTTTCAATGTTTTTTATTCTTTTTTCTTTTTGTTGTTCCGCTTGGATGATCTCTGCTATCTTGTCTTCTAAGTTGCTGATTCAATCCTCTGCTTCATCCAATCTGCTGGTAAATCCTTTGAGTTTGTTATTTAATTCACTAATTGTATTCTTTAGTTCTAGCTGGTTGTTTTTCATGATTTATCTATCCTTCTTTATAGTCTCACTAATTTCCTTGAACATTCTAATCATCAGAGTTCTGAACTCTGTCTCCGATAGGTTGGTTGCCTCTATTTCCTCTAGTTCCAGTGATTCAGGAGGTTTCTTCTGTTCTTTTATTTGGGATGTGTTTCTTTGTTTCCCCATGCTGGCTTACTCTTTGTGCTTGCTTTGATGTAATAGATAGATCCCCTAGGTCTCTCAGTCTTTTCTGGGTGGACTTATGTGGTATGGGTCCTTTATATTTGAATAGCTCAGTCTCCCTATTCTCCTGTGTGTATGTTCCAGAGAGAGGTGTTCCTTGTGTTGTGTCTTCTCCTGTTGGAGTTGAGCTTTGATTGCTTTTGGCTTGTCAGTAGGTGGGATTGACTCCCAAGCTGACTAGCTATGAGGATTGGATATTTCCACAGCATATGAGCTGCTGTGTGAGGGTTGACCCCTCAGATGAGGCTTTAATTGGAATGTCAATTATTTTCAAATATATATAAATATAAATATATGTATATATATATATATATATATATATAAAATAAAAAATAGACAAAGGCATCTTTAAAGCTATAAATCTCAGCATATTTTTGCCAAATGGCCTGGAAATTTGAAACTTCCCATGAGAGTTCATTCCATCTTCGGGCAGCTTTCACTGAGAAATTTCTTCCTCACAGTGAAATGAAATCTGTCTGTAGCTTCCTTTTATTTTCCTCAGTTATAACCTTTACGTCTAATCTGTTTTTTCTTATTTTGAGAATTTAATAAACATGACAGACCTATTCCCAGGAGGAAAAAAAATGTGGATTGTAGACATGCACAAAAGGCTCACAAGCAATTTTGAGGCATTGCAGACCCCTATGGCATATGAAAGGCCTATGGCCCTTAAGCTTAGAAACCTTCAAATGCTACAAGGGGAAGTGGAGTGCTCTTCTCCTCTGTACTGGGCACTGTGACCGAGTACAGGCACTTGCATTCTTCTCTCCCCACTGAATTGCATCTGCTTAGATTTGGGTCATTCATTTCATCCCATGGAGACCTTTCTGAATCCCAATTTTGTGACTTACATAATCTATTTACTTTCGCTCCTTCAAGTCACTTTAAGGCTTGATCAGCATGTTCCAGTGTTTTCACCATAGCCACTGACAAAGATATTAGCCAGGAAATATCTGGAGACTGAACATGAACTAAAGGATATCACCTGGGATGGAGGCAGGGGAGCATCCATTATAGTTTTTGCAAAAATCATACACTGGAGCTTAAGTCCATGAATACATAAGGACGGGTGCACATTTAACAAACATATATAATTATATGCAGTTAACTTTATTCCCCAAAGGGACCTCCTTTTATTCTGATTCCTTCAATGTTGGGTTAGGTCACAAACTGGACTAACCAACTCAGAGAATATGAAAACACATGAGAGCCACATGATTGAGGGTCGAAGTACTGACTGCAAGGCAAGACTTCCTTGTACAGTTTCATGACCTTAGAAAACCCAAGTATTTTTTCAGGCCTAAAGGCATCCCCACCCCCTCCCAAATCCTAGCCTTCCTACATAAAACAGAATGGCTACCCAGTGGCTATCTCTTTGGCTTGAAGGATTCTTATGGCTAGTAAGTTTACAAATGCCACATTGAGTGTTAGCTTTTTAAAAAAATGGATTAATGTATTTGTTTTAAAATTAATTTGTTTTCATGCTTCAAGGGTAACTTTCACTTCTAGTATCCTAGAGCTTTCTGGACATGTTCACATTAACCCTGTCCATGTAAGTTGCAAAATCATAAATCAAATCATATCCCCTCTAGTGTTTGTCATTTCAGAACTAAGAGTTTTCACATAGTCAGCATTGTGGAAGAAGACTGAAAAAGATATGAGTAAGAGGACCCTACTCTGTCCTTAACTACCCAAGCGATCACGAACAATTCCACTACCCTTTCTGGGTCTCTTATTTCTCATGTGTTAAAGGAGGCAGCTGGGTTACTTCTTCTCTAAAGTCTCCCCCAGTTTTCAAAATCCTGTTATTCTATTTTGGTCAAATTAGAAGCAAGCACTGAAGCATCAGAACAAAAACAAACGACAGTGTCTGGATTCCTTTCAGTGCCTTAAGCCTCAAGGCTGAAAGTATGATTTTAATCACACAACATAACTTCACTCTATGAGTGGTGCATAGCAGGTCACGGGACACAGCCTGTCTCACCCAGTGGTTCCTGAACGTGGTTGCACATTGGAAACACTTAGGGAATTTTAAAAACTGATGATGCCTTGCTTTGCCTTGCCCTCAAACGTTGTGATTTAATTGGTGAGGAATGAGGCCACCTGGACTAGCAGGATTATAAAAACTTCTCCAGTTTAGAACGACTGCTCCAATCCACAGTTCTCAATTCTGAATGCAAGAATCACCTGATAATTTTTCAAAATATGCCAATGCCTAGGTCCACTTCCAGGTTCTGATTCAATTGGCCTGTGGGACCAGGGCATTGACATGTTTTAAAACTCTCCAAGTGATTGTAATATGCAGACAGGGTTGGGAGGTACTCCTCTAATCTCTATCTTACAAGCTCTTGCTGCTTGATCATCTTGACCTTCTATTCCATCCCACACCGGTCAGTCATTCATCAAGCAAAAGAAACTTGCACCTAATTACAAAGTACAGTTCCACCTCCATTATGTATATTAACCTGATGCCCTAACTTCCTGCTTTTTCTCTACAATCATAACCTCTTATCTTGTCAGTTAACCAAGGCTCTCTGTTCTGCGACCTTCCTTACCATCCTGCGATTTCTGAAATGCTTCTTTCAGCTTGTAGTCCCATTTCTTTTTATCAACCTCTGTCTGTTTTATTCATCAGTTCTCCCTAGTACTTTGAATGCCTTTGCCCACAATTCCAAACTTTCTCTGCACCCTGGATTATCCTGATCAAATTTTCCTAAGATTCCCTACTAACTACTATTGAAGTGAATCTAAAAATGATACCAAACTGAAAAAAAAATCTGCCAATTATTGCCAATAACCAAATATGCTAGGCATAAATAGCAATGGAACTGGAAATCACACACACACACACACACACACACACACACACACACACACACACACACACAGAGTTTATAAAACTATGACATTTTCTTCTGTTCAACATTGGCTATGGTTCTGGCAAGGTACTTTAAGAAACACAAGGATCAATCTAGAAAAAGGCACAAAGATGAGAACTGTGTATTATTAAGGGAATTAAGGAGTTACCAAAATAAGATGAAAGCAAAGATTAAACCTTTAGCGTAGAAAAATGAAAGCTGAGGGTGAATCATTTTTTAATATTGACTACAATAATATTTTTTCTCAAATACAGAAAATATAGTTGAAAGAACAATAAGGAAAAATACAAGGTAATTCTACATAGTAATTATAAAACAAAATTCTAGAATAAAACTTATAGAGAGTAAAAATAAATAGGTTCATTGAAGTCTTAAATAAATCTGATAAATGTTTGGGACATAATGGATTTTTCAGAAAGTAAGAAAAAAAATCTAACATTTGAGGAGAAATTTACAAGTGTTTAAAGCACTTTTATACGCATGTTCTTATTTAAGTTTTATAACACATCAGGAGTTAGAGCTGTTCTAAGTACATTCTGAACATTTTGAGGGCAGTATTATAAAGGCATCCATCATCTTCTCCCACAAAAGCTCCTTTGAGATGCTGCCTGAAATGTAATGCTGTGATGTGTTTACCTTGTGGTATTTATATCCTTATGACTAAAGCTAATGAAGCTTTAAGCTTTAACCACTTTTCTTTTAAGGGCTCTTTTCAAGCCTTAAGAGGAACCCGGGCAACAGGTTCCCATGGTTATATGTTTTTGTCAAATAGCAAAAGTAAGTTGTAATTTGTTGTGATTTCTTTTTTATTCTAAATATTTAATTTTATACATACTCTGTATTGGTAACCTTATATTCTTTTTCTCAAATATGCAATACAGATTCCTCCTGCTTATGACCCATTATTACCAAGTTACAGTGTCCTGCTAACCACTGCAAGGCTGTTAATACCCCTCCTCTTTGTCCTTTAACCCTCCTTCGCCATCAACACTCAGCCTTTGAGCTTCAGCTGTAGCTTTCTCTCTCCTCAGCTATCTTCCTCATTCCTGAGGACTGTCTTCTCCCAGAGAATGTCTTCCCAGGGAAGACACTGAGTGTCAGTAAGGTTTCCAGTTATTCCCTTTCTCTCTAAATGTTCTTCCCTGTACCATTTCTCCTCCTCCTTTTCAATATTGGAGTAAGCGCTCAGCCGTGGAGAACTCAACTTCTGCTTTGGCGCTCTCCCCAGCCTCCTCTCTGCGCTGCCCTCTCATTTCAGGCCCCTCCCTCCTCCTGTTCCTCAGGACCTTTCTTGTTGCCTTTGAGCACACTCAGCACTTTGGGCAGTTATGGTCTCATTTAGTGGTTTCTCTCTTCTAAATTTCCATTCCTTCACCCAAAGGAAAAAATACACTAAATACTGAAAATACCTTTTATCCAGAACTTTTTTGGCATGAGTGACCCAGAAACAAGGGAGGGAGGAAGATTTGTGGCAACTGCTCCTGGGCCAAACCTGGAAGCAGTACTTTCCCCCACTGTAGCGGGGAGAAATAGATATTAGAAAACATTAAAAAACACTAGCACCATAGTTTTTCCTTCCATGAAGTGTGGTTTTGTGCACCTGGAGTTCTAAAGTCAGGCTGAGCTAGGCAGAAAGGGTATGTGGGGATGTGCGTCATTCTAGGTATCCGTTTATACACATGTATACAGCCATTGAACCCGGTTCAGAAGTGTTATGCAGGATTCATTTTAGGAGTTCAGCCAGGAAATAAAGATTTGACTGTGTCCACTCTACCCACTCAATATAGGAAAGGGAAAGTTTTCATTTTACAAAGATTTCAATAATGCAGGCTTAAGCTCAAACAACTGTAATAATTAGAAATTTATCTAGAAGATATAATTAAGTAGGCTATCTTAGTAAAAAATATTTCAGTTATCATGTTTTCTTTTCTTTTCTTGATTAATTAATACTAAATGGTTATTCTGGACAAAAATTTAAATATAATACTATGGTCTCTTAATTCCCCCCCCCAAAAAAAACAAAACCCCTTCTGACAGTTTAGATCAGATTTAAGTAAAGACTTCAATAAAGAAGCATTTAAATGAGAGTCATGGGCTGTATCAGCATTGTGGTTAGAAACACACAGAGTTTGCCAAGAAAAAAAGAACGGATTTGAACTTTGCCTTAGATTTCAGTTGAGGAATTTATAATACTTTAACACTATATATTTGTTTAAATTACAAAAATCCACAATATTGATGGAACTCCAAGAGAGTAAACTTCTTCAATGATAAATATTCTTAGTACAATGTAACATTAATAATCTTCTAAAACTACAAGTTTTCATATATTCAGAAGAAAATTGTGCTGATTTCCTGGGTACAAAAGATTTAGTAATTAAATTAAATTAAATAATGGGTAAACATGTGGCCCTACATATTTTTTTCACACCTATCGTTCACTAGCTCCTCTTGTACTAATTTGAGTACCAGTGTATTGGGATTTCTCTCTGGGGAGATAAAAACAACAGTATACAAATAATCAACTACTGTGAATTTCCGACAATTCTAACATTTAGGACATAGAAACGTTTTTTGTTGAATACATATGCCTTGATTTTCTCATACCCATGATATCACCCTGGCCATTCACTCACTTTCAACAGTGCAATGGTGCACACTCACTGAAAGTGCTGAATCACAATGATAAGAGGTATTATGCAGTCTCCTGCTTAGAATTGCCTAATGAAGAAAGCTCGATAATGGTTAGCTAAATAATGACCAACGTGGAATTTAGTCTAACATTGGCTACCTTTCATTTCGTTCTTAAGCTGAGTTCTATAAGACTACAGTGCCTCAGGCATGAGAAAACAATTGGCCTCATGCAAATACAGGTCAGGTTTCTTACAATATTAAACCAGGCCTTACAGCATTAAAGAAGCCTATAGGAACCAGCCAAGATACCCAAACTGAAGACAATAACCAACATGATAACACTTTCCTAAAAGGGTTGAACTAGTTTCTTAGAGTCATCACAATAAAAATGAACTAACATTCAGCAGTCATCAATGCCACTTAGGGCATGAACAGACCAAAAAAACATTGTAGCCCAAACATTTTGGAACACACAGCAGAAAAAGTTGGGCAGACCCAGCTCCTTCATAGCAGTAGACATATCCCAGTACACTCATATTCAAATTAGTAAATATTTAGTCTAAAGCATTAAAAAACAATATATCATTATGGGTCTTTTTTGCTCACTGTATCTTGCTGTTCTTTTGCTTCTATTATTTCTGTGTTTAACACATGGTTGAATTTTATGCATGAATAAACAAATGATAAAAAGAAAGGTGAACAATTTGGTATGCCATATGCTTGGATTTAATTCTTAAAAATATAAATTCTTAAGATACCTGAATTGGGAGAATTTCCCAGAGAGGGAGACCAAAAGGGTGGCCTATTTTTATGCACTAAAAAGAACTTTTTATTAATTAATTGATTCCTTCATTTATTCAACAAGTATTTATTAACTATCTATTGCACACCAGGCATTGTGCTAGGATTCTATGATTCAGTGATCAACAAAATGGACTTGGACACTGATCTCATAGAATTTACATTCTGGTAGGAGGGAAGACATTTTAAAAAGCAACTTGAAAAGCACACACAAATAATGATATAGTTATGATTGTGATTAGGGTCAAAAGGGGAAGAGTTTGGAGAAAGGAAAGGTGAGAGCTGATCATGCAGAGTCTTGTAAGCCAGATTAGAATTTTCCGTTTTGTCCTAAGAGACATGGGAAACATATTAAGGTTTAAAGCAGGCATATAGCATGACTAAAATTTATTTTGAAAAGAACACTCTAATGATCTGTAAGTAGAAAGGGTTGGAAGAGATGAGCAAAACAAGATGATGGCAGGAGTGGGTGGAAATAAAGGTCCATCCAGTTGGGAGGCTACTTCTGTAGCTCAGCCAAGAGATGAGGGCAGTTGGACCAGAAGAGTGGAAGTAGATACATAGAGAGGAGGACAGATTCAAGGTTCATTTACAAAGTGTCATTGGCAGATTCTTAAAAAAAGAGAAGATAGTCAAGGATAACAGCAACATTTCTGTCATGAACAATTGGGAGGATGGGGGAAGTGGAGACTGAGAATACTAAAGGAAGAGTAGTAGGCTTGAGGGATAAGATAGTGAGTTCAGGGCCGGACGAGTGGTGCGTTGGTTAAGAGCTGGCTTGGGACGCCAGAGGGCCCCGGTTCGGATCCCACATATGAGGGCCAGTGACACTGCCCTCTACAGCTAAGATACTGAACAACAGCTCAACCTGGAGCTGGGCTGCCGGGAGTCGCTGGCGACAGTGTAGGCTGCAGCCCCTGTGGCAGTGGGTTGCCATGGGCTACCGTGTGTAGCCAGCAGCCAGCGTGAGCGGCCAGCAGCCGCCATGAGCGGCCATCTGGAAGCCTGCGACTGATCTCCCTCGCCCGGGAAGAGCGCAATGATGGTGCCAACTTGGGCCAGTGAAGCAACGTCCTCCACAACTAGACTAAAGAACAAAATGACAGCAACTTGTCTGTTCCCCTTCCCCCAATTCCCCAGCGCTGTTCCCATCCCCCAATTCCCCAATTTAAAAAAAAAAAAAGAAAAAGAAAACGTGAGTTCAGATTCCGATATGTTTAATTGAGATGCATGAGGAGAAACCAAGTAAAAGTTGTATGTATGAGTTTGTAACTCGGAAGGGAGATCTCTGTTAGAGAAACCAATCTCTAAGTCATTAAATGTATACATAGTGTTTTTACATAAGCTGTGGGAGTGGATGACACATCATAGGAAAATAATGTAGGGTAAAAAAGAAGTAAAGGTTCAAGACTGGTGTTTGAAGATCTCCAATTACTGAGTAGCGGAGGAGGTGCTACCAAAGAAGAATGGAAGGGTTGGCCAGGTGGGTTAGAAAGAACACTAGGTGGTGTGTTACGCTAAGTAGTGTATTACAGAAGCCAAGGAAAGAGAGAATTTCAAATGGAGTCATTACTCAGGGAAATAAAATAAGGGAAGAAATGAAGCTGTATGTTGGATTTCGCATTGTGGCCACCACTGAGATCTTAGCCAGAACAGTTTCAGTGGAATGGTGGATTGGAGAGCTCAGTTGTGAGAGTGAAGTAAAGGCATGAGAAAAATGTGTCTAGATTACTTTTTCCAGAAGCCTGGTCATAGGCAGAATTTTGAGGTTCTATCCTTGGTTATTTAGCCTGTATTTCTCCATATAAGAAATGGGGATGTGAATAGAACCATACTCAGAAAATAACTTGAGCAATACAAGGGTAAAGCCCTGTGTTTGGCATAATTCCATTTGGTTAAGTTTAAATAATATTTAGTGAGCACATGCTACATCCTGGTACACAAAGTAAATAGGACAAGATGCATTTCTGCCAAGAGATTATGATTTAATTTCAAAGGCAGAATAAAAGACATAAGTTCAAGGAAATGCACTAAATTTGAAGATGAAAGTATGCATGATATGCTGTGAAAGCAAGGAGGAGGAATGTTTACACCAACTGGGGAATTTGAGAAACTTTCTGGAAACGAAGACACATAAACTACACTATGAAGGAACAAACAGGAATTTGCCAGGTGGTGAGAGGAAGTAAAAATAGACGACAGACGGAACTCATGAACAGAAAGACGCAGAGATGTGGATGGAACACAGTTAAAATCCTGGGTACATCTGCTCATGATTTGTTCAGAGAATCCACAAACACATCAGCTGCTGGAGTATAAAGGTGGAGTGTGAGAGCTAAGTCTGGAGACATAGACAGGCCAAGCTCATGGAGACTTTGTGTGCCATGTTAGGAAGATTTGATTTATGCTCTACTAACTGTCTGGGTTTCAATCTAGGATCAACCATCTGTTAGTTCTGTGACTTTGAGCAAGTTACATAAACTCCCATGGCTTCAATTTCCTCAGTGACAGTTTTTATTTTTACTTTCCTTGAATGAGTGCTTAAACAATACTACATCCTAATATGAAAATACCATGAGATCTCACTTAAGGTTAAAAATTATTATCAGAGCAGAAAGCAACCTTAGACAATCTTATCCAATCTGCTCATTGTACAAGTAAGGAAACTGAGTCCCAAAGAGATTAATACCTTATCCAGGTTCATGCCTTGAAGAAGCAGCAGAGTCTAGAGTAAATCTAAGTTCTAGTATCAGATACTATGACACTATTGAATATTAGTTTCTCCCAGGAGTTAAAGAAAAGGCTGAAGCATCCAAAGACTGGAAGAGCAGGCAGAGGACAGGTTGTGAAATGCCAAAGTGTCAATAGAAATGCCATTTTCTGTTGGTAGGCCACAAACTGAAGGTTGAATATTAAGACAGGGACAAGTGGTGGGATGTGGCAGCTCCAGCTCCAGATATGTCTACCCTCCTGGTGCAAATTACCATAAGCTCATAGCTTGGCACATACTGTATTGCAAGAGGCATGGGTTTTGACAAAAGCCAGGTCAGGTTGATATCCCTATTCTGCCATTTACTAGTTGTGATTTGAGTCAATTATTTCCTGTGTCTGTAAAATCTAAATATAATGTTTTGCTGACTTATAAATCTCTAATAAGTTAACATAAATGGACATGCTTAACATATTGCCTGACACACCGGAGGCACCTAAATGTTTGTTTCCTTTATTCCTTCTAACAAGAATACAGGGCAAGCCACCACAGACATAAGCTGAGTATATTTTAATGACATATACCCAGACAATTTATTCTCAAGACACCCTAGAGAATATGGAACTGGACAATAGACTATTCTCTATTTCCCATGTTTCATACTGACATGCTAATTCCTGGAAAGCTGATGACAGACTGGTCAACAGCTCAGAGGCCAAAGATCAGAGTCTGATTTGACTTGGTGGAGCCTTTAGCTAACAAGAAAGGGAGATGTGATGGGTTAGTGCAGCAGGTGTGGCATTAGTCATAGAAATAAATGCAATCCAAGGAAAGAAAATTTAAACAGGTGAAGTAGAGAAAGAAGCTGTCGACCAATGCATTATCATCTCAATACAAAAAATGCTCTGGCTGGGAAGCCATAAAGTGCTTTCTCTGTAATTATTAACAGCTGTTTGTCTAAAAATAATTTTGAGCTCATTCCAATAGAAATAGTAGCACAGGAAGAGTAAGCACTTTCCTTTAATTGCATGACATTTAAGGAAGAAAGCATAGAGATTTGAAGTAGCCACGGAGCTAGTTCTGTAAACTTTCACATGACTTCGTGCTCTCCAGCTCCCTGATGAAGAAAGCAGGCAGTCTGACAGAACAAGCCATAGGCAGGGCGTGCATGAGGAATCTGAACTGTTTCAATACTGCTTCTCTCCTTCCCTGAAATTTGCTAACTTCTGTATTTGAGGCATTTGGTAACATACGTGTTTCCTGTTGAAACAGTCAGTCAAAACAAAGGCAGATTAAGCTCTCCACATGTGTTTAATGTTAAATATCACAAATACTTTTATTTGCCAAAGTCATACCACATACTACCGCTCTTCACATTTCCCATTGTACGGTCTTCTACACCCTGACATCACAGGCAAAGTGAGGGCAAAAAATGAGTTTCCCTGTAACCCCTTCTCCCATTTTTCTGTGTAACAAAATCTGATGAGTTGCATTCACTTTCCAACCATTCATTGAGTACCTGCAATGCGCCCGGTGTCCTGCTATATTATATATGAGTGAGGAGGTGGTCCAGAACGACTCATCCTCCCCGTAAGACTGCCTTCCCTTGTCCTGCACGTCTCCATTGGCTGGAAAAAAGACAGAGCTCTCCCCAGGCAGGCTCCTAGTCTCTCTACCACCATCTACGCTTCATCCCTGATTACTTCAGTCAGCACAAAAGGCCCATGTCCCTCAGGAGATCCCACAAACCTAAACCCTAATCTCCTTAAGTGGGGGACTTCAGCCCCCACCAGCATCTCCAACTCCTCAAACCTTTCTGTTGTCCCCTCAAGAGTAGCCTGTCCATCATTATTTATTTATTTATTTATTTTAAGGAGGGCGCAGCTCACAGTGGCCCATGAGAGGATCGAACCAGCAACCTTGGTGTTATCAGCACCACGCTCTAACGAACTGAGCCATCCGGCCACCCCAGTCCATCATTATTAAACCCCCCGTTTCCTCAAAATTTCCATGAACGTTTCTGTCAGCTTTGTGTTCCATCTAAAAGCTGCCTCTCTCGAGGACCCCACTTTCTCTCCAGCCCTCTCAGGCAGTGGCTCTTCTATTTCTCTGGGCCTAGAGATGGGAAATGTGTCCTCCTTGCTCAGACTATACTATTCATCACCTTCCTTAGGAGATCATCTGCTCACCTTCCCTCCCCCACCCCTTAATCTTCTTCTAACACCTTCACCCCACACATCTGCCACTTCGCTAATGACTTAACTCCCTTTTCCAATGAGAAAATGGAAGCAATCAGAAGAGAACTTCTACAAGCTCTTGGCATCTACCTGCCTAATTACATCTGAACCATCTATTCTGTCTTTATCCTTGTCACTATTAATGAACTGTGCTCTTATCTAAAGCTACTTAAGTGTCTGCTCAAGGACTTGGCTCCAGCAATCCTTCCATTTCTCTCCTGAAGCATTTATTCTGGGGGTATTTCCAGGCAGCCTATAACATGCTATGGTTTTTCTCATCTTAAAACCTCCCTCTTGACCTTACTTCCCCAAGTAGCGATTTCCCTACCTCTCCATCCTCCGTTGCACTATATACTCATATACTGCATTTCTCATTGCTGTCTTCTTGAACCTATTCCAATCAAGGTTTTTCTCCCCCACTATTCCATGGTAATAGTCCTGTTCAAGATCACCCATGACTGCCACAATGCTAAATCCGTTGGTGAGTTCATAGTCTTCATTTTGTTTTACCTATCATCAATATTTGGCACAGGTAACCACTACTTCTTACCCGAAACATTTTTTTCATTTGACTTCTAGAACATCACACTGCCCTGCTTTTTCTTCTGCTTCACTGGACTATTTTTACTATCTTCTGGTAATCCTTTCTCAACTTCCTCACTAAATGCTCGAGTCACCTTGGACCCATTATCTTCTCTAATTAATTTCTCTGGATGATCTCATCTAATCTTTTGAATTTAAATTGCATTTATATGTCAAAAATTTATTCACATTTATATGTCCCAGACTTAGGATAACCAATTCATCCCTATTTGCCTGGGACTTTCTTGGTTTTAGCTCCACATATGAGGGCCAGTGACACGGCCCTCTACAGCTAAGATGCTGAACAACAGCTCGACCTGGAGCTGGGCTACTGTGGGTCACTGGCGACGGCGTGGGCTGCAGCTCCTGTTGCAGTGGGTTGCCATGGGCTACTGTGTGTAGCCAGCAGCCAACATGTGTGGCCAGCTGCCACCGTGAGCGGCCGTCGACTGATCTGCCTCGCCCGGGAAGAGCGCAATGATGGTGCCAGTTTGGGCCAGTGAAGCAACATCCTCCACAACTAGACTGAAGAACAAAACAACAGCAACTTGTCTGTTCCTCTTCCCCTGATTCCCCAATAATATCTTTAAAAAAAAAAATGTTAGCTCCACTTTCCTAAACACTGCTGGCTAAGCACAGGTAAACAATGGGAAAACAAACGCATTATTTTGTTCAAATGTACTGCACCAAAGCTGTTCTAATAACATACCCTACAAACGTTATGCTACCCTTCATTTCTAGCACTTACCTTCACAAACCTATTCTTTGAACCCCACCATTCATTACAGCCAAGAGAAGACAATGAAATAATATCTATTTTTAAATACTTAACTTACAATGTGAAAATGTAAGCTACAGAAGTAATAAAGGTGCAGGTCTGTTTGAACAAAGATGCAGAAAGGAAAATCCATTTCTAATGATTCTGTGTGTAATCCCATGACACTTAGTAGATGAAAAATGAGTCTCATTCTTTGATTGTAACTATTCTTAGAAGTCACTTAATTTAAAATATGTACATTAATCAATATAATACATGCACGTGGTAACAAAGCAAATAGGACTTATGATGAAAACAAAAATAATATTCTTATCCTTCTCTTTTCACCCTCAATGTCACACCCCAGAGGTAAACTCTTTCAGTTGTTTCATCTTCAGTTTTGGTAGTATTCTTCTTAATCCTAGATATGATTTTATCTGTGTTTTGATGTATACACTTTAGACAGTATCTAATGCATCCTATACGTGACAGCTTAAAATTCAGGTCACTGACTCATGTCTACTTTTCTCAATATATGTGATTATTTATAGTTTTTCAATTAGTTATCTTTATATCTTTAAATAATACTATATTTAAACCTCTATTTCTTAGTCCATCGGCTTTTGTATTATCTCCTGCAACTTCACTTAGTAGTGCCATAATGTCATGTAAGAGCCATGAAGATAGGGAATTCTATCTGATTTTTTCCTTTTTCTGTATCTAGAAAGGACTTTCTCTGTGTCTAGAACAGCCATGAATGAATGAATGATCACACTAACAGTATCAGTATATTAGCATTTTACTCTTTCCATCTGCATGTTCATTTCTTCCTCCTTTCAGCTACAGTTTTACTTTTTCACATTGCAAGGTTATTAATTTTACATATTGTCCTGAAAGCACAGCAAAGCCTGTTATATTTTGTCCATAGGCGACTTAAGGCTAGACTAGACGTCTTTGCTTCTCCCAAACATTGTTATTTTCAGAGAGGAGCCCCCTGGTGTTTTGCCTGGGTGTTAATGCCATCTGCTTACATGTTGGATTGGGGACGTGGGACTGAGGTACCCACTGATGGCAGCAGCTTCATCAGACCTCAAACAAATCTCCTGAATTCAACTCTGGTTCTTACTTGCTTGCTGTTGACTCTGAGGCCAGAGACTTTCTGGAATTCTGCAGAGCAGATCGGCTCTTGTCTCCATGTGGCATCTTATCATCTATAAAACTATGGCTTTTCGATCTGTTTCATTCACCAAGCCATTCCCATTCATTTTCAATCTCCCAGGAATTTATTAAAATTAGTTGTTAGTTCATCCCAATTTCATTTTCTTTAATATTATTGGTTTATTTCTCTTTCTGCTCCTCTACTTTCATTTCAGATGTTAAAATGAAAACTTGTACCTCATTTGCCATCTTAAACCAAAAAATGTTAGAGGCGATTTTTAAAATGTTTTATCTAGTTTGTATTATGTTAAAGGAATTATGGGACACATGTGATTTGTTATAGACAATTTCTTTTTGCCTTTCCTGCTCTGCGTCTGACTTCCTCCATGAACCAGAACATAGTAAATATGTGATTATTGGTTCTCTTAACTTTTCTTTTTGAAACTTAATTCTGAGATTTATGTTAACTCTTTAATGTATCTTTTAAGCCACATTAAAATCTTATTTGCACCAAAATGAACTTAAAACTAAGAAAATATGTTTTAAAAATAACACTCCCTTTTTCCCCGCTCACATATTCTATGGATGAGCACAAATTCTACCTCAAAGAAAATGGAGAAGAGAGAGGAGGAAGGAGAGGTGAACAAGCAACTGTGACCTGACTTCCTTCTTATATGGCCATGGACCCAGCCAATATTTTCCAAAAGGGGGTGAGTGTAAAGAATTCTAGAAAGAAAATGTCCAAAGATTACCTACACTTATCACACTTCCACTCAAAGAGAAGCAATTCTCTTAACAAATTCATTTACTCATCTAACAAACATTATTTTGGAAGGAAGGAGTCTCACATTGATCATGCCATGTTCAAACTCTTTCCCATGTGTTACATTTTTTCATGCTTACAACAAACCTAAGAAGTAGGTATCACAGTAGACTCTTGTCATTTGAAGATTTGACAAAGAGGGTTTTGACTATTTGCCAGAAACCCCGAAAGTATAGGACTTGTCATTTTTCTAAAGTATTCACTTGAAGCTGATGCTCACTTGGAGGCTGAAGTAGTGGAAAAGTGATTAACCAGTGAGTGAGATGGGATTACTGGCAAACATCTCTATTTCACTCGAGTTGGCTTTCCTCACCTCTCTCTCCCATCTGTTGAAGCTCTCCAGAAGTGTTCCGTAGGATTCCTGCATTTAAGGATCTCATGTCTGAAGATCACCCTTTGTGTATTTCAAGGGTCTAATATAATCAGGAGATAAAGCAACGTGACATATATTCACCCAGGAAAAAATGGCAAACAGGGATTCAATACCATTTTTTGGAACTTGAAAATTCATGCTCTTCCTTAATTCTCCTGCTGAGTTCCCCTAATGCTGGGGACAGAACTCCAGCATGAACTGTTGTCCCTATCAAGCCTGAGGCCCCATAAGGAATGGTGCACCTCTCCCAGCAGCCAACTGTGTTTCAAGTAGGTTAAGGATCCTGCTAAGGTCAGCCAGTCAACAGGAGGCTTATCACGTCTTTGTCCCCGAGAGGGTACGAAGCTAACTCTCTCCTGACAATCAACAGGATAAGACGAGTCAAAACAAATCATTCAATTGAATCAGTCAAATGACCAATTTAATAATAGTAGAGATGTAGAATCTGAACAGAATATGAATTAATTGTGAAAAATTGACAAAAACTCAAAATTGAGTGAACAAACAGTGGTCTACATTCTGCCAAACTCAGAGAGTCTATGACTCAGGCAGCCCATGTGGTTCGCCAGCTTTGTAATCAGTTAGAGGAGTTTTCTACACTGTTCTAGTTCATAATAAGGTAAAATTTGAAGTGTTCCAGTTGTTTTCAGCAACCAGTAAACCAGTGCCTTTGTGCATGGGAAATATTTTGTCAATGATTGAATCTGCTTCTCCTTCCAAAATATCACATCAGCATGTTTCCTTCAAACCAATTAACTTCATTTTAGTAAGGGGAGGTTTGCCTAAAATTTCTTTAATGAGATTAATAAGATCAATCCTTCCATGTATAAAAGGACCCCAAATCCCCTCCCTTTGACTGAGACTCCGGCTGATATTTATGAGCTTGTCCTACTTTGTGTGCTATACTCTATTTGATATGGATGCAGACTTAGCTCTGGCTTTTTCTTCTTTTTTTTCAAGGAAAAAAGTTCAAAAGCAATTTGCTTAATCTAACAGCATCTGAGCCCCAAGAACTTAGTTAGCTGAGATGCCCCTAAATAAGGACTATAATCACTTAGAAAAGCGGTTCTCAGCCTTCCTAATGCCGCGACCCCTTAATACAGTTCCTCATGTTGTG
>NW_017732030.1:257594-273231 GCF_001890085.2 Hipposideros armiger
TATCTTTTTGTTTTCCGATGGTCTTAGGCGACCCCTGTGAAAGGGTCGTTCGACCCCCAAAGGGGTCGCAATCCACAGGTTGAGAACTGCTGACTTAGAAGGTAACTAGACCAGATAATCAGTGAGATTACTAGTGTTTTTCCCCCAAAGGACACAGTGCTCAGAAAAGGTAAAATCTAATTCAAATTGGACAAATAATAACTCAATACATTTACATGACACTTCAGAGTTAGAGTACCTTCATTACTGCATTTAGTCCATATAAGGTCCTTGTGAGATAGATGTTATTCTCATAACAAGATGAATATCTTGTCTGAGGTGACACAGATGCTACTTGACCAAAACAAGACCATTTATATATTATTCCTTCACTGAGGAGAAACCTGGTGCCCATACTAAGGGAGGTGTTTGGGTTACAAACGCTTTCTAAGTGCTTTGCCCCTAGACTATTTTTCTTGAACTAAATGGCTCTTTCTTGGTCCAGTTATTTTGTTTGGTTACCTTGTCAATTTAGTAAAGACTGTTACATCATGCAGCTTTGTAGGGTGATATTGTGGAAACAAATGGGTTGAGCAGAAAAAAAGGGAGTAAGATAGTCTTTCTTCACATGTGCTTGCAGTGTATGTACACACGTCCTCAGCAAATGGTCTAATATCTGCTGGAATGAGCTAGTAAGCAGCGTTTTTGCTAGCAGACAAGAAAACTCCAGCCAGATATGATTCCAGTTCAGCCTCCCTGACTTGCTTCAGCTTTGACCTGGACAGATCATAATCACTGTAATAAGATTGCTTAGTCATTGTCTGTGCCAGATCCGTACAAGTTGCCAACAAAGCTGAAAAGCAACCCGACTACTCAGATGTTGTTATGAGGGTGGTTAATGTTATAGTCCTTATGCCAGGTTGCATCTGTGCCCAAGCTCCTCCCTAGGAAAAAGTAGGGACAACTCTGGAAGTTGGGGGAACTCAGAGGACACCGTGCCCTGAAAGAAGTCACATGACCATAGCTCAGATGCAAATGAAAAATTATTCTGCTCAAATGGAATATAGTGACATGAACCAGTATTCATTCAACTGTCCCCTAAATTCCACAGAAATGCTGTCAGGAAACCAATATGTAAAACTTTCGAATTGTTGTTGGCCAAAGGCAGAGTTTAATGATCTGATCAGTGAAGAGTATCCCCACAGGCATGTAAAATGTAACAAATGACTGCAACTTGTTTCAGCATCACTCTTCCACCTGCCCAGCTCTCTCACTGAGGTGATCTCTTTGGTAGATTCTGGAATGGGCTCTAACCCCTATAACCTTCCTGAAGTATGTACTTTGTCCCCTATAGCTTTCCTCCCCACTCCTTTGAGGTCTGGCATCTGGCATGGCTCACTTTGCATCTGAGAATCATCTAGACCTTGTAATCATAGTCTCTTTTCAGGAAGGCTGCCATTCACATGGGACCAATAGACAAGAAAGGCCTTTTTTTTTTTTCTGCTCAACCCATTTGTTTCCACAGTATCACCCCACAAAGCTGCATGATGTACCAGTCTACTAAATTGCCCAGGTAACCAAAATAACTGGGCCAAGAAAGAGCCATTTAGTTTAAGAGAAATAGTCTAGGGGCAAAGCTCTCAGTAAGCTTAAGCCCTTACAGCAGTTCCTACATGGACCCCCCCCCTCCCCCAACTCCTAAACCCATTGCCTTGCCTTCACTTTTCTTGTGTAATCTCTGCACTTTACATAATCTCTGCCATGCAAACCTCCACCTTTGGGAAACCCCACTGTCTCCCCACAGTGGTTCCCCATCCCTTACTGCTCATTACCCCCAAATCATTCCATCTTGAATAAATCCCTGAGGTGCTCCAGCTGAATAGTCCAGAGTGGTGTGTGAAGTTCTCCATCATGCAAAGCAGTCCAGGGTGGACGTGAACTTTCACGTCCAGGTCCCTTCTGAGAAATTCCTATCAATGTGAGCTGCAGATGTTTCTCTTTCTTCGGATATCCAGAGAATAGCTGTTAGCTCAGGTACACACATCTCCAAAAAATAGACATTCACTCTCAGAGATGGTATAGCCAGTGTTTAACCAGAAATCACAAAATAGTGGCCACAGAAATGTTTTATTTGTGCCTTCATTAAAAAAAAAAGAATCAGTTTTTTGGGGTAGACAGAATAATGCCCCCCACTACCACCACCACCAAGATGTCCATGTCCTAATCCCCAGAACCTGTGAATATGTTATCTTCCAAGGCAATAGCGACTTTGCAGGTGTGATTAAGTTAAGGATCTTGAGATGGGGACAGCAACTTGGATTACTGCGGGGGGAGGGGGAGGGGGCAATATAATCACCATGGTTTTTACAAGGGAAAGAGGGAGGCAGGCGAGTTAGACTCAGAAAAGGAGATATGATGAAGAAAACATAAGATCAGAGTCAGAGAGAGATGAGAAGATTCTATGCTGTTGGCTTTGAAGACAGAGGAAGAGGCTGTAAGCCCAAGAATGCAAGCACCTCCAGAAACTAGAAAAGGTAAAGAAATGGATTCTCTTCCAGAGCTTCTGGAGGGAACATAGCCCTGCCAACACCCTGATGTTGACCTAGTAAAACCCATTTCAAACTTCTGACCTCCAGAACTATAAGATCATAAATTTATATTAGTTAAACTATTAAATTTGTAGTGATTTGTTGTAGCAGCAATAGGAAGTTAACAGAGTTTCCAACACTTAAAAAAAACCCAGAAGATTTGACATTTAAAAAAACCTATCTGGCCTCTCTTTGAAAACGAGGAAACCTGTCCATAGTTGGCCCGCTTTCGATGGGCAGAAATCAGCTGAGTAGCAGCTGCCTCTTTTAGAAGAATGGCATCTACAGTTCTCCATCATTGGGGAACACAAGGAAGATAGAGAACAGTAGGCTGCATTGTCCTTCATCCTTCCCTTCCCTGTGTTTCCAAATGCTGAGGCTAAGAGCCAGATATATATAATTATCATCAGATAGGCTGCTGTGATTTATGGGGGGCCTGCTTCCCTCAGTGCCCAATCTTCACAGGCAGTCATACCTTTCTTCCCCAACCTGCTGATGACTTGAACAATTGCCTAAATGGACAGCCATTCAAAGTGAAAAAACCTGCTAAGGAAAGGCTAGTACTTTTATCTTCATCTCGGAAAAGCACTGGACAGGGGATTGGAAGAAATCAGAGAAATGAGATAAGTGTGTTTACAGGCAATTTAGAAGGAGGGACAGGATGACCATGGTTAGTGTCACCAGTGATGCACCTTATCCTCGTGGGTTAAGACAGGTTTATTTTGACAATATTATTTCATGGGTGATTTATTGTTATCACATACACATGTAAGGATTCTGCAGATTATGATCATTTGAAAGCCCTGACTTTTTTTAGTTTGAGTGAAGAGGAGCCTAAATTAGATTTTAGCAATATTTGGCCAGTGATGGGTTTGCATCATGCTTTAAAAAACATTTTTAAATCCAGTCGGTATTAGCCAGAATCTGGGATGTTTTATCTGGGTAGAAGAGCTTTGGCCACAGAACAACGTCTAAAGGTTTTGTAAATAGAAGTGCATAATGCTGAATGTACATAAAAACGCACCCAAAGTAAGTACAGACTCTCCACCACGGAAACCACCCACTCAGCAATTTCACTACCAAAAAAAGTTTCCACTGGATAGGGAGAATCTTTTGCCAAACCAGGTGCAACCGTGATGAGCTGTAAATGTCTAAAGTTATATAAAAGGCTATTTTATAAAATGGTGGTTGGTATTTTCTTTTCCCAATGACACTGAATATCAAAAAACAGCACCAACAGCACATTTCTAGAAATCAAAAACATTTCCTCTGTTAAAAACACCTATTCAGAGCCTTCACTTGTTAACAGGCAACTCCATCTGGCATTATTTTTGAAACACCTCTGATGGCTCAACTGTGCAATGGCCAATCCTTGTAAGCGGGCCAGTTCTATTATTAGATTGGCTTAGAAGAGTTCACAGTCCCAAACAGTGGAAGAGATTTATGCTCCCAAACAGTCTGTTCCCTCTCAATGTAAACTCTGGTCAAAGAATTGCTGTCTCTGGGGAATGAAGTGGATTTAGAAAATGAAGCAATTTTAAATGGCTTACATGCATACATTTTTTTTTTCAGAGTGAACTAAGTCACTCTACTCTGTTGTCTCTATGGTACATGAGATTTCAATGTGTACCACCTAGGAAAATGCTTTGTTAAGTTAGTTGTTTTATTTTTAATAACTTTTTATTTGTCAATTACAGTTGGCATACAATATTATTTTAATTTTGGGTGTACAACACAGTGATTAGTTTGTACTTCTTAATCCCTTCCAGTTTTTGCCCCTGAAAGACAATAAAACTAAAATGGAAAGCATCCTATCGTCCTCCTTGAGCCATTTTCTCTATATTACATTGTTTCTGTTAATTTATTGCTGTTGCACTCAATGAGGCTTGGAACTTTGCCATCATCAGACTTGTCTTTTCCCTTGTTCTCTATACCCAGTCTTTCTAGAAAGTCTGTTGTCTCTCCTTCTGATATGTAAATGGTCTTTCTCTGATTTGTACTCCAAAGTCCTCATTATTTTTCACCTGAGTGGTTTAAAGTGCTTCCTGTTATCGAGGCCTATTTCTGCTCCATTCTAAACTATACCCTGCTTCTTCCCCTTCCAAAAGCTCAGACGAAAAATTTAATTGATTCTCCCATTCTCTATAAATTTTAAACTGAGACATAAGTATTAAACTGGCATTTGTGACCTCTACGCTATGGCTATACCCTTCCAGTGTCCCTTATCTCCTGCCAGTGTTGTCCAGGTACTTGCTTCTTTGGCCAAACTAGACTACTTGCTTTTTAAAAATATGGATTTGACAGAAATGGATTCTTCCAAACAGTGCATTCTTTATGGCTAAAGATTTATTTATTCCATGTTCTCCATGAAGTCATTTTCTGATAACTCAACAGGATCTCTGATGCTTAGCATTTTATTTGAGACCTTTTTTGTTCCACTTATCACAAGCCTTAATGGAGTGATGGGTTCCTGGTATATGCTCAACAAATGCCTTAACTGCCAGCCCTTCCCAATATGCCTTGCTTTAGAGCAGTGGTTCTCAACCTGTGGGTCGCGACCCCTTTGGGGGTCGAACGACCCTTTCACAGGGGTCGCCTAAGACCATCGGAAAACAAAAAGATATTTACATTACAATTCATAACAGTAGCAAAATTACAGTTATAGAGTAGCAACGAAAATAATTGTATGGTTGGGGGTCACCACAACATGAGGAACTGTATTAAGGGGTCGCGGCATTAGGAAGGTTGAGAACCGCTGCTCTAGAGCTATTGGTATGCTTGTCTTATCCTATCTACTAGATTGAAAGCCCTAAAAAGAGAAGATTCTATTTTATACCTCTCTCTGTGTCCTATGTGTCTTTCCAAAGATTTGCTCTGGGCCTTGAATAGGCAACTAATTAAAACCTGTTACTTTAAACTAAAAATCATACTAGAAAATCAACTTGCCACACCAAGCAATTGTGCTATAAACTTCCCAGCCAATAGGCGAGCAGAAGATTAAAATTATTATTTGATTTAAACATCTATTTTGTTAAATTTACAATAATAACTAGATTATGCAGCCTTATCTTTGAAACATCATAGCAACTCTCTTATGAAGTTTCCATGGGCTGAAAATGGCTGGGGACTTGGAGGAGAGGGATCAAGAACAGCAGAAAGACATTTCATGTACCCATGAGCCCTGTTGAAAGTGAAGGGAAGGAAATAATCCCAAATCTTAATCTTAAGAATGTTCCCATGTCAAAATTTTCATATGTAGTTGTTTCTATTGCTCTTTCGTACAAGATTTCCTGCAAGAGACAAAGGTTTGATTTTGCCTACTAAAATGCTTAAATTAATCATCAATAATAATAAAGTTATTTTTCCTTGTACTTCCTCACAAGCTAACAGTAAATCACCCACGTCTGTTTTTTCACTTGTCTTGGAGGTTGAACTCAACTACAGAGGAACGAGAGACTGTGTTCTCCAACATGATAACCTTGGTTTCCCCTGAGCCAGTGGAATACATGGGTATTGACAATGACATTGGAATTTCTAAAAATGCAGACAAATTTGACATTGTAGCAGTTTTCAGAGTACCTTGCTTGAAACAAATGAGTTTACAAATATGGAAAATATTTGCTATTTTTGTTTATATAGGAGACATAGGGATCCCTTTCCACAGTAAGCTACTCTAGCCCTGGGTACTTTAAAATATAATTCAAATTGGTAAATCTGATAGACTTTTTTCTTCCCCAGAAAATGTCTATTAAATTAGATACAGATTATTGAGAATTTATTATACATAAATAACTTTTATATATCCTATTGCAAAAAAAAATATCAAGCTACAACTAGAACCAGTTAGATGAAAGAACTTGTTTAGGTTTTCTGGAGATGATATTCACATTTAGGATAATTGCTGTTTACAACAAAGGACAGTTAAAACCAAGGCAGCCTGGGTGCTTGGATTAGCTCAGTGTGTCAGAGTTGAGCTCTGGAGACATATGCCTATGCTCAGATCCCAACGCCATCCCTACCAACTGCATAGCTTTAGGCAAGGTATTTAACCTCTTTAAGCATCAAGAATGAGAAATGAGAATGATAATAGTGTTGCCTTCCTCATAAGTTTATTGTGACCATAAATGAGACTTAAACTGCCCACTCCAAAGAAATCACTCCAGCTACTTTAGCTATTAATATTTACAGCAGTCGGTTACTGTCAAATTAGAATAAATAATAACTATATTTCTTTTTTTTCTTTTTTGCTTTAAGGTATCTGGATTTCTATAGCTTTTTTTAAAAAAAACAGCCTTATTGAGACATGATTCACATATGTTTCATCTATTTAAAGTATATAATAAAATCGATTTTAGTATATCCATAGAATTGTGCAACCATCAGTACAATCTAAGAACATTTTGATCTATGTTTTTTGCATAACAAATTAGCTAATCTTTTTTTCTCCAGTTATTGTAACGTAATTGGCTTTTTGCAATTCTTCCTTCAGTCCCTGTAAGGCTATGTTGAATAACAGAGGAAACCACTTTATTAACGTAACTGCCAATATTTTTTAAGTTGGAGAGGTGTACAGATTTTAATTAATGTGAGGCAATATGTGAACTCTGTCTATAACATAGGAGGTCTAAGATCAATTAAGCTGGTAAGACAGAGAAAAGCAATGGCCTAATTATTACTTTTTCCAGCAATTGGGTTATAGGTTGGCATGTGGATTGGACTCATGCCCTGAGACTCATGCCCTGAACTCATGCCTGGACTCATGCCCTGGACTTATGCCCTTACCTGAATACACATGATATGTTTGAAGGGTTTGGGGAAGGGGAGCATACAACCCTATACTCCTAGGTGGTATAGAGACCAGTAATAAAATGTCACAGGATGGGTAATCATAAATCTGCTTAAAATTCTGAAATCTGAAGGACAACTCTGGATAAAAAGTGCTTTGAGATATATTCTGTAGGAGAAAATGAGCATATTGTTGTTTATTTCATGACTTGCCTAGGCACAGGTTAACTAAAGCAGATATTCATGACTAGGTATTTGAGGGAGAGGGTTCTGTTCAGTATTAGCCTGAAGATGGCCCAGAATGCGAGTACCTCGGCAGGAAATGAAAACCTAATGATGGAATTCCAAGACCATAGTTCTGAAGTTGAGGTGAAATGGGCTGAAAGTAAGATCAAATGACAAATGAAGGAAAACTGGAACCACTTCACAAACTGCCTAAGTCCTGCTCTGCTCAAAACAACCACAAACACACATCAATCCATATTCAAAATCCTAGGTTTACACACAGATTGAAAGCATATTAGACTTTGGATGTTCTAAAACAAGTCAGTAGGTTCAGAAGAAGCTGAAAATGTATATTGTTGCCAGTCCCCAGAAGTTTCTTGGACTAGTTCAGGCAACAGCTGCATAAATATTTCTTACATTGGCTGCCTGCCCCACTCCACTTCTTTGCAGGAAAGACCACATTTTTTTTCCAGTTCGGTTTATTGCTTATATCTCCTGTGGATCGAATAAAGATCATTATTTGTAGAACTAGGAGTGTTCCAAGCATCTATGACTTCTGGTACCTAAGAAGACACTACCAAACAATTTTTCTCTTTCTCTTTCTTTCTTACTCCTGTTCATCCTTCAAGACTTAGCTCAGAATATTTAGTGTCAAGAAATGAGAAGGACATGTGTGAATAAAACCATAAACCTTTGTTAAGTAACACAACAAAACACTCAAATAAATGGGGAAAATAAACCTATTTAATGAAAAAGAAAATTCAAAATGATTAAGAAATCAATTTTTCCTAATGACAGTCAAAATTCCCTATAATGACAGTCAAAATCTCAATAAGCTCATTAGAAATTGACAAAATTACCCTAAACCTCATCTGCAAAAATAAAAATTCTAGAAGAATCAGGAAAAATCTGAAAAAGAATGAGAAAACTTGTCCACATATGTTATAAAGTTAGAATTGGTACTGACCCATGATTTTCTAGACTACTGTGAATGTAACAGAATGGAGTTTAGAAATAATCCCACGTAACATGAGAATTTGGTACCCAATAATGGCTACTATTTAGTGAGCTCTTACTATGAGCCATGTATTCTTCTAAGCCCTTTGCAATACTAACGCATGCAGTCCTGGCAAGTCCAAGAGATAGGTATTACTATTATCCCCATTTTGGATATGAGAAATCAGGTTCACCCAGTAAGTAAGCAATGGAGCCAGAATTTGGATGCAGCAACCTTACTCTAAGACCTATTCTCTTGATCTCTATATTACTATGCAGTATTTTAAACCAGCAAAGGAAAAAGGTCACTCAACATAGGTGACGAACAGAAACCTTACCTCACTTTTCATATCATAGCTGATTCTAAATGGCTTATAAATATTTAAATATAAAAACAAAACTATAAAAGTAACAGAGGAAAATATGGGTCTTTAGAAATCTTGATATACAGAGGCCTTTTTACAGCCCACACAAGTGTCAAAATCAAAATAGAAAAGACTGATAGACCTGACTCAAATATTTAAAAACCATAGTTAAAGTGAGACAAAGAAGTGAAATAATTATTGGACATATGACAAACATGAACATCCCCAGCATACAAAGATCTTTTATCAATCAACGTGATGGTACTAAACATGCCAATAGAATACATATACAGGTAATTCACAAAATCAAGGAAAATAGGGCAAAAACATGTGAAAATAGGTTTAAACTTAGTAATGATTAATGAAATGCACACTGGAATAAAAAAATTTTTCATTTATCAGATTGGCAACAACATAATAGATAAAATTCAGTGTTAACACAGGCATAAGAAAACATAGAATTTGAATTGGTAAACTTTTCTAGAGAGCAGTCTGGTACTTGTGAAATCAAATCCAAAGCTATATATACAGTGACATTAAGTACAGCATTATTTAAAACAGAAAAAAAAATTGGAAACGACTTAATTGTACTTTGGTAAAGGGCTAGCTAAACAAATTGAGGCACAAAATATACTGTAATACTAAATAGCCATGGAAAAGATGATATAATTTTTAAATGTATTGATCTGTAAAGTTGTCCAGGATATATTATTGAATGAAAAACAAATCAAGATATTGAATAACACATGGAATATGGCCATATTTATATAAAATTATGTCTGCACACACACACACACACACAGAAGGGTAGTCACCAAAATGTCAACATCAATTGTGATTATCTTAAAAGATTTGGGGTGAATTTTACTCTGTTTATATTTTCATGTATTATTTGAAATTTTGTAATGAGCAAATAAATACCACAAAACAAACATTACCTTCAAATACAATTCTTAAGGAACCCAATAATTCAATTATTGAGAGAACAACTTATACTGTTTATTTGGAAATATAAGTTTAGGAAGGCAGGAGCAAGCTTTTTCAAAAGTCTATTATTATGATGTTAATAGTCATTGACTTGACTAAATATGGAGCAGATTGAAAATGAAAAGTATATTTGTGTGAAATGGAAGGAAAAGACTGATTTTGGAAGTGTACCTAAGTTAATTGCAGTTTTTATAATGTAAATATATGTCCCAATGTGTTTTAAATTATGATATTATTTTCATATGCAATTGTGTTGACTATAGCTTGTAGATTATTTGCATCTGGTACTTCTTTTTTACTCTTCTCATTTCTAATCATACTTCCTTTAATTTTCACTCTTTTTCTGAGTATTTTATTCATATTTCAATGTTTTACATTTCTTAAAACTTATGGACCATTGATTTTAAGTAAATAAATGCTGAGCAATGCATACAGGTCTTATAAACAGTTTTATGTTAAGTTCAAAATGATGACACGTGTTTAATGTAACACGTTGTAGAAATTCTAAGTGTTATTTCCAAAAGTTAAGTAAATAAACACTCAGAAAGACATTGACTGACCTTTCAGTGTCAATATTTATAAAAAAAGAGTCACAGCTTTCACGTGATTATTAAGAGCTGGTGTTTTCATTGGCTGGAGGAAGAGTGTAAAGATCATGTCCGCCTAAACAGAGGAAAACAACCTAATGATGAGGTTACGATCTAAGGACACAAGAATAATGTCAAGTGCTTATCTGCTTATCTCTAGTTGGTGTAACGAGGTTCATTAAGAATTGTATTTGAGGGTAATGAGCTTGTTAATAAATGTATAGATAAAAGACCTAGGTAACTATTGTATTAGGGTCTGCAAGAGTGGCTGATGTTAAGCCAGCTACACCTAATTCCCAGTACTACTGATGATCTCTCTCTGTTTCTTGATTTAGCAACCTAAGACAATATCTCTCAATGACCCACTGTGACAGGTAAGTAATTCACTTCACACTATTTCCTGATTTTTCCTAATCCTTCTCCCAGGTTTTGTTGGTTACGCTATACTTTTTAGCTCTTTTGTTGGTTACAAAGTTCATATCATATGAACTACTTCATATAATATATTTTCAAATATAATTCATATAATTTCAAAAAGTATGTTTAACGTCCCTTAATTATTTCATTATTTTTAGACAGTATCTTAATTCTTTCTACAAAGTGAGGAAATAAAAACTCTACACTATCCTTCATCTCTTTACTACCCCCAACTCCCAGCTGTTGTCAACTACACCAGGACTTTCCAATTAGCAGCATTTATAGCATTTACGTTTACAGCCCCCCTTGTCCCTGAGCTTTGTTTAGACTAATTCTAAAAATTAAAAACAAACAGCACATAGAACGTTATTATTATATTTATATTCATTGCAGAATCAAGCATTTTGATTGGACCTTGGGAGAAAAAAATGTAATCCTATGTAAGGAAAACTTTGCGACACGAAGAATATGACTTCAGAATCAAAGTAAAATTAATTCCCTTTTACTCCAACAATTTCTCAGAATCATTCTACAGTTAACTTTGTTTCATATACGAAAACGACCATTTTCTCTCTCAGACAAGGAACATACGAACTATTCATTATGATGATGAACGTAATCCAGCTCCTCCTCCTCCCCCACCCTCCCGTTCATCTCCGTTCTTCTGCTGCCTCTTACTTGAATTACTCGATAGAAACATATTTGACATCCTGGATTAACCTTCAAGGTCACTTATTTTTCTCTCATACTTTAATTTTTTCTCTTTGCTCTACTATTAAATCCATCGTTTTATTGAATTTTGTGGGCCAACCATATTTTTGATGTCCAGTAAGTTCCTCATGTTCTCTTTTTGCATAAAACCTGTACTTACTTTATAGCTATCATTCCTTTTGAGTCTCTCTGAGGATATTAACTAGAATTGAAAAAATAAAACTGTTTTCTTACCTGAATTATCTGGATTCTTTTTGTCCATTACTTCCTTTATTCATCTTAGTGCTATTATTTGGTGCTGTTGGTTTTCCCCTATATCTAATCATCATTATTTATCTGTTCATGAAAAAAAGACTAGGTTGATTAATTCAAGTAGCTTATGTGGATTTCCTCTACTGTTGTGTAGCTTGTTTTTTCTCAAAAGATATCACTGTGACTGAGAGAATTTCTGGGTAAATGAGTAAGTCATGTCAATGGCTTTAGTCGTCTTTAAGATACTTGGGCAGAGAACACAAAGTAATCAGGGTTTCACTCCCAGTATGGGAATAGCAAGGCTTTTTCCTGGAGCCTGCTCTCACTTGAAGCATTAGCCCTCTCTAGGGCTAATTAGCACTGCATACCTGCTCTGTGTAGGCAGGAAGGAGCAGCTGTTTCACATGCAATCCTACCCACTTTGCTCACTGGTTCTCCACACCTGTCAACCTAAACTATGCCAGGAAAGGTGGCTCACACCTATGCTGCAGCCTTTTGAACTAAGAGCTTATATGTCAGTATGTTCTCATTTGTTTTCTTTATGCCAGAAATTTATCTTTGATCTGTTAATGATTCTACCCTAGCCTGTTCTCAAAAGAACAAGACAAAGGTTTTTGGTACTCTTTTCCTGTCATTTTATTGGCATTTGAAAAGAAAGAGTGGAGAAATATACCGTATTTCCCCATGTATAAGATGCACCCTTTTTTGAAAAATTTCGGGTCTAAAAGCTGGGTGCGTCTTATACAGTGGTTGTAGATTTTTTTTTTACTTGCATTTCCCACTTTTTTTGCGCTTGTTTTGTGTTCATACAACCACTGTATAAGACGCACCCAGCTTTTAGACCCGAAATTTTTCGAAAAAGGGTGCATCTTATATATAGGGAAATATGGTACCTACTCTGTTGACTACTCTCAATTAAACACTTGTGAATTCCCTCCTTACTCTTCCCAATACCCTTTCTTCCTTCCTTTTTCCCTCTACTCCTCTCTACTTTTCTTTTACAGATAAGGATCTAGAAGTCTAGGAAATGATATTAGAATTAAAAACAGTGATGAAAATTTTCCTCTTTTTCTTTTAATAAAGGTTTTTTTATAACGCCCACATAGAAATCTCAGCAATTTTTGTTCCAAAGAACTAAAACTTAATTCAGCGTCTTTTCTTTCTTGACAAGTCTCTTTGTTGACTTCCACTATCAAAGTGAATATGTCACATTTGAAAAAGAAATATGAACAGGTAAAATTAATTGGTAAATTTAACTGACTAGTTCATCCAACATGACATATTTGCATAAGAATAATTCAGGTAACAATAAATTATGTTGAAACAAAGAATATCCTCAATCCTTTCTCATATGAATTTAAGAAACACTTTACTAGAGGCTCCATATCAGGTACTGGGTAAGAGTGCTCATCCCCTATGAGACAGGCATTAATATTCCATTGTGCAAATGAAGAACAGAAGTTCAGGAAAATTAAACAATGTCTCCAAGAGCACAGAAGCTCGTAATTGGCAAGACCAACATTTGCACCCAGGTCTCTCTGCCATTCCTAACCATTTCCCTATTCCACCTCATATAAGTACTAGGGAAGCCCCAAAGTATTGTTAAGTACTGCACAAGGACCAACCAAGACATTTAAAACTTGTGACATCTATCCATATTGGAAAAACTTGAGCTCTCTGGAAATACATTAGAAATCCTCATGTTCAACGAGTCAGTTAATAGAGTTATACCCATTTCACTGTGTAAGTTAAAATGTTTGCCATAAATAAATAGACCCTTTAAAGATATTAAGAATTTTCTGAAACTGTCCATTAGAAAAAGCTCACACTAGGGTTGTATGATATGTAGAAAAGAAGACAGCCTCTGGAGACAGAAATGGTTTTAGATTCTGTCTGCCACTCACTAGTGTCATGTGTAAGCATATGACACTTATTCTAAAACTCAGTCTCCACATCTGTAAAGTACATACATCTTTTTTGCTGAGTTATAGTGAGGATTAAATAATAAAGAGCTGAGAAACAACAGATGTTTAAATGTTAGTTCTTTTCCACTCTAGTGTCTTTTACTTAAATACTTAAATACCTTAGAATTAATAGATAAGAAGATAGGTATCTATTTGATCAATAGATTGTACTAAATAAAAATTAAATCCATCATTGGACCATCATTCTTTCTGGAATATATATACATTAAGCTCAAACATTACTTTAGGTATGCTTTACTATGTGACTCTGTCCTGCTTATTAGGGATTATTTATTGTAAGTTCTTTCAAAATGAGTTTTTCAAAGCATATCTTTCTCCTGAGGTGTTTTGGTTACTATAAAACATATTTAGCCTCCTACATCTTTAATCTATTCAATTAGATTATATTTTGTATTATCATCACTGCAACTGCATACATGAGTTAAGGAAAACCACTGTAAGACAAGTTTGAACATAACTATTTTAAGAACTTTGCAGTGCACTTTTCTCCCTGTAAAATGCAATAAGGAAAATGTCCAAATAGAAAAATATATACTAACTCATACAGAGGCCAGGGTGAAGAACATGGGAAAAAAGCACTTGTACTTTGAGCTCTCCCCTTTGTTCATTCTTTAGATAAAATATTTGCTCCCTTTTGGACTTGGAAAATGTAAACAAGTTTCCATAAAAGGAAAACATCACTTAACTTTTAAAGTGTGACTAAATGTAGCCCATTTAGACTTGTGATAAATGTACATGTGTTGTCACATTTTTCTAATATTTGGACCCTATTCTTGAATTGCTATCTTGTAAAAGAAAAATGTTCTGATAGCAAAGATTTTTCTGAAAGATGGATCAAGAGAAAAAAGGAGACATTATAGAAGAAGAAGCAATGTTTAACTGAAGTAATAAAGTTTCAAGTGTCATTTGGGAGAAAAAAGGATAAACTCAGTTGTCTTTTTTCTTGGCTGAAAGCAATTTCAGCCTAAATTTATTTCTCAATCATAATAAATACATTAGACTAGGTAATTTATATACCCACTTCTATGTTTTTAAAGTTTTTAATTGCTCAGTTCTATGTTTTTCAAATTTTAAATTACTATATCAAGAGCCTTAAGGCAAACACAACTTTAACCCTCAGAATGTTGGGAAAAGCTACCCATTAATTGATTGGTCAATCAACACATATAGATAGATGTCAATATAGTCTTGATGAACAAACCAAATGAGGATATAAAATTATTTTTTTAATTTCATTGGAAAGAAATTATCTATAAAGATACACTAAACTGTTCACAGGGGGGAACTTCTGAGGATTCAGGGAGTGGGACAGGAAGAGGGGACTTGGACAATTTAAAATTCTGTGCTTTCTTTTTTAAAACAGGAGAATGCTGTGTTAATAATTCAGACACAGTTTAAAAGTGATTCTGTAAATAATCATTATCCTTTAACCCATCAGTGCAAACAACACATGAAATATGGAACTGCTGCCATTTGAGACAACATGGATGGATCTTGAGATTATCATGCTAAGTGAAATAAGTCAGAAAAAGTTGAGAACAGTATGAATTGACTCATATATGGGATATAAAACTGAAAGCAACAAATGAACAAGACATACAAACAAAAACTCATAGACACAGATAATAGTTTGATGGTTACCAACCAGAGAGTAAGGAGAGATTGGGGGGGGGGGGGGGGGGAGGTGGTGTTTGAAAGAAAAGGGTAAAAGGGTCAAATATATGGTGATAAAGGAGAACTGACTCTGGGCGGTGAATACA
>NW_017732030.1:278446-285650 GCF_001890085.2 Hipposideros armiger
ATTTAGTCTTACGTTGGTTTTCACAGCAATATGTTGCACAGGCTTGTAGCCTAGGAGCAATAGACCATATAGCATGGGTGTGTAGCAGGCTATGCTATCTAAGTTTGTGTAAGTGCATGCTACAATGTTCACACAATAAAATCACCTAATGACACAGTTCTCAGAACATACCACCATTGTAAAGTGGCGCATGATTGTACTAGTATTTTTTAAGTTTAGAATGAAAGGACCTAATATATTGTTATGGTTAAAGTGTAAGGAAACTTTAAACCATTATTACATTTACAGCTTCGGTTCTAAAGCCGTTACAATAAAGCTGTCTTACTTGAATATTAATGTCTTTGATAAATTAATAAACCGCTTTGTATCACAAGATAAATACGGTTTCATTTCAAGAATGAATTCAGGAGGAGATAATTCATCAGTATTCCATTAATGATTACTTAAATTTTGCTTTGTAAGAAGTCTTTATATTATATTTCCTTCCAGAGCTATAAAATCCATTTGTTTGGCAAAGTATAAATACACATCAGCTAGAGAGAACCTTCAAAAGGTTTTTGTTTTTTTTCTAACTACCATGTCCTTTCTTTAAAAAATTAAACCAAAAACATTATCTTTTTTACCTTGTCCCATACAAATATTCTCTAAGTTATAGTCCTTTTTATAGCAATGTAAGGACTCTAAATAACTAAACGGCAATATAATTATTGTAGCTAATAACTTTTAAAACATTAATTAAATAACATAGAAAGAGTGATATTTAAGATATACATTTTGAAATTTTTTTCAAGCCCTAATCATGTTTTATGAAAGTATATGTAGATATACACATACACAAATATAGTGTTTCGAACTACAAAATAAGAATTTCATAATAAAAGACTGGGCTATACATAAGGATCAATAGTGGATTTTGCTTAAATTAACATTCAAAGAATGCTTCAGATCATTTATTATTGAATTCTCTGAACCCACATTACAAAAAGACATTTTAATTCATTAATATACAAAAGGAGATGTCTTACCAATTCTAGCAGCAATGACGCCTGCAAACAGCAGACTGACAGAGATTATGGACTCAGATTTAAGACTCATGTCCAGGTCAACATTAGTAGAATCAGACCCATTAGACATGTGAAATTCAGTTGTAAAGATGATTTCAGGTATTTCTGTAGGTATGTTTGTAGACAGTGGCTCTGCTTGAATGAACCTAGAACGGATATCTTTAAAAGGAGAAACAGACAAGTCCAAAGGGCTTCCAGGCATGAACACGGAGATCACACACAAGATCAGACAAGAAACCTGCGCGAATCCTGAGATCAAACCAGTCCGAACCAGGCCACATTTTCGACGTAGCCAAGTAAAAGCCACAGTTCCCATTATTCCAGTTATGGCTGACGCTCCCATCAAAATACTGAGGATGGACCCACTCAGCCCCTGAGTGTAGGCGTACCCTGTGGTGATGCAATCAAAGCCCAGGACAGTCATATAGAGGAAAGCAAGACCCATGCCTGCCAGAAACACCGGCTGGTTATAATAGGAGACCCATCCATCTCGGAAGGTGCGGAAGGGCTCAGCCATCTGGGAGGCACAGCTTGGCTCTTGCTCATGTTCAAGCTCATGGATGTGAGGGTCTTTCTCACCCATTAGATGAGTTCCCTCCAGGAATTTTGGCTCAGTTTCTGTTAATAAAAGACATCATTATTTGGGGTAGAGGGCATAGGAGGAAAAAGCCAATTATTTTACTTCTCTTCTTTGCCTCCCCCAGGGGTACCCTTGGCTACTAGAATGATATATGTATTTTCTTTTTACTGATCTATATGATGATGGGAAGAGAACTGACTGGGTGGTGAACACACAATGTGATATATAGATGATGTGTTATGTTACAGAATCATATACCTGAAACCTATGTAACTTTAGTATTAATTGTCACCCCAATAAACCTTAATTAAAAGAAAACATTCCAGCCAAGGGACAATTTCCAAGTAGCAATAATGTTAAATAAAATACTACTGATTTCAACTGTTAATGCTCTCTCTCTCAGAAATTATACTCCCACTAAAGTAACACTCATCAGATAAAAATACAATAACCATCTGGAAAAACAAAGCATCTTATTTTCTGGGGCCCTGTTAAGATTCCACTTGCCCAGAAGTCCATCTTCCTCTTCCTGGGAAACGCCCACCTTCATGTCCTCACTCCCTTCCACTGTCCTCCAAATCACCTACAAATGGCATGTAACTCTCCTCTTCATCGTCTCCTAGGAATTCTCTTGTTCTCATTTTTATTTCCATTCCTACAGCTTAACTTTTCCCAGCCATCCCTCAAGTACTTGCCCCTCTGTGTCTACTGCTCACATTATGGAAAGGGACATGGGTTCCACCCCAACCCCTTGAGGTTTAACCTAGCGTCCTTCCTCAGACCCTCAAAAGCCTGGGTTTTGACTCATCTACCAAAGTGATGTATTTGACCTCATGCAGGCCTTCAGTGGTAATAAAATCTGATATAAATTCAAAATAGTTTTCGTTTTCACCCACATTTAAGGTCTGAATATCAGAATAAAAGGATTGATCACTGTGTTGAGTTTACCTTTGTGTAAATTCAGCTGTTTCAACTCAGCTTCCTCTACTTTAAGAGCAGCTTTCACAGCTAGAGCAGGGGTTTTCTGATACACCTTCCAGAGCAGCAAGTACTCCACACACATAGACACCAAATTCCATCCCGAAATGAAACCACAGCCAATGACTGCAGAGCCAAATGTCATAATCTGGCCGACAGCCATGGGGGCCAAGATATTGGTCAACTGGTCAATCCTTCGTATTGTAGCATTCATATCTACAGAGGTGGGTGAAAGATGCAGATAAGTGTGCAAACCTGTCAAAGAAGGACTGCCCGCCTATATAACACAAACTCAGAGACCAAGTACATAGATTCCTAAAATGTAAATTTCTAAAAGCACTCTATGAGCAAACCATAACCGTTTTCTTAGAAAATGATTTCTTGTTTGGATCAAGTCATAGTAAATGGCCTCAAAAATTTGATTCCCTTGGGATTTTATAAATTAGTCTAACATTGGCTTTTAAAATGAATACAATTGTGAAAAGACATTCATTTTTTTTCCAAGAAAAATTTATTAAATGCCTTTTATGAGCTGGGCACCATTCTGGCACTATAAGGAAAATAAAGAATATCTTTTCCTGTCTTCATGGAGTTTACATTGCCATGGGAAAATAAAGACAATAAATCGACAAGCACAGAAATATGTTCATTAAATATTATGGTGAAAAATAAAGCAGCCAAAGGGCATAGAGAGTGCTCAGAGGAAAAGGGAAATTTCAGTTTTAAGTATAGGAAGGTCAGGGAAGGACACACTGGAAAAAAGATAGCATCACAGCAAAGACATGAAGTGGTGGAAGGCAAAAGAGTGAGTCATGTGGATATCAGTGAAAAGAGAATTCCCAATCGAGGGACGTGCCAAAGTCCTGGGGCAGGAGGAGCATGCCCAGAGTGTTGGAGGAGCAGCAAGAAGGCCAGGAGGACTGGAGCAGAGCGAGGAAGGAAAGAGATAGGAAGAGATGAGGTCAGAGAGGAGCGTAGACTGGTCCAGTCATTTAAGGCCTTGTGAACATTATATGGACTTAACTTTTACACTGAATGAGTCAGGAAACCTTTGGGAGCTTATGAACTGAGAAATGGCACAATCTGACATATTTTTAAAGGTTCATTTTGGCTCCTGTGTTGAGAAAAGTCTGTAGAGTGTGTGTGCGGAGGGGTGATAGTCAAAAGGAAAGACTAAGAGATAAATGGGAGATGATAGTAGCATGGACCAGGATGCAACAATGGACATGGAGAAATATATACTGGATATAGTTTAAAAAGAAAATCTGGAATACTTGCAAACTGATTAGATATGGTATCTGAGTGAAAGATAGGCATTAGGGGAGACACTGAAAAAGAGACGGTTTCAGAAGACACAGGTTTGGGGCAAAAGAACAAGCGTTTTGTTCTAGGGATTTTGAGTTTGATAGGCCTATCAACATGCAAGAGGCCACATCAAGCAGGCAGTCAAATAAACAGGTCCGGAGTTTAGGGAAGAAGTATGCACCAGATTTGGGAGTTATCAGCTGGTTGATTTTTAAAGCAATGAGACTGGACAAGATCACCAGGGGAGTGAGTGCAGACTGAGAGGAGACGAGGGCTGAGACCTGAGACTTGGGCATGCCAGTGTTTGTAAACGCTGGTCAGGAAGATGGGAAGAAAATAACCAAAGAGGAGAAAAACCAGGAGAGTGTGATATCCTAGAAGCTAAAAGGTGACAGTGTTTCAAAGAAGGGGGAGTAATCAACTGGCAAGTGCTGCTAATAAGTCAAGAAAGGCGAACACTGAGAAGAAGCTCTAGATGGTCACGCGCGCGGAAGGTATTGAGAGGCTCATAAAGCATAGTTTGGGGGAGCAACAGGGCNTAACAAATGCAATTTTAAATAACTGGAGAATGCAATTCAGGAAGATTTTAAAAATATTTTTATATAGAAATATTTTACAAAGATTTTACAATGTAGCAAATCATTATGTCATACCATAGAAAGAAGAAGAAAACGATTAAACCTCCAGGATAAAGAAAGTGCTCATAGCAATGTATTGCAGTCTCCATGAAAGTGCATAAACAAACGGTTAAGGCAAAGTACCATGTTGGTACTGGTGTGTTACAAAATGACAGTGTAAAACAGTTTTTAAAAATATATACAAAAAGTTTTCCCTTTCCTCCCTTCTTCTCAAATACATTTAAAAGGGATACATTTAAAAATAACTCCTGGATACAAAACAGTAAAAGTAAAAATGCTCTACCCCAGCGTGTTCAAAGTAGATCAAATGATTGACAAAACAAAACCTTTCCAAGTGTGGGCTTGCTTTCTACATTTAACCTGCCAGGCAGAAAGCTGGCTCTCTCATGTTCCAAGATGGAGATCATTAATGAGAGTGGCGCGAGTTCAATTCAAATCTTGCTTTTCTGTGTGACTTTTATAATAGCTTCTAGTTTCTATGACCAAACTACTTGCGTATTTGAAGTCATTGTGCATTCACTGTGTTATAAACATACTTTATAGCTTTATAGCTTTGCTTCTACCTGCAGCTTACATGATAGCCATTTTACAAAGTGCTACATATGCTTAACATGATATTTTGCCCTATCTGATTTTGCCCTATCTGATAGAGAGCATGAAGGTGCTCTCTAGAGTTAAACTATAGATCCAATTAGAGAATTCTAGTGAAATATTTTGTTTTCCCACATATATGTAAATCCCTTAAGGATATAAGGATAATACTGGTTATCAAACTTTAATCTTCATATGTGGACCAGAATTTATTTGTTTTTATAATAAAACAGAATAAAATACCAAAGAAGTAAATGAGCTATACTTGAATAACAGTGAGTTTTAGGGAAAATTGACATATCTGAATTCTAGTACAGATAATAAATATCTGCCAAAGAATAACTCAATTCACATGGCTAACCTCTCTTTTATGTAAAAGTTTATCTACTCATGAGAACTAGGGAAAATCTGTGTTGCCATTTTAGTCTCCATATTTAAACTGAGTTCTCATTTTCCTATTTTTTTTCCTTCTTTAAATGGAAAGAAACTCATTTCTGCTGACAGGTTTCCTAAATAGCTTTTAGCCTTCAAGGTATTGGTGAGGTAAAACAAGAGAGACACACCCAGCCATTTATTGGAATTCTGAAGTAAAAAATAAGTACACGTGCTCTGTATAATCTAGTAACAGGGATAGCAACAGTTAAACTGTGTTACACAACAGATGTATTGGTTTGGTTGTCATTTGTAACCTCTCTTTCATCAGGACCACAAACAAAAAGCTTGCTGCCCAGAGTTTTCTGGGCAAATCGGAAATACATGATGTGGCCCATTGCCACAAAGGAGACTGAAATCAATACGAGCAAGCCAAAAGCTTCAGGATTTGGAGCCAGGATGACCATGATGAAATGCAGAAGATCAAGGAGATAGTTCATGGAGTTCTGTACGCCATTTATAATGCCTCTTTCAGATTCAATTACATTTTCTTGCAGCAACTGTGTCACAGTTAAATCAAAGGACCAAAGACCTATAATAAAAGATATGTTTTTAGAGATATTCAATCTCTAAAATTTATAGTCATATATTTCAGGTTATATTTACAGATTAAAAATCTGTTGACATATGCAAAATACACATTTTAGCACTATTACTTTAAAGTCACCATATATGTATTTAACAAAGACTTGCCTTAGGGAATTATTTTTCATTAATAAATACTGAGTTATTAGTGGCTCTAAGAAATGATTTTTAAAGCCACCAGACAAAAATCAGTCTAATCTACAAACTTCTTAATTCTGTTTTNCCTCTTCCTGCTCTGAACAGTACTCTGCAAAGATAAGGGAGGCAGCTGTAAAAATTCCTATTAAGTCTCCAACTTCATGCTCCTTCCTCCTCCACAGGGCCTCTCTCTCTAAGTTCACAGTCTGGCAAAATGTCCATATTAAGAGCTGAGACCTTCCTTTGCTAACATGGTTCTATTCATTTTACAAGGTCATAGGCCCTCAGTTACAGCTGCAAACAGTCAGGGCAGATCTCCAACCCCAGCTCAACCCCTGTGGGAGAGAGTGAATGACCTGTTCAAGACAGCAGCCAAACCTAACACAGGCATCCACTGTCTGTTCAAAAATCATGAGCAGATCAGTAGCTACAGGGTGATGTCAAAAGTTCTCAAGCTCCCAATTTTAGGGGAAAGAAAAGGAGTCTCTGATCAACTATGTCTGAGTCATATCTGAGTCCCACGACCCATCAATTTGGTACACAGATCAGCAAATATTTACTCAATACAGAATGTGGCTCTACTCTCTCTGGACCAACAGCAGGAATCTATCTTTAACCGTCATTAGGTAGGTCCAACTTCTAGTAATATAATAATAGTACCTCATCCTCCAGTCCAGGAAGTGCTTCCACATGATTTATTTGACTCAATAGGTAAAAATATTAAGTAGGTAGGGTTGGTTTTATACTATCAATATAATTTCCAATTTATAGAAAATAGAACTGGGGGAGTTTAATGTGACTTCTTCAAGGTCAAAGAAAGAGTACTGGGCCTCATGTTTACTACAGTTTTACCCAAGCCACCATAAACTAGATCTATGAACAGAGAGGTAACA
>NW_017732030.1:293435-309997 GCF_001890085.2 Hipposideros armiger
TCATTTCCTCCAGTTCATCAGTAGAATATAAGGCAAGTTCATCAGTCAGGATGGGAGGGGAGGTACCCAATGTGTGCAGAGAAAGGAGAAAGGATGACATAGTTCTTCAGGAAAGTGAGAAAAGGAAAGGACCAGAGAAAAAAGTATGATCATCTGGCAGCATGAGAGAGCCAACTTGAACCCTGTGGTCATGAACTCTAAGTGAGAACAGTGAGCAAGTGTTTTCTCCAGCCATGTTCTACTGTGGAGATTTATCCAGCCTCTCAGGACAGTGACAAAAGGAGAGAGGGGCAAGCAAGCTGAGGGTATATGCTATGAGGCAACCATGTGGTCAGAACAATTGCCCTTGGAATTTAAGCTGGGTAAAGAAGAAAGAAAAGAGAGGTCATGGACAGTGAAAAGGTAGTGAAATTAAGGACTTGTAGGCAATGACCAGGTTGAGGGTGGGGTACCAGGAGGAGTGAGCTGGAAAGACAGGAGGTGGTGGTTCAAGACATGGATGCCTAAGCTTGAGGTTGTGGAAGGGGAGGATTTAGTGATGACGACAAGCTCTAGGGTACGACCATGGGAATATATAACTGAGTCAGAGTGGAGACCAAGATAAACAAAGGAGAGGAAGTCAAAAAAATTAGCTACTGTCTCATTCTCTATCTCACAGAGTGAAAATTAATGAGACCAGTCTTGATCAATCATGTGGGGCACCTGAAGGAAAAAGCAATACGTGACTAAAAGTACATTAACTGAAAATTACCTTTATTCCTTCTGTAGTTCTTCCTGGTCCTAAATTACCTTCCAATTAGTTCTATGAGTATATAACTCTTCTATGATAACAGGAGAACTTTGACACAGCTCACCTTTCACTTGAAAGGCAAAGGCAGTTTTCACTGAACCTACTGGTATACATGACCGTTTTTGCAGTCTTCACTAAATTCCATCAGCCTCCCACTAATAAGTTTCTAACTTAGGTGCTAACAGAGAAATATAGAATTGACCCAAATAACTCAATAATTTGAATACAAAAATCATGTACTAATGAAAATACACATTTGGAGCTGGAAGCCCCAGAACCGCAACAAAATTAATTTATTCACAGTGATTTGTTCTTCTTTCACTACCTCAATTTTCAAGTGCTCACAAAGCTTCCTAATGCCACCAATTTCCATCTTTTATATTATACTTAGGAGCTTAATGTTTAGGTGTAATGTTGTGTCCAAAGGCAGCTTCTATTTTTCTGAAGCAGAGTGAATTGAATGATAACTTTTGAAAAAGACCTAATCATTTTACTAGTAAAAGGCTAGACAAGAATCAGTCCTCTAAAGGTGCAAACATGCCCTCTTTACAAATTTATATTTATTCTTCTGTAAACAGACAAATGTGTGCTCATTTAAAACTAATGTAACTGTTTCCAGCTACAGCTGTGGCACAGAGCATGACATTAAAAAACTGCATGTTATTCTAAAGGGTATATTACATCTCATTGAATAATCATTTTTAAAAGCAGATTTGCTGAGCAAATAGCAACCAGCAGGTTTGTGTACCTCAAATATGAAATCAATTTTTAGACAATAGAGTTCAAACAAGAAATGTGTCAACTTTACTTGATCAAGCTAACCAGCATGTGTTTCATTAAAATGGTTGACAAGGGAAACCTCAGAAGCTATTAATAAAGATTGATTAACAAAGGGACTAGGAAAGGAAATAAAACAACAGATGGAATAAAATACCTGGGAATAGGAAGTGAATTTCAAACAGGTTTGACAGGTTAAGTGTCATGGCACAAGAGAATGTTTCAATAAAACACTCTATGAAGTGCTTAGACAAGTTAGTTAACAGATTAATTAACAGTATGTGACAAACAATAGCTTTTCTGGAACTGTCTAAACTAGATTGTTAACAGCTATATTTTAGCCTGACACCCCTGAACTTCTAAAACATTTTAACCTTTAGAGAAAATTTCTCTTGTTCATTACCCTCAGTGATACAACTTCTAACTTTAAAGCCTACTCTGAAATCAAGAAACACTGGCAACACTGGCATAAGGGAGTGAGAATACTTAGCATCCAGCTCACCTTGTCTCTTTATGTGCACACCCTTCCCCTTCCTTCTCCCACCCCCCCCACCACACACACACACACACACACACACACACAGGTTCAGCCCTCCCTGTCCTGTCTGTCCCCCGTTTGGGTTCCTGTCTTTGCTGGCAACCTCAAAAATCAGTCGGAGGAATATAAATTACTCCTGCCTGGTGTAGGTGCCTCTGTGTACAGAGACACAACCTCAGAGGTATCTGGAATCCCCCTCTCCATGTATTTTCCCCCCTTCTCTCTTCTATTTTTCCTTTGTCTTTGTTCTCCAACTCTGCCTAGGAACAGAAATGACACCCAAAAGCCATGCTTAGACCCTTGCTGACCCTCAGAACTAAAGAAATGTTTGGATCCTATTTTGAAACATGGTTGCTAATTAACACATATACTGGGGTAGAAACTTGAGGAAAGAAAACATGAACAAAAGTTTTTTTTCTTCACCAGGCTCCTAATCTACACTGCTGGCTGGACATGTAAGAGCACCATCACTAAAAGCTAACTGACAGAGAACAAGAGTTCAACAGGCTGCTTACTTCCCTTCTTAAACTTGAGAAACTCCTGAAGGTTAGAAACTAGATGAGTTGGCCTAGATTCTTCCACTCTGCAATAATTCCTAATATAAAGAAAGGTAGCTGAGAAATGGACAGTCATGTATTTGTTGTTCTGGGGCATCACTTCATAGTCAAAGAGACCCCACAAAGTTACGTGGAATCTTTGTTTTTTGTTTTATTTATTTATCAAAAAAAAAAATAAAGATTCTGAGTAACTTTGTTTTTACTCGGCACTTTTTTTAACCAGATTGCTCAGACTTCACAGAATACAAATGAGTTAAGAAATTCAGATAAGGGAGAGAACATCATTTTAAAAGCCAACTTTCCCCCCAAATATATTCTAACAGATATGTGATCTATTTTCAAAATATATCCTTTTAGACCCTTTGAATTTTAAAACATGGACATGTATTATATACCTAAAAGAGTACATTAAAAAAAGAAAGTAAACAAACAAACAAAAACACAAAAAAGGACACAACCTTATCTTACAGTTCAATGTGACAAAAAGAGATATGGAATTATTTCCTAGTACTAAATGATCACAGGAAGAAAAATCAATGAGAATCACCACTTGAGCTCCAGAGAGAATTTCCTGCAGTACAGATTCACAGGTGCTAAATCCATCCTGTGCACGCCCTCTAAAATCACTGTGGTATTACTGCCTAGGTATAATACTGCGACCACAGAGTGAAGATTTAAGCGAATTCTTTTTCATCTTGACCTTCCACAGATTTTGTTCCTTCTCTTCCCCACCTCCTTACTATCTTATTTTCTTTTTAAACCACATGGTCCAGTCAAACAACAAAATTGCTTGCTAACCCCAGCACCTAATCTTGCCTTTTGTGTCCTGGAAGCTACTTAAGTCATCAGGAATGTTTTCTTGTCTGTGAGGGTGGTTGGGCAATGTGTTGGTGATACCCATTATCTCAATGACCAGCAGCATTGATTCAGCTGATCTGATCAGCAGATAGTTGCACCCTTCCTCCTTTACCCTGTGTAATTATCAGTCCACTTTGTGTCTGTGTGCTGGATGAGGGGCAGGTAGGAAATACTGAGTGAGGTAGGTTATTCTGAGTAAGTAATGTTGCTGTAATAGGACACGATGCTATATAAGCATTCTCCTGTCTTTTCTTTGGCCTCTTGTACATGTGTCCAATGAACAAGTAAGATTGTAAGCATCTTAAAAACTGTATTCTGGCTTCTAATTCTTTAGTATTTATAACTGCAATTATATTACATCATACATAATATAAGTTATAGTTTATAACTTTAAAGTAGAAGGAAAGAACTTAAAGAATCTCTCCCAGAATTAAGTTGTTTCCATTTGGTTTGGAGAAAAATAATATCCATAGTACGAGTGATAAAAATCCCATGTCAAATTTTCACTGTTCTAAATATTAAGTAAACATTTAGAAACAGTTAACAAAATTTTTTAAAAAGAAAGAGCTCAACAGCAATGTTCTTCATCAACAAATTTGCCAGGCTTGCATAGACTAATAGAGAAATTATTGTAACTTAACTTCCTATAAAATTAACTTCATAGTAGTGAGATAAATCTTTGTACTGATAGTGATAATGTGGTAAAACATACAAACAAACAAACAAACTATGATTTCAATTTATTGTTCTTAACAAATACCCAGAAAGTCTCATTTATTCCCTCTGATTTAAAGTGAATCCTGACATGACCCATTCAGTTGAAAAAGAAACCAAATTACCTGCTAATTTGCTTCTGTCTTCTCCTGCAACAACAACAATCCAGTCCCTTTGGATTGTGATTGCAGTAGCAGTACTGGCCAAATTTGCAATATTTGCAATAGTAATGATCAAGATATAGCAGAAGGTCTAAAAAATTACAGGGAAAAATTGAGTTAAAATGTCGGTTTTACCACACTGCACCCACACCTCACTATGCAATGCATTTTAAAATGGTCTTTGGTGGCATAATAATCAAACTTTGATTTTAATTTCATTTATAAGAAATAATTTTACATATGAAACAATAAATACCAGTGGTCAAGTTAAACGGCATGCTATCTTCTTGATGCATATCATCTATAGTACATATAATATAAAAATTATAATAGTCATAAGCATATTTATGTGACAGGTATCATAAAATGTTAACATAGGGGTAGTTTTTAATACTTCCCCTGCAAATATCTCCTTTAGAAAAAACATTAAAGGGGAAGTGAGAAGACCTGTATTTAAGTAACAGTTCTGACACTTTCTAGTTGCATGACAATGGACTAACATCACTTTGTCTCAGTTTTTTTTCATCAGCGAAATGAAGGGAATAGACTAGAAGATTTCTACTCTCCTAACTGGCTTTGAAACTCCACACCAATCCAAATATACATAAGACTCAATAGTGACATCAAATCCATTGCTTTCTACTCTATCCCATCTCTCTTTTCCATCAGACTCTCATGAAATCATTGTATGAGACGCTATCTAGTCTATGTCCACAAAAAGAAATACCAACTATTACTGGAAGCACACAATCATGACTAATTAATAGAGAGATAGATAGATAGATAGATAGATATACATTTCTTATCTATCTTATACAAATCACAGGTTATATAAGAAATGTATATCTATCTTATACAAATCACAGGTTAATACTAATGAGCTGAAAACCAACAACCGAATTATATAATAAACTCTTAGACGTGCCATTCAAAACAAATAGGGAAAAACCCCAATAGGATAAAATTTAATTTCAAACAATACTTAATGAGTATCTATTATGGGAAAATAAAAACAAAACAGAAAATTTAGGGGCTGTTAAAGTAGACATACAGACCCATATTAAAAGGTTCCATTTGCAAAAAGTTACTGCCTAGCCTCAAACGGCTTTCATCTTTTACCACTATCACATGTTCAATTCTCTGCCATTTAGAATCTCACTGAGAACTTACAAGAGCCCATCCATGGTACATGGTCAGAAGCTCATCTTTATGTAAGAAAACCATCATCAGGATGATCCCACACAGGATGACCGAAACATTCTGTATCACCAGCGAAGTCTGGGCCACTGTACAGAGAGAGAAACAAAGTGTTCACTACACACTATACCAAAGTGTCCCAATGGGGCTGCTTTTATCCACACATCACTGTTCTACTACATTGATGTATATTCAAGTTACTAAAAACAAAACAAAACAAAACAAAACAAAACATTCCTGAAGTAAATCCTGCCTCAACTATTCCTAGGACAACCCAGCATATCACACCTGACGAGTAGAATCTGCAGACATAATAATGGAGTGCTCATCATTTTTTTTCTCTGTTAATTGAAGCCGTTCATAATCACCACATTTTCATTTAGTTTATTCTCATGGAAGTTTACTATCATAAATGGAACTATATTACATAAACAAGATCCATCTCTCAGCTCTTGGTTGCTTAAGCTAGAATAAGAACATGTAGGAGATGATGGAGCAGGTTAAGGAGATCATGGAATCCATAACCGCCTACATGGCAGGCCGAATCTGATAAGATAAGATGGTATGGAGAAATAGGAAAGACATGTAAAAATGTGTCAAGATTAAGCAGCAGTGTTTTTTTGTTTTTTGTTTTGTTTTTGGCACACTGTTTGCCATTGTTATGAAATTCTAAGCTATACCTTTCCTCACAGAAAGGTATATTGCAATTTTCTTGCAATGAGGCACCCATGTAGATAAAGTGCTAGAATAAGGACAGGTAAGTATACAGGTAAGACACCTTGTAGTCTTTTCTGTGCCACTTACTAAGGTAGACAATCTAGGACAGGATACCTAATATTTCTTATGCCCATGACTATAAGGAAGAGGATGCCAGTACACATCTGCCTTCCTTACTTTATAGGGTCATTATATGCTCAAATACTTATTTAAGTACTTTGAAAAACATAGAGTTGTATATATAAGGTATAATTACAGCTTTTGTCTTCAATGACAATAAAGCTCTTCCTGGCTTGGAAAGTCATATCAAAGCCTCAAGATAAAACAAACTGCTTTCTAAAATTAGTTTGAAATAAAATCACAACATGTAACTCATTCATTGATGTATTCATTCATTGCACAAGGAATAAATATCAACTGAATGAGGCTCTTAGCTTTCAGGATCCCACAGAGCAGAGGAAAGACAGACATGTAAACAGACAATTATGAGTATAACAAATAGCATAGGTATTAACAAAGCCTGATGGAAGCACAGCGGAAGAAATGGTTAACTCGGCCTAGAGACATGAGAGAAGGTTTTCATGGAGGGTGACATATGAGTTGATTATGTGGGTTCAGTGGGAGATCGCTAGCCCACCACACTTTCCTTCATCCAGCTCAACATTTTTCCTAACCTATAATTTCAGTGCTCAACAATCATAAAGTTCAAGGACTCTACAAATAATGTTTCTATATTCCTATTTATAATCATGTACATAACTAGGAATTTTTTCTAAGGTACAAAACTTTTTTCCATATGCATTTTGGACTGCTCAGTCTCAAAACAAAAAATGTCCATGTTGACTATTTTACTAATAACATCAAGTCCTAGAATTTGATAATCCAAGTGTTCTCTATCCAGGAGCAATCATCCTATACTGAAAGAAACTAATGATAACCTCAGTCTTTCCCCAACATCTAAGACAAACATGGCCAGGTCTTGGCATTATCAGCTGAGCAATTCAGGAAAATTTTACCCTGAATAATTGTCCACATTGCCCTATCAGTCTGAATAACTGAATTGTTCAATCTCTTTCTCTCTTTTCTATATAAAGCTGATAGATCTCAGTATTAATGCTCTAGAATGAACATTAATACAGTATCATTTCTTTTCCCTCAAAAGTTTGTAATTCAGCTGTCCGTGATCCAGACTCAGGTATTCTCTCCTGAATCTATAGTTCTCAATCCCCTACACCCACCTCTATATGAAACCAGTCACCACAGGGCAGATGTTAACGCTGTCCCAGGAACCTCACACTAAAAACTCCAGTGTAAGTCATGGTTAGAAAGGATCCCAGAGTTACGCAAACTTTCAATGTTTAACATGTTTCCCAGAAAAGTGCTATGGTGTTAATCATTAACATTTGGAATGTATGACTAGCCAAAGATACCAAAAGAAAAATCTATAAGCTCAATCTCCTGGCATCCTAACCTTGTGCAGGAGCCCCAGAACCCTCCCTGTGGGGGTGCTGCCACCAAGCTCCCCATCACTCAAGTGTGGCATGCAGGCCTGCACTGGCTTAGTAACAGTGGTCCCATGAATACAAAGGCACAGCTATAACAATACTCACCTTTAAGTCTGGCATTCTTATCCACCCAATCACCAATGATGGCTCCTAGGACCAGGACAGACCCTGCCACCACCAGCCCATAGACTGCAGTCAAGAGAAGGCTGTTTCCATAGAGCTCAACCAGAAACACAGACACTGCAAAGTGCCACATCCGATCTCCCTTGAATAAGGAGAGAAGAGAAAATGTTTTGCTGAGACAGTTTTAGTTTCTAGCCAGTTATACCTGGGAAGTTGCTTCCTTATCAAAAGGGCACTTTCTGGCTACAGCGTGAGCTTTTTCAAAGCCAACAATTCCACTATGGATTGAATATTTCAGGTGTTCAAACGGTTCATCCTGGCACAATGGAAAATGTTCTTGCCGAATTACTCAGGAAACCCAAAAAAGCATATTAGTGAAACACACAAAGTCCTTTACATTCTAGAAAAAACACATAGTTTTGAGACCCAAGAAGGTATTTGAAGACCAAACCTGTTCCTTTACGTGTCAGGTTTCCACCCAGGCCGAGAAAGCAGTGTGACACTGAATCAGAATGAAACGACAGTACAGTTCACAAACATCAGTATGCCTAGAACGTCAGGAAAATAAAAAGCCAGTTTCCCAAATTATAAAATGATGAGAACGGACTATCTGACTTCTAAAGCTTCTTTTACTTCTAATATTCTAAAATCTATGGTCTTTTCCGCAAGTAAATTTCAAACTCATAAAACAGCAGGGCAATCAGAAAGATGAAATTAATATGGGCAAATTCTGGCACCGCATGAATGAAGATATCAGAAATCAATGCTTTAAGCAAGTAATTATTTTAACATTTTAATACAGATGGGATTTGAAAGAGGACAAAACTATTTATTTCTTCATTCCGGGATATATGTGGAATTTAGAATTCTTTACTGCAAAATATGGAATGACAAATTTTTAAACATCAGGTAAATTAATGTATAAGAAATCTATAATGGACCTTATTATGAGATTGTAGGCTCTTTCTGTGATTTCTGAGGTTAACATAAAACAGGACAACAATGTTCTATTATATCCTCTCCCTGGAAATTAATACAGGAAACGAAATTCCCAGGCTAGATTCCTTATGGATTTGACCCTACGTGGAAGTACTTACACTGCTCGTTCTTTCCAAAGTCTGTCAACATCTTCCTGATACATTTAATGTTATCAGGAGCAAAGTATTATCCTGGTATGTGAAATGATTTTAACATTTTGATAAAGCCAATATAAACAATCTTATGCATTCAAAACTTAAATTGATGCACATGCACAGTTGCAATTGTTTACAACAAATTTCATGTCCACCAGTATTTCTCAAGCTGGGGGTGATTTTACCCTCCAGGGACCACTTGGCAATGTCTGGAGTTGTCCTGGGCTGTCACAACTGGAAGGGGGGGAGGTGCTATAGGCATCTACAATGCACAGGGCAGTCCCCCACAACAAAGAATTATCCAGCCCAAAATGTCAATAGTGCCAAGGTAGGAAAACCTTGGTGAAGAGGGTTATGAATATAATTTAGAACCACAATTCAAAATTAACATATGATTAAGGCCTTGGAGGGTAGGGTGGATATGGTCAAGTAAATTTTAAAACAAACACTGGAAGCCAACAGAAGCATCATGTTTGAAAAAATGATTGTTGCTTGATGGTTTGAAATGTGAGCTCTAGAGCTGTCTGCCCTCTCAACCCTCAGCACAGTGCATGGACCGGAGTAGACGCATAACAAATAACTGTGGAATCAACACAGGAGTGGATAGGTGGGGGATCCCAGCTGTGAACGAGTAAATACAGAATAGGTGGCAAAAAACCTGGACTGATGTATCAACCATATTTTTAGTATATTTGCTCTTTGAATGTTCAAGAAGTTTGAGAATTAATATGTACCATGATTAATATTTCTGAGACAGCAATTTTTTAAAGTTTGCTTTGATCATAAAAAAAAATGTTTCCCTCTGAGTAAGAATTGTTAGCTTCAAATACAATTGTACTGAATAATTAAAAATGTATGATACACATACAATTTGCTTGAAACCAAAAAAAATACAAGTCTATATATTCAGGTAAAGATGTCAATACAAATAGCAAATTAAGCTGTTTCCTTAATCTTTAACATGAGAAGCAAATTTAGATTTGATTAGAATAAAATGGGATGGGTAGAAGGGAGATACTTTATCCTAATCTCCATTCCTCTGAATAGCACCTAAGAAAAAGACAAAAATACATAAATGCCCCAAATGATAGGATGCCTCCAAGAGTGGACTTCCTCTTTCTTAACCTAAAGAGTAGGAAATATTACTTCTATTACTATTGCTTCTTTCTTTTGTGTTGTTTTGTTTTCTCCTATCCTTTTCCCAAAAGAATTACTTTTAGATTCCTCTAGAGCAGGCCCTCAAAACAAGTGTTATTAAATGAAACTTTTCTCTCTTGCTTATCCCCATATGGCACGTCACCTCCTTGATGGAAAGGAGTAAAATTGCTCTAGTTACCCCAGCTTCCAAAGGCCTAAGGTTTTAAGAAGCAATAGACTGCATGCTCACAAAGCCCAAGCCAAGGATCAGGTAACCTCTAAGTAAATGTTGACCAAAGTGCAATCTCAAGTTCACCCATTTCTTCCTTACATCCATTTCCTGCCCTCCCATAAGATCTCACCATACTTTGATGATGTGCTTACATGCCCATCTACACACTGTGGACTGAGAGCTGAAGACCAACTGAACATCTGTGAAGGAACAATCGCAGTCACTTAATACTTATTGAGAGGCTGCTCTGTAGGCATTAGAAATTCAGCAGCGCACAAAAATCAAGGTCCATGCTTTCATGCAGCTTGCATCCCAGTGAGCAAAGACCAAAAACAAATCTATAATAGGTCAAGTGGTATAAATGTTATGAGAAAACATAAAGTCGGGTGGCATTTTCCTGAGGCAGTGACAGAGACCTCTCTGAGCAGGGAGCTGAGGGACGTAAGGGACGGTGTCATGCAGACATCTGGGTATAAATGGAGACAGTCCATAGGACGATGGCATAAGATATAAGCAACTGGCCACCCTTTTTCACTACCTTACACTATTAGTTATCTTTTTTGTTATTAGATACATTTTTGTAAATCCATACTAAACTATATTATAAGCTCCTTAAGGACAACATCCACTTCTTACAGTACTTTGTATTCTGATAGTACAGAGTAAAATGTATTTATTGATCCACTGGTAGATAGAAATGAAATTGGAAATGAAAAACATTCAACCCTACCCAAATCTAACCTCATATAACTTTCTACTCTAACACCTCTATATTCAGTGCATAGGAAACTTCGGTTTGGCAGAGTTGGTAGGGGAATAGATAGCTAGATGTATATGCATACATACGCACACATATTTTATTGTAATAAAATCAGGCAGCGTGTCAAATGGGAGAGAAAACTCAAAAGGTAGAATTATTTAGAGTTAGAGAGCATTCCTCTTTTGTAATCCTTTGCAATGAAAAGAAGTAAAAATCCTCTAAACCTTATATGGTTATAGTTGCTGTTTTTGTTTTTTTTAATCCAACTTTCACACAAGAACTCCCTTTGCTCCATTTACTGTAAGATTGGGATAAGAAAGCATCTGTCATTTTTCTTGTGGGGCTTTTAATTAACATGACAAAAATTCCTCCTGGAAGAAGCACAGTTCCACTCCTTTGCCAAATCTGACCTCCCAAGGAAAGGTCACATAAACCCTAAACTTATCAGTATTTGGAAATGAGACACACTGTTCCCCTAATATATAGGTTCAGACCATAAGAAAAGAATTTCAGATCTTAACCATCATTTGTTATTGGTTTTTTTCTATACTTAATACTTACCAAATTAAGTTGGAAGAACAAACTATTGGTTTAGATTACTGAGGATAGCTTCACTAGGTTTCTCCTTAGAATCATCAGCTATTGGAAATAAAACAAACTCACACCAGTGCTCCTTTGTTTACATGTATTTGCAGTCATCCCTGCCTCAGCCTCTAGGAAGGCAAGAGCTTGCCTTCCTAAAAAGGCCATCTTTGGACTGCTATTTCTTAAAGAGCTGATAACCTAGCTTAATAATTTCCCAAGGGCATGGGGTACAGATTTCCTCATACAACAGACACCATTCATGTCTTAAGGATGTAGAATAAATGTTTTCAATTGAAAAACAAAAAAAACATTCACAAAATTTACTCTCAAAATTCTTTCTCCTTACCCATGGTTCTTTTTAATTAAATATCATATATGAGGCATGAATAGAATATATTCAGGCTTATTGCTTTTAAACAATAAGAACAATTGTTTAATTTTAAAGATTCTAATCATCATTAATTAAATACACATCCAACCTCTTTTGGGATTATTCTTTTTTGAGGGGTTCATGAAAAGAACCTAGGCCCACAGAAACACTGGATCTCTTCCAAGACCAAATAGCAAGTCAAAGGAAGAGCTATGAATCACCTGCTGATTTTCACTGAATGATGATTTTAAGATAGCCTGAGATACCTCACACATACCTACACATAACATTTATAAAGACCAGAATTTTCATCACTTAGATATTTGTTCTTGGGGTCAATTATATTTAAATTAATCTTAGGATGCTATTTTTAGCCTAAGTCAGTCGCTCCACTATTCTACTGTATTTTCACAGTGCAGTATGCTGGAACTTATAAATTTAATGAAAGAAGAAAACAGAGAAATCTCTTAAAATGTGAAATAATAGAAGGTATATAAGACATCCATCTATACTTAGCAGCAGATATCACTATTTACTAAGCCTATTAATGCAAAACACAATTTAAAACAATGCAAATATTCTGGTCCTAGTTAATCCTGTCTTTGGGTACTTGTCCATCTACATTAAGTGGTATAACCCAATGATTAAATAGCATTTCCAAACACCTATGAGAAAATACCTTTGGTGAAAATAGTTGTTTCATTAAAGCATGTGTGTTTGGACGATTTATTTCTTTAGCTGTATGACAAAACTGGAAGATGGTTCAAAATAACTGGCCCAAACGAAAGGAAACAAGAAATTGTGTAAGTATGTTGTAAGAATTACAGTACATTCTCACTTACCCAAGTAGATAAAAAATGACCAAGGTAGAGAAGGAATTTTGCAGAGGTCAGCCAGTCTGCTAAGGACCCTGCAAAGACACACGGGCGGAAGATAAAAAGCATATTTCGTCACTTGAGTGATCTGAGGTTGGAATGCGTATACATTTGCTCCTGTTAAACATGACTATTAAAAACTTCTTTGTGTGACAAACCATGTCCATTTTATCAAGTCAACACTCAAATTCAGCATGACCTATCCACTGGCCAGTAACCGCAAATCTTCAGACACAGTGAAGAAAGCTCTTGTTTCAACATTCTTGAACTCCATTTTTTTAAAAACAAGGCAATCCAAACTTCCCGGTCTACTCCATCCTTGCCTGCGCGCAAGCCCCTCTTCCCACACCCTGAAATTCATTTCTTCCTCAGCTCCCACCAAAATACGAATCAAATGCGCTACGAAGCACTCTGGTTAACAGCTGAGCCGCGTTCCTCCAAAACCTGCGCGAAGCCGCTGGTCTCCACCACCCAACCTGGGTTTCCACCGCTTGGCGTTTGGCCAACTTACCACAGCATCCTCCTCCCTGGCGGTTTTGCTCTCTTGCCTTGGTCATGACACCAGGCGCCCCCCGCTTGCTCTGCTGCTACTGCTGCTGCTCTGGCTGAGGTACTTGTGAAGAGGAGTGCAAGGAACTGAAGAGGGCACCGCTAAAAACACAACAGCCTTGTGCAAAAAGACCCCAACGACTAGTAGAACAAATAAAAGAAAAACGACCCGAGGGTCTTTTTCTTCTTCTTCTTTTGGTCTTCTTTCCAAACTTAGCTAACACTGTAGCTGAAGTTGGAAAGGCAAAGCCTTATGGAAGCAGGTGGGGGGGCTCAACAAGGCCGTCCAAGCCGTGTCGGAGCCCCTGTGCCTCCGCTGGCGCCGCCGCTGCCTCCGGCCGGGCCCAGCCCTTATACCCGCTCGGGGCGGAGCTCCCTCCGGCCGCCCGCTCCGGACCGCCCCCTCCATGTCAGCGCCACCCGGGCGTCCCCGCGGCGCGAGGCCAGGCGTCTGGCGACCCCAGCGCCGAGCCTCCTCCACGCCCTTCCCAGGACTCGCCCGCCCGGGGTTCCCGCGGGCCACTGGCCACAAACAACCTGCGCGGCCTGCGGGGACTTGGTCCCGGCGGACTCCACTCGCCGCGTTTTACCGCGCGCGCTCCGGGAAGGCGCGAGCGGGGGGTCTGGGAAGGGGAGGCCGGTGCCTGCACCCGGCAGGGCCAGCGGGGCCGGCGGGGAGAGGAGCGCAAAGCCCCGCGGCGAGCGCTGGAGGAAAGCGCTTCGCACCGGCCACCTGGCCGTGCTGGGGAGGAGGCGGCCTCCGGACGGTCACTGTGCAAAGCTGCATCCAGCCAGGGCTTGAGGGGGGCGGGGGGGGAGGGGGATCCTTTTTTTTTTAACAAAAATCATTTTTTAATATAGGTATTTACATAAACAGAATCCGTGTCACAGAGGCCGTTTTCCTGGCCTTCCCATTCCGGCCCGCCTGCGGCCCAGAATGTCTTTTCTTCCCAGGACTGCGTAGCGGGGCTTCCCTCAAAGAACCAGAATCAAAGGGCAGGAAGGGACGCAAAGATCAGGAGTCAATGTTGGCTTGGAAAGGTCAAGTCCAGTAGCGAGTTAGAGGCCCACCCCAGCCCAGAATCCGGGTCTCCAAACGCTTCCCGGAGATGCAGCGAGGAGGAAGCAGCCCTTCACCATCCTTCCTCCGCCCCCGGCACCCTCTCGCCCCCGCCCCCACCTGCGCGTCCTTTCCCCTCCTCTCCTCCGAATGCCCCAGGATCTGACAGGCTGTTACCAGGAATACCGGTTATCCCAGTTGTGTCCCTGAGTCTGTCCCTGTCCAGATAAAGCCACTCGGTGGCCTCATGAAGGGGCAGGTGAATGACTAAAGAAAACCAAGCTTAGGCCTTCCCTGGCTTTTCCAACCCCCACCCCTCCACACACACCCCGCCGCGTGCCAATCCCCCCCTCCCCGCCCCCATGCGGGGCACACCAGCCCCTATTACCTTACCCGTTTCAATCTCGCCAAAACCCGGGGAGTGGATCCTACACATTGAAACTCCAACCAGATTCCACCCCCCCGAGTACAAGCCGGACTGACACCAGTAGTGAAGGGAGACACGCATGAATATAAGGCCTGTATCTGAACTCTCCATCAGGAGCCCCACAAGTCAGCGGGCGGGGTGCAGCTGGATTCGGTTGGGACGTGGTCTGGAGAGCAGAGATAGGGGATTTACAGTTTAGCTACTGCTGTTAACTGCTTTTCCTTTTCAAGCCCTCTTTCTTCCTTTCTTTCCACAACACTTTGAAGTCCTCTCCCTTCATTCCTAGAGAGATTTTGGGTTGTCTTCTGAAGTTGGGGAATAGGGTCATGCATCCACACATCCTTGAGAAGGAAACCAAGACACGTTCACAGGAGGGAACTGGAGAGGGAGGGAGCTGATGGGTTAAACCCCTCCACGTTGTGGAGATCTCCTAACTGGAGATGAGTCTCGTTGATGGGACCTCGAGCAAAGCACAAAGGATAACGATATTCGCACATTTGCCACAGCGTCTCTCAACAACAAGGTGCTTTATGTTGATTTTTACATGCCACAAGAGGACTATTGTGAGGTTCCCAACTTCCAGGTACTTTAAAGGAGGTTCGGTTGGTTTTGAAGATTTACTTCTGGTCCACACTGCCTGAGAAGTGTTTGTGGGAATAGTAGCTACTCCGAAATGTGATATGGAAATTCTGTTTTCCACTGTCATCAAGGAGTCCCCAGCAACCAAAACTCAGAGAATGGTGAAAAGAAGAGATAGGAGACTACAGTGAAGCATGTAGAAAAGGTACTTTGGAAAGAATACAAGCAAGATCCATAACATCAAACCCAGTGAGGTGTTTGAGCTTTGGCAGGGGAATCCTAAATCCTTATTAATGGGAACAGTAAAGATATATTAATTAGGGATCATGAAATGGAAAATAATTGAAAATGAAAATGGAATAAAAATCCTCACAATATGTTCAAAATGCAAAATGACAGTAATCTCCTGGCCTTGACATTTGTTGTTACAAAGCACCACTTAAATCACAAGACTATTCCTCCTTCTAGGAATCATTTGAGTGGCTGAAAATTAAGAGTTCTTTCAAAAGTCTTATGTATAATATTTTTTCCAAAAGTCAGAAAACACAACTCTCCTGTCAATGTCATCATAACTAAGAAAGCCATGCAAATTTTAAATCAGTTTACAAGAAATAGATGCCCTAAAATCAATTTTCCAGTTCATTTTCAAAGTTTTTAAGTTTGTCAATAGGCTAACTTTTTTAAAATTACAGCCAGAATAAAATGTATATTCTAGTTTAAAGCTGATGAGTATTTATGCTTGGCAAATAAAAGGGGTTTTATAATTTTAAAGTTGCTTTTTCACTTACCAGTCAAGCATCCTAAGTTTCCTCTGCTTTAGCTGATGTGCTCACCAGGACAAATGCAGAATAAAGAATGGTCACCACTACATTACTCTAAATAAAAGTAATGGGGTTATTATCAACTATTACAGGAGGA
>NW_017732030.1:310392-312852 GCF_001890085.2 Hipposideros armiger
GAGAGAGAGAGAGAGAGAGAGAGAGAGAGAGAGAGAGAGACATTCAGTAGTCTGCAGTCTCTAGGTGGAAAACTAAATGCAGAATTCAGAATATTCCAAAAGAAATATATTCCTAGGGCAAGTCTATAGAGACAGAAAGAAAGCTTATTCGTAGTAGAAGGGGAATGGGTAGTGACTGCTTAATGGGTATGGGGTTTCCTTGTGGGGTAACTAAAATGTTCTGGAACTAGATAGTGTCAAAGTTCCACAACATTATGTACTAAAAGTCACTGAAATGTATACTTTAAAATGGTGAATCTTATGTTATGTGAAGTTCACGTCAATTTTAAAATACATTCCTATATGGAAAGTTTGCCATTTTTGGTAATAGTGTTCACTGGGATAAACATAGGCCAAATGTGGTCTTTGGAGCTCTTAATCAAAAAGAAAGAACTTGGAAAGAAAAAGAGAGACATCTTGCCCATCACACTCACTGGAAACTAAAAAAGCATGAAGCTGAATTAACTGTTTAGTTTTCTCCATGTACAGCCAGAAAATACATATACATTCCATTTAGCAATGTTTTGGTATCTCAACTTTTGTCATGGGTAGTTTTTTTTGCTGTCTAACCTGACTCCTTCCTGTTACAACATAAAGTCCGTCCATTCTCTTACATTCTGTCTTCAGCAACACAGAAAGCAAATGCTTTGCATCACCATGATACTCCCTTCACATTCTCAAGACCTTGCTTGGGCTTACCCAGGCTGTGTAAGCAGGCGTTCAGTCATTTTAATTGTTCTTCTTGGCACCCTTTTCAGTTGAACCCTTTGCTTGCAAGCTCCTCATAGAAGACAGCTCAGAGGGCTTCATCCACCTGAGCAACGGGGTCCTGATTTAGGTTTAGGTGCTCTTATATCCTCAGTCTTATACCTCAGCCACTCTACACCACACCTGGTTCTAAACAGCACCTTGAAGCTGAGTCCCACTAAGCTGCCGCACATTTATGAATGAAATTTGCGTTCTGGGCTCTCGGCAAATATTTCAGAGTCCACGAGTCAGTCCAGTGCAAGAGTCCATGTTTTCCAGCTGTCTCGCAGCTCCAACCTCTTAGTGGTGTGATCATTTTGCCTACTCTTCTATTTTTGTGTGTTTTTTATTTCAGTAAATACTATGTCTACACTGCTGATTTGTTCCTTTCAAGTCTCATAAAATCCCTAATTATAATAGCATGTCAATTAAGAGTGCAGCATAGTAAAAGATAATGGTGTCAACACAGCCACAAAATCCTGATGAGACGATATTCTTCATCTTGGGTCCTTGAATTTTTTATCACACAGACCAAAGGAAGACCCTCATAAGATAAAGAAGACTCTTATCATGCATCCTGGATACAGCCCTCCTCTCTAATGCAATAAGAAAATATTGACTGGAGTGATTATTTCAACATTTAAGAAAAATTAAAAATAAAATAAGAAAGCCTCTCCCAAGGATGTCTGTCAGAAATGTTTTTACTGCATTGTTATCTGCATTGAGCCACATGTATAACAAAGGAGCACTAGACAAGTGGCATATTAAGCAAGGTGCTTCTCAGATATTATCTCATTTCACTTCACAACACCCCTATGAAGCAATGCTGTTATTATCCCTATTGTACACATAAAGAAACTGAGACCCGGAGAGGTTAAATAACTCAACCGAGGTCTTTCAGCTAGAGAGGGGGAGAGCTAGGATTCAAGCCTAGACTTGTCTGACTGCAAAACCCTTGCTCTTTCTGCTTTGCTATTCTGCTTCTCACCAACTAACACAGAAGCTTGGAACAACACAGGTGCTGCAAATAAGCATAAAGAGGGATTTTTCTTCCTGCTGGCTCCCTTAAAGATGACTTGGGCACCAGTATGGGACTTAGAATTGTGTTGATGGTGGAGGCCAGTATGAAACTGGGAGGGGATATAAAATGGCGGTACTACCATCCCTTTGATGGGGTGGGAGCCATCTGATACCCAGAGGTGTTGGAGAACTTCCACGTCGTGCCTGCTGCCCAAGTCCAGATGACAGTATAGCACTCCTTTCAGAGCACTGTATGGCTATAATGTGGACAAAATAACATTAAATAGGCGGTGAAATCTTGGTTTAAAAGTTCTAGGTATGAAAAGGGAGACTAGGTCAAAATAAAATATTTGAAGGGTTTTTTTTGTTGTTGTTGTTGTTTTAGACAGTTTACCGCTGAATTGTGTAATCACTATTAAAAGTTGGGGCTTTATAAAAATGTTTTGTTATCTTAAAAACAGTCTAAAGGAATTTCTTGGCACTGTAAAGGTAAATAATATAATTTTAAAAGGAGGCATAATCAGTGTAGATTTTACATGACTAAGGATGTTTTTAAGCTGTTTATAAAGCAACATTGATACAGATTTATTAAATATAGAAGATTGGGGTTTTCCTATGGTACCAGAAGAAATGTATTTTTGAAAATAATTTTTC
>NW_017732030.1:313402-318700 GCF_001890085.2 Hipposideros armiger
AGTAACATTAGTAAGATTTAATGGTTTTTTATTTTCCGCTCAATAATTTTTTATGTAATGAGCATGTATTACTTACATACTTTTATAATGAGCATTTATTACTCATATACAGAAACAAAAAAAATAAACTTGCTGTAGTTTTAATTCCTTCAACAAGAAGCTTTCTCCTATCAGTTGGTGCCACTTCAACCTTTGAACAGGGCTAACTGCAAATTCTCTTCAAGGATGCTGATCTATAAAATACTAACTAAACTAATTAAACTTTTAAAAATCTGAGTTGCAATAATAGTTTTGAAAGAAATCTCAATAAATCTTTCTACCATATGTATGGATATTATTTTGTTTAAGAAGAAAATGAGTAATGGTTTTCTATCTTTGATTTTACACTAGAATTGATTCCATGATTATACCTCTGGGGAATTTTGAGGTATCCATTAAGTCAACATATGATCCTTATTTATTTTTAGAATGCTTTATTTATCTACTGGATCCAAATATTCATAATGTGGAAAATAATATCACCAAGTAAGGGACCTTGGTTTGATAATGATTTTGGTGCTTCTGCACTTCCTAATAGATTAATTGCTTTTTGAATTGTTTAGTCCATCTGTCATCTGAAATGTAACAATGGAGATTTGAAGTTTTGTTTCGCATTTACGGATAAAGATTGATTTTCAATATATATCTATAGAGATGCCAAAACTATATAAAATATGCTGCTAGAACTGATTGGCAAAAATATTTTCAAGGCTATCAATTAATTTCAAAGAATGTGTCCTTGAACTTCTATATTTCATTTGATTTTGGAAGTCCAGTTTAGGCTGACCTCAGCTTCTGCAAGGGTTGTTTTCTTAGGTTTGCCTGACCCTCGTCAACACTGACTGTGAGCCTCCCCTTTTCCATCCCTACTCTTTCCCACTGATAGACAGTAATGGCCAATTATTGTGCTGTGGCAAGCTCAACATCCCATATCTTGTGGTCACGAGGTGCATACTTTTTGTATAGCCTACTTTGTGTTCTCCTCAGCATTAAGATGATCCATCCTTTGAAAAAAAAAAAAAAACAACAGCAATAATGCATCCCTAGGAAATTACATTAGAAAACATTAATGTTTTGACTAATTTAAAACTGCAAATGAAAAACACCTAGACTACAATTATCAGTTTATGAGGAAAAGGGTATCATTAAATGAGTTTAGTTGTTACTTCTTAGTACCAATTACTTTACACATGCCTAATTTGTTTTTCCTTTGCATGAGCAATCTATTGCCCTGTAAGGTAAATGTGGACTTATGTGGAATGATGATTAATTGTCAGCCTTTCATAGGGAGAGCCATCTAAGGCAAAGTTGAACGCTATGGATAAAATGGTTTAGGAAAGGTTCGTATTTGTGTCATAGGCATCTCTTTTGTCTACTAAAAAAAGTCTCATTTTCTAAGCAGTTCAGCAGCTCAAACAGACTATAATCATAACAGATTAAGTGTATTCATCTGCCTATTGTGAGCTTAAACTGAATGGTGATTAAATATTTAGGAAAATAATTCCTAACTAAAAATCTCATGAATTACATTAAATTGGTATTTAGCTTTATTTGATTGTGCTATCTGGCTCCAGGGAAAATTTGGCACGTTTTCTCTTTCAAACTGACATTTTTTTAGAGTAAGAGTATATGACAACTCTTCTGATTTCTCCTGTTCACGTAATTCAGAGACAGTTTGGCTCATCAATGCCATTTGTTCCAAACTGCTTTGCAACCATAGCAGTACATAAAGGCCCCACGGTACAAATGTCCCAGAATGCCCTGACTGTGCCTTTTGGTCATTAACTAGCTGTTGTCTTCATATAGAAAAGGATCAAAATGACTCCCAGTTGTTTTGATACTTCTAGTTAAAAAAAACTTTCGGTTCTCTTCCAAATATGTCTGTAGAAAGACAATTCAGCTTACATAACTAAACCTAAAAGTCCAGCCGTGTACGTATATATAAACTGTTGGCTCAACCAATTGAGGAGTGGGTAACCATTTCTGGGGTGCTTATAAGGATTATGGGTCAAAATATCTGTCTGCTAAATTTCCCTTTATATATATCCAGGTTAACTCTGGGTGTAAATATTATTCAAATTATCTTTGAATAATTAACTACCACCCCTTAAGGGAAAAGAAGCTTCTCTACTGGAATCCATTTGTTTTGAAATTAAAAGGGGGAAGAAGATCCCTCAGATATTTAGTCTAGATTCTTGGAACTTAAATTTTATTTGCTGACTCTGCTGTTAAGAAGTTAGACACTATTTTTTAAACTATTCCCAAGAACAAGACTATAAATGCCAGGTGGAATTAACCTAACAGTCCATGAATCCAAGATTCAGACTCTGACTTAGGGACAAAGGATCATTTGTAGAAGATGGTAATGGTGTGCCTCTTTGTCTTTAAGGAAGTGGTATGAGTATGTGTTATTCAATACTAGAAAAACCTGAGTTCAATCAAGACTCTCCTTATTAACTATGTGATGAGGTTACTTAACTCTGAATCTCAGCTTCCTTTTCAGAAAAATGGAGATAGAATCATCTCTCTGCATAGTCAATGTAGAGCCATGGATATAATACCTGGTACACAGTGAGTCTCAAATGTTGCTTCATCAAAACTTAGGGTGGACACATTAGAAAGCAATTAGAGAGCTATCTCTTCACTGATCTCCACATTTCCTCAATCTGTATTTAGATTATGTAACATCAATCCATTATCACTCTCTATCTGAAAAAACTACTGCCTTTGTTTGCATTCTGTATTTTATTTGCCTTAAAAATTCATTTTTCAAATTTGCAAAAAAGAGCTCTATTTAAAGTGTGCAGGGTTGTTAAATTCATGCTCAATTGATCTCCATCTTTTGTAATTTCATTGTCTTCAATCATCCCTCCTTTAAATCTTCATGTTTATGAATTAAGTATGAATTAAAGTCTTAATTTGGGGGGGAGCAATTTTGAAAAATTATGGACCATTCTTGCTTCTGATATTTTAAAGAAGTGGATAGTACTGACTGGCCAAACCCCCTGGATAATTTCACAAACAGGAAGTGGGGTGGAAAATGCATACAGATTACCTGCCCTAAAAGCAGGGGTGAGAAAGGGGGAAGGTTATATGTTAGCCACTGAGCTAAATAATTGGGCTGGTTCACCCAAACTGCAGGAAGATGTGTCTGTCTTGTTAACATTGTGTTTGATGCCTAGCATAGTGCTTGTCACATAGTAGTTGCTTCAGAAATGTTTGTTGACTGACTAAATGAATGAAAAAAAATGGATGCCACTGAGAATCAACCCATGTGTACTCTTTGGTAACTTACTGTATGTTACAGATGCCTGGTTATATCAGTTAGGAATGCTTTCATTTGCAAGTCAGAATACTTACCCAATAGTGGCTTAAACAAATTAGGTTCATTGCTTCCAACAGTTTGGAGGATGGCAGTTGCAAATGTGTTGGCTGAGTGGTCCTGAGAGTCTCTTGTACTTTTCTGGATTGCAAGATTATAGCAGGAATCCCAAGCATCATGTCCTTCCATAACCATATTCAAAGACAGAAGTAGCTACTGGTGCTTCACTTGTACCCTCTTATCAGACAGGGAAATACTCCCCAGGAGACCCATAGGGGGTTTCCCCTTTTGCTTCCTTAGACAGAACTAGGTCACTCTTGCTCCTAGTCAAAAACTTGAACCACATTCCCTGAGATCATAGGATCGCCAACTAATATTTAAATAGGGATTCTGTTAGTAAGGAAGAAGGAATCAGATGAACATGGCTTTTGTTACCCTCAAACTTATTGTGGTATCAGAATCACCTGGAGTGCTTGTTAAAACTCAGTGTTCTGTTGATGTTCCTTCACTATATAACTAGACATAGAATTGGTTACCACTGCTAGAGTTGAATGCAGAGCTAAGGAAATGTTGTTTAATAAACATGGTGTGTATAATTCAAGGAAAAGAACTAACAAGGCTTCTGAATTTTCAACAGTACCTGTGATTTTGTCAGCATTTCTGAAGAAGTGTATTTGAAAAGCTCTTTGCCTTCATAAAGGGAATAAAATCTATTCCAAGAAATACAAATAGATTAAGATCTGGACTGATTTTGAAAACTTGTCTTGTATTGTAAGTATAACAATATCTTGAGTTTCCCTACCACTCAATGTCCATAAGGACAAAAATCATGAATCAAAAAGTGAAAAATTCAAATATCTTGCCAAGATCATAGAAGCCATAATATATGGTATGATAAAAGCCCTCAAATAAGTCGAATCCAACCTTTGGGGATTTATTTAGTTAAACTACTTGTTTTTGAAAACCCAAGCTTGGTCTCAAAATACTGTTTTCACCTTAAACCAAGAAGTACATGGTTTTAGGAAGTAGTAATCCATGTGGTACCTATGACTTAATGGTCTTTTATTGCTCTGTGAGATTCTCCATACTATTATCAGTACAAAAAATGTTGCATAGTTTTCAGATATACTGTTTCAGGTGATAGATATCAAATTATCAAAAATACTAAAAATTGTCTCAGTGTAAGATGTCTCCTCCAAAAAAAAAAAAGGCATGTGTTTCCAGTAATTTTTAACTGAATATTAAAGATTATAATTGGGATAAAAGGATAAAAATAATAATTTGTCCACTCCCCACAATCATTGAGCCTCCAAATATATCTATATTTACATTTTATTAAAGACAGACAAATGTCAGAGTAAACCTGGCTATCAAACCAAAACATTCATCTCATCTCTACCTTTTAAAAAAATAGACAATACATTAAAATGAAAGATCATTTACTTTCAGATACTATATGCTGTCAAAGGCAACCATTAAAAATACCTTCAGTTATTTATGGGTAGATTTTCCATACTTTTTAGAGTATGTGCCAGGCAAAAATGAGGTAGTAATGTAATAAATCATCATCAACCAATAATTTGTTTTAGCACTCTAGTAAATTTAAGCATTTGTTCAGATATGAAAGTGAAGTTTACAGGATGTAAGGTTTTCCTAGTACAATTGGAACAATTCCACAGAACGCAGGATGGGTGGCACCCTTACAGCTTCCTAGTAAGTAGTTTATATAAAATCTGAAGATTTTCAAATTTGAATTTTTTCTCTTTTACCTGTTTACTTTTCTTTTTTATAATTGGTTTGGTTTTTTTTTAAAATTTTTTTAAGTTTTTTGTTTTGTTTTAAAAATTGGGGAATTGGGGGATGGGAACAGTGCTGGGGAGTTGGGGGAAGGGGAACAGACAAGTTGCTGTCGTTTTGTTCTTCAGTCTAGTTGTGGA
>NW_017732030.1:320510-323584 GCF_001890085.2 Hipposideros armiger
GAGAGAGAGAGAGAGAGAGAGAGAGAGAGAGAGAGAGAGAGAGAGAGGTTGTCAGCACTATTCAAGGAAAAGATCACTACCTGACAGGTTGCCCTTATGTCTACAAAAGTAGATATAAGAATTATTTGGCTTTGCCACATTTACTTGAAAAATCCTTTAAAGCCATCCAATTCACTTTCCTTTAATTCTCACCAAGTAATCTGGTATCCATCAATTTAGTGTCACAGATCACATAGTGCTGGATAGAGGGAGTATTACAAAGTATTCTTTTCCCTGGAAAGCAATATGCCTCTGGCCAAATTAAAACAGTGGTATAAACCAGTATCCTTTGAGATTAGCAAATATGATCTAGTTATAATAATTTTTAAAATAATAGCTAACACAAAGTACTCTGCTTGACACTCTTCTAAGTATTTTACATATACTAATTCATTTAATTCTCACAGTAAACCCCATGAAGTAAGCATGATTATTATGCCCATTTTATAGACAAGGAAACTGAAGTTTAGATCTCTGTGGGCACATTGTACTGAGTTTCTAGACCTGGGAGCTAGAAACTAAACCTTTGACCAGTAATAATCCCCTAATGTATTCCACCTTCCTATACCTGGCTTGAAATAGCCTCACCCATCGTATTAACACACAATGTAGTACCTGCACTATCTCAGCGACTCTGTACACAACCCAGTTCTCTCAAGAATTAAGGTAGCACTAAAGAATTGCAAACAAAATCTTGCCTGTCTTCTCAGATCAGCTATGCGTGAGTGATTCTCCAAGCTGTCATCTACCTAGCATCCACCAAGTATAGACAGTATGAAATAGCTCGGATATTTAGTGTGTACAAATTCTGTGCAATTTTGTGCTCATTCTATCACATTACTGGTTTAGAAGTGCAGTTGACTCTTGAACAACGCAGGTTGGAACTGCGGGGATCCACTTACATGCAGATTCTTTTTTCAGAAAATACTGTAAATGTATTTTCTCTTATGATTTTCTTAACATTTCTTTTCTCTAGCCTATTTTATTGTAAGAATATGGCATATAATACACCCGTATAACATACAAAATATATGTGAAGTGACTGTTTACGTTATTGGGAAGGCTATTAGTTCAGTCCTTGGGGAGTCAAAAGTTATACATGGATTTGCACTTGGTTTGACTTTCTGCCCTAATCTTAGACACAAGATCGAGAAGAGCCCTGAACCATTGTCAAGTGGTCTGGTGCCCCTGCGTCTCTTCTCCAGGCTTCAGATTCCACACCTGTCAAACGAAAGGGGGAGGGGCCGCAAGTATTCTGTTATATTATCAATGTTAAAGAAATAAAGTAATGTTGTCAATATTTCTTAGGGGGCCAGATGGGCTCATGTCCTGTTGGGGAGACCACTTCATAGTCAGTGTAGAGGCCTGACCACCGCATTGTATTTCTGAAGCTGATGTTGAATAATATTGTATGTCAACTATTATTATATATACATATAGTTACGGGACATGGAGTAGAGAGTGGGAATGGAGCCAATGGAATTGTAATAGATAATCAAGATATCGGGAGGNCCGTCCTCAGGGACTCACAGCAGCCCAGCTCCAGGTTGAGCTGTTGTTCAGCATCTTAGCTGTGGAGGGCAGCGTCACTGGCCCTCATATGTGGGATCCAAACCGGGGCTCTCTGGCATCCCAAGCCAGTTCTTAACTATCGCGCCACTCGGCCGGCCCACTCTTCTTTTTTAGAACTTATTTTCCACACTACAATTTACTGAGTGTTGGATCCTTGTAGCAATGTAAGGGAACATCATTTCAGAATTTATGCTTATGAAATGAAGCCTATCTCAATCAACTTGTCAACTGAGCGTTAAAATCCCTGGCTGGAAGTGTGTTAATTGGCCACTGGGTTGATTTATTTTTGGTTGCTGATTTTTTTTTTAGTAAGACACAAACCCAAGGGACAGGTCCATTGCTCATAAGCATTTAAAAGTAGAATTTAAGGATCATACTTGTTATTGGTTAAATTCTGTCTCCCCCCCCCAATTCATATGTTGAAACCCCAGTACCTCAAAATGTGACCTTATTTGGAATAGTGTCATTACTGATATAATTAGTTAATATGAGGTCATACTGGAGTACGGTGGGCCCCTAATCCACTATGACTATTATCCTTATAGAAAGGGGAACTTTGGACATAACACAAGCACAAGAACCAGGTGAGATGAAGGCAAAGATCTACAAAGCAGGGAACACAAAAGATTGCTAACAAACTAGCAGAAACTAAGAGAGAGGCACCGGACAGATTCTCCCTCACTGCACTCAGAAGGAAAGAGCCCTGCCCAAACTTGGATTTCTTCTAGCCTCCAGAGCTGAGACAATACATTTCTGTTGTTCTAAGCCACCCCGTTTGTGGTACTTTGTGACTGTAGCCCTAGAAAACTAATACAATTAAGTTTCTTTCATCAGAAAGACATAACATTTGAATTCTCCCAAGAATTGGTATTTTTCAGGAACAAACACAATCAAAGCGATTATGACTGCTGAAGCAAACCACTCATCTCATTTCTACCACACTCAATACTTTATAATAAAAATTATTTGAAAACATTACATTTTGGTTATCAGTTATGTATGCTTAACATCAATGTCACATATGGCACAAACAGCATTATGTGACATTGATATAAAGCATACATAAGTAATTAAGGGAAAAGTTATACATCAATAATTGAAAAATTTCAGCATTTTAAGTGGAGAGCTAATCTTTTCATATGCAAATTTTTCATTTGCAAAAACTACATTGAAGTCCTTATATGCAAGATGGAAAAGGCATGATTTATCTTCAATAATTTAAAAAAAGAAGTTGTTGAAGGGTGATTATTTTAAGGATTTTTCTTTCCCTCTTCATAAGTTAATAAGGGCAAATTTCAGAGTTATCTTTCTGCTCTCTGGTTAGAGATTTGGATATAATGTAGAACAACGCATGCTTATTTGGCAGGGAACGTAGTGATATTCTAAAATCTAGAGTCAAAGTCAAGAAATATCTGAGGCTGTGTCGGGACATAGAAAGGCTTTCTAGGGAAATTAACCCCCCC
>NW_017732030.1:325699-330025 GCF_001890085.2 Hipposideros armiger
CCTCCCTGCTTTGTGTCCTCAGTAGATAAAACTACAATAAGGACTAGAATCAGTGGTTTATAAATATGACAATTATAGAAATACAACTTCAAATTGGGACAGTCTGGGCACATGGAAGACATTCACTAAATATTTTTAGAATACATTTAATAATCATTTTAAAACTGTCAGAAGTCAGCTCCATTATTTAATATTTATTGTATGACCTGAAATTATTTGACATTATATAAAAGCATTTGTCTTTCCCTCTTAAAAGAAACAATACCTGGATATTGCCTGAATAAAGAAAACGCTTAGAGAATTTAAAATAGGATGCGGGGCTATTTTAGGCAAGCACTCCAGTTTCTTATATCCATGCGAGTTCTTTATAAACAAACATAAAACGTAGAGTCATGAGAGATCCTTCACTTTAGCAGCACCATATTAGCACAGCATAGATTCCAGGGGTGGCTGTCTGACCCTTATCTTCAAATGAATGATGTTGAGAACCCAAGAAATAAACAACGGGGATTGTTCTTTCTGAACTCAAAGGACACACCCTCTGAGGAGCAAAGGTAAAGGGGAGGAATTTAGTTTGCTTAGTGAAAACAAAAGAAATGGTCCAGTGGACTTGCCTTCTAACTAGAATAAGTGAGTCATGTTTAGACAGGCAGAGCATAGAGAAAAATGTGCTAATTGGCTAGTTTCACTGTGAGAAATTCAATATTAACAGGGAAAATGTAGTTGCATAATTTTCTGTCATATATAAAAAATATTCAAATATAGTATAAGTTTTTGGTTAGTTAAAGAATATGACTAAATGTTAATTGTTTCCATTATTGGTAGCAGTAAAATTGTTTTCTTTCCATATCCCCATGCTATTATCGCCTTGCATAACAGCTTCCTCAGTAGTCTACTTACAGCCTAGCACACACTGAGGAGAAAATATTTTAATTACCACTATTAAGAGTAAAAAATTTTAATTAACCTTCCTAACAAACATGGATGAGGGAAACCGATGGCAGGTTATCTGAGTGGGAATGGAGGCAATCATCTCTGTGTCGGCAGATGTTTCTTTAGACGACGTGAAGCTGGTCATTCCCACATGAATTAGAGAGCACGGAGGACATGAACACAAGTCCGGAAGATGGGAAATGCGCAGCTTCTGTATTTTATGAGTCTGTGCTTCATGGTACAGCTTCATTATTTTATTTGAATTATTAAAAATTTTCAGCATGACACACCCACATTAAAATATAAGTCCAAAACACATTCCAGAGGCATGTATAATTGTCTCTTAATTGTTTCTGCTAATAGGGAACAGTGGGAAAGATAGCCTAAATATCTTTGTTTTTTTGGATACTACTTTGCTGTGAATTTAATGGACTTTTTATTGAGATATAATTGACATATATTATATTAGTTTCAGGTGTACAATATAATGATTTGATATTTGTATATATTGTAAAGTGATTACCACAGTAAGTCTAGTTGACATCATCACCATACATAGTTACAGAATTTTTTGTTCTTGTGATGAGAACTCTTAAGATCAACTCTCTTAGCAGCTTTCAAATATGCAATACAGTATTACTAACTGTAGTCACCATGCTGTACATTACATCCCCATAACTTATTTTATAACTGGAGGCTTGTACCTTTTTATTCCTTTCACCCATTTCAGCCATCCTGCACCCCATGCCTCTGACAACCACCAATATGTTCCAAGTATCTTTTTAAAAATCATTTTAATTAGGCATGGATATAGTATCAACATATGATATGAAAACTTGATGAGCAATAGAATTACTACCTTGGGACTGCTGGTAACTGTTTCTCTCACTCTACCAAGAAGTTTACACCCAGTGTGGATGGAAACTGAATCATCCCTAGGAGTAAATTAGGGTCTGAGGGGATATGCAAGTTGGAAAATACCCATTTCTGAAGTCTCTTCCAGTCTAACATTTAGGAATCTGTCTGGAAGGCAAGGAAGTTAACAGGCAATCACTGGATTACCTATCACACAGAAGGAGGAAAAGGAGTTTTCTAAGAACCTTTGATCTTCAAAGTCAGAAATAAACATGAAATAAATTTTGAGAGGAAGCCAACCTGGGGAGCATACCAGGTGGCAGTAATCAACTGGCTTAGAACCAACTGGCTCAAGAGCAGAGGAACTTTTATTATTTCAATGAAAAGAAGAAAAAATTTAAAACAGAGGCAATAGCACATTTTATTTGTTAATAATTTAATATTTGACAACTTCCAAAAACTACAGATTCACATCAAAAAAGTCATGGTCCCTCCCAAATATCCATGCACACTTGTATTTTTAGTGAACAATACACAAATAGCCTAAGCAAGTCTAGTTCTAAAACATATTTCTCGGGTATATTTTATGACAAATTCCCAGGCTGGAGCCAGAGTAAAACCCAAGAGGCTACTGATCCTTCCAGAAAAAGGGTGTGGTCAGCTGCAGGATGATTAGTGAACATAAAATGGCTATGAGCTTCTGTAGGCAGGACGAGGTATTATTCATCTTTGGAAACCCAGCACCTATTACACTGCACCTCTTACACAGTAATTACTTGATAAATGTTTTAATTAATAAATGTGCACCTTATAGGTGTATTAACCATAGGTAGCTACCTGGATTGCGAATAAATCACAGACGGAAATTCAAATTACATTGGTAACTTGTTCTGTGAACTTTTATGAGTCGGTTCCTATCCATTTGGTGACTTAGAAAAGAGGCTGTCTCTGTTGGGATGTTTCATGTATCTAATGTGCATTGAAGTTCTCATATTAAAGTGCCAAATTACTATTATTATTAACTAAATAACTTATTCTTTATATTTACCAAAGTGCCTTTCATCCAAATACTTAAAAGCACTTCCAAGCATGGCAAATTCCTCATACTTTTCTAAAACCTTAACATATTTTAAGGAATAAAAATTCATCTGTAGCTCTCATTTGTAAATTTTATTTTTACCTAGTCCCAGACTTCACTGTGATAAAAATTTTCAAAGCTTTTCTCTGCTCTCTCACCTTTTTCAGAATTAATGAAATATTTACATTAAAAGGGCGACTAGGTAAAATGGGAAAATATACTAGGCCCTTAGATTATCATCAAGTTCTGTAACTGTGTTCGTTGTGGCCAGACTCAGGTAAACTTGAAGAAATCTTTTGTCATGACCCAGAAACCTGCACTCTCTGGACCACCACCAACCCGAAGGACAGAAGTGAATCCTAGGATTTATGTAGCCTGCAATCACCAGGGAACATCCACACTCAAGGAAACAAACGAGTCTTCCCGCATCACTGAAACTCATTCAGTTCTAGAACCTGGGAAGCCAGGGGGGTACGCACAGGGCACACTCAAGGACCGCTTCCACCTCTGCTGCTCAAATCCAGGCCAGCCTTGACTACTGATGCTTCAGCTATTTCCAGACCATCCCTCTGAGGACTGTTTGTTACTACAGCACAGGACGAGTTTCACAATCCATCTTCACTGCTGAAAAAAGGAAACACGCTAAGAGAAAACCAAAGAAAGCAGGAGCCAATAATAGATTCAAGAAATGGTTTAGTCTAACAAGGTCCTTTACATAGAAACCTATAGGTATTGTTTTTCCAGGTCTGTATTTAACATAAAACAATGATCATTTCGAAACCGAAATATATTTAAAGTCTATAACTTGAGGACTTTGGTTGGAAAAGGAAAAGCTGGAAGGGCTTTTGCTGGAAATTTAAAAAGGACTAAATATAGCTCTTTATTTAATAACAATTGTAAAAAAAAATAGAACATTGTATGAGTAACAAATTGTGACACCAACCTCTCTCTTTTCCTTCTCTCTTGCTCTCTTGACTTATACATCTAAATTAAAAACTTCTCCCAAAAGTATAAATTATTCCAAAACATACATCATTTGTAAATTTTTATTTATAAATAAAATACATATTTTGTTATCTTGCTCATTATTCATTGATTACAATTCACTTTTCTGAATTAAAATATTTTTATTTTGTTACACATTCATGGATGCATCATCCCCTCAAATGATTGCTTTTTTTTCTGGCTTTCTAGAGGAGGAAAACATAAAGGATGAAACACACCAAGATCAAATATCTTGTACTTTATCAAAATCCCCTATGAACACCACATTTTGCTTACAGTTTTATTTAATGCAAATATTTGATTTATATAATACCATCAAATATTAGTACATTCTCTATATCACAGAAATAATGATTTTGCTATTTTGGAAAAATTCCCCCCAAAAGAATAAATAATGAAGCATTTTGCAATTTTTAACTCCACACAAAATTATATTTTAAATGTTATTTGAGTAA
>NW_017732030.1:331720-336526 GCF_001890085.2 Hipposideros armiger
AGGCTAGGCAGAGCCAGCCAAGGATGGGATCTAAAGTGTGTGTGTGTGTGTGGGGGGGTTATTTCTAGCATCACTGTCTCCTTTGTGAAAAGTCCTAAGTCCAGGCTTTTTTTTTTTTTTTTTTTTAAATAGACTTTACTTTTTAGAGCAGTTTTAGGGTCACAGCAAAATTCAGCAGAAGGTACAGAGATTTCCCATATACTCTGTTGTTATATCTGCACCATCTCCCTCATTATCAATATCCCACACCAGAGAGGTACATTTGTTAACAACCGCCGAACCTGTATTAGCATGTCATTATCTACCCAGAGTCTACAGTTTATATTAGGGCTCACTCTTGGTTTTATATATTCTATGGGTTTGGACAAACGTATAATGACATTTTAACTTTCATAACTGTACACGTTATTCTCTATTAGAGGGAAATTTTTATGAATGTATATTTTAAGAACCAATTCTTAAAGTCAAGCTAATCATGATTAAGTTCCTTTAACTCTTGCTAGAGTCACAAAAATTCACATTGGTGTTGCCAGTAATCTGTTTTCCAACGCCTCAACGTTTTTTGACATAATTAACTGGCAGGCTTAGTATTTGGGATTTTGTTTTGTTTTGGTTAACTTTTTTTTTTGTATTTGTTTTAAAGAAGCAATAAAAACACACAAACTGAAATAGTATTTTACTAAATTAATCATTTGTTTGATTGAATTGACCATTTCAATCATGACAGTGTTATCAAATACAGTACAAAGTGCCCAAATGGAAAATTAAATTTGCTCTGAAACATGGAAATTCAGAAAAATGTAACTATGTTTTTGCATTGCCTATATACAGCAGAATATGTATATCACCAGTAATATACCCTCATCAGACAAAAAAGTGGTATCATAGGACATGTTTAAGTAACCTGAAAATACAGTGTGCTTTTAAATGCTTTGACTACCTGGACTATAGAGAATAACATTTATTTTATTAAATAATGTGTAACAAGGTGTGGTTCTTGAGGGCCACGTAATTGTTATTTAGGTTTCTGAGCTTGTTCCGGCATCTACCAGCTCTTACAAGGATCAGGAGAGAAGCCAGCTGAGCTCGTGGCAGGCTGCTGCCTGGCCAGGCTGACTGTCAAGAGGCCTGAGTGAGTCTTCAGAGCGCCCCTTGGCTTTGCCTGATCTTTCCTAGGTGTATTCCCCATACCACATATGCCCTCCAGGTACCCCCATATAACTCCCTCCACTCCGAAACCAGCCGCCCACCCCTCAGTAAAACTTATTCCAGGAAATATAGGACAGACTCAATTTCATGTCTAAATAGCTGACAAAGCTTCATTTGTTATCATTCCTGAATTGTCTAAATTTTAGTTAAGCAGCAAGTAAGCAAAGAGTAAAATATTTAATTTTCTAATTTCAGGATCCTTGCAAATGAAGAAAGTATTTTTGCAGGGTGGTGAAAGGGGGAGGGGTCTTCCCAGCAAAAGGGACAGGGAAAGCTTAGTAACGTCAAATTATCTTCAAAATTGCTGTAAATACTGATATGTACTCAGGTCAGGTGAAACATTTCCACATAAAATATGACCACTAGTATTTGCTTATATCAAGCAGCTAAATAGAAGTCCAAACTACAGCTTCATAACTTAAGCCACAATTATTTACAAGCCTCATTTGATCCTGAGTCACTCTCAAATGACTGCAATTTACAAAAAAATATTTGGTTGTCCACTGCACAGGGATGTTGATCTGTTGACTATTTCACCCCGTCAGCCCTGATGCAGGTTATGTCTTGGCTCATATACAAAAGGGAAGAATTCTGTTTGCTCATCCTAGTATTAATGGAATGAAAATACAATCATGCGCCGCATAACATCATTTTGGTCAATAATAGGCCACATATACAATGGTGGTCCCGTAAGATTACAATGGGGCTGAAAAATTCCTGTTGCCTAGACACGTAGTGGCTGCCGTAATGTCTTAGCACAATGTGCTACTCATGTGTCTGTGGGGATGCTGGTGTCAACACGCCTACTGTGCTGCCAGTCATATAAAAGGATGGCACATAGAATTGTGTCCAATACATATTGCTTGATGATGATAATAAACGACTCTGTTACTGGCATATGTATTTACTATACTATACTTTATACCCTTATTTTAGAGCGTACTCTTTCTATTTATATATATAAAAAGTTTGCTGTGAAAGAGTGTCATGTTACGCTGGCAACAGCTTCACACATCTCTTGTTTACCTATCTTTTGATTGCAACATTTTATCTTGTACTTGATTTAATCTTGTGTTGTTTTGTACCATAACATGCTGTACAGGTTTGTAGCCTAGGAGCAATAGGCTATACCATAGAGCCCAGGTATGTAGTAGGCTATGCTACCTAGGTTTGTGTAAGTACAACTCCATGACATTTGTACAAGGACGATATCACCTAACAACACACTTTTCAGAATGCAGCCCCATAGTTAAGCAGCACGTGGCTTAGTAACTTTGTACTAAGCTAAGTGAGGAACACAACATGAGACAAAGGGCAGCAAAAATATTGAGAACTAGGAGGATGATTGACAAGAAAAGAAGTATTAAAGTTTCCTGATATGATGAGGTTGTTTGTTAAATCCTTTCAATACTTCATGAACTGCATAAAGAAAGAGCAATTTCCAAAGCAGCATTAACCAAAACTCTAATTCCTGTCTCTTTTTTCTCTGACAGTGGACATAGAAAGCAGTGTAAGATGTATCCACCAAGTCTGACAGCAGTTGTGCAGCTAATGAAAAATATTTGTACCCCAGGGCTGTCCAAGCTCCGTGTTTTTAATCATGAGCACCAAGGTTCACTGGCATTTTAGGTTACCTTATTGTCATATAGTTTCTCTCTCTCTCATAAATATTTTCTATCTTCTTGCTTTCTATTACCTCAATGGCCCAGTGGCTGCCCATCAGTGACCCATCCTGTGGTTGTGCTCCCCAGGAGAGACCACTAAAACAGGATAAGGGTTTCTGGAGGATTTATGGGGAGAGAGGAGAGTTGTCTTTGCTGGACAGGAAGTTTTAAAATGAGCCATGTTTGGAGGACTCTAAAGAGTTCTCTCTAACCCCATGCCAGTTCATTTTCATGATGGAGGCTACCACAGGTCACAGGTTAAGAATTCAGATGCACTCACACATGGCAGACCTCCTGGATGAGATACAGCAGGACTAAGAAAACGACGATGTGTAACAGAAGGCGGTACAGTGCCACAGGAAGAGCAATCGTTAGGGGAGCAGGAGTAGGATTCTAACCGCTAGTGAGACGTTTGGCCTCAGACAAGTCGCTCGCTCTCTGAGGCCCCGTTTCCCCAATCTGCAAATAAGTGGGCTGTGTGTGAGGATCGTGGCTTTCTTACCGTTTTAACACTTCATTACACTTAGACTAGACTATTTGAACTAAACATATGTTTCCATTGCTGTGTAACAAAATACCACAAAATGAGCCACTGAAAACAACACACAGTATCTCATCATTTTCATGGGTCAGGAATTTGGGCTCTGCAATCAAGGTGTTGACGAGGGCTTTATTCTTATCTGAAATCTGCTGATCTGCTTCCAAGCTCACCAGGCTATTGGCATCATTCAGTTCCTGTGGTTGTAGGACTGAGGGCCCTGGCTTCTTGCTAGCTGTTGGCTGGAGGCCACTGTCAGCTCCAAGATGCCATCCATGGTTCTTTGCCACGTGGCCTTCTCCACAGGTCCTCTGATAACATGGCAGATTGCTTTTTCAAAGCTAGCAAGAGGGAGAGACAGCCTAGTAAGACAGAGTCTTATATACTGATCACAGAAGTGGCAGGACCTCTGCCATAATCTATTGGTTAGAAGTTAGTCACAGGTTCCACCCACACTCAAAGGGAGGGAATTATACAAGGGCATGAACTCCAGGAGGCAGTGGTCACGTGGGCCACCTTAAAAACTCTGTCTGCCACACTTGTATTTTTTCTTACACACATTCCTTCAGCAATCCTGTCAGCTCTGCCTCCCAAGGTATACTCCAAATCTGCCACTTTTCCTCTCTTCCAGTTCTACCCCAACCTCCCTAGTCTGTCATCATGTTCTCTCATTTATATTACTGCAATAATCTCTCAACTGGTCTCCTGTCTGCTCTTGTCCTATTAAGCTTAGAACCTTCCAGTGGACTTCCTATTATATGTGGAATAAAATCCAAATGCCTTACCCACATGACATGGCCCCTGACTACTTCTGTGGTTTCATTTCCTACTACTCCCTGCCCCGCCCCCGCCCTTTCCTCACTCCACTTCTACTACCACCAAGCCCATTCCCACCTCAGCACCTTTGCACATGCTTTCTTTGGACAGAAATATTCTTCGCTCAGGTTTTTACCTGATAGTTCCTTCTCTTCGTCCACTTCTTGCTCAAATGCTCCATCCTCAGAGACCTTTCCTAACCAGTCTACCTGAATTAACTAATGACACTGGGGTACCAAAAGGCTAAAGCGGGAGAACCTGAGCTCTTGTTCTGGGACACACATGTGTAACACTTTTGAGACTCTCCCAGTGGCATTTGCAGAGGAGCCTGGTAACAGTTGGAAGCTTGTGTCCTAATAATTTGGGTGTGAAGGGAGAACTATGACCTTATTTTAGTCACAGGCTGGTGAGAGCTAGAACACACAGTCCAATGTCTATATAAGCTCCTTGAAGGCGAAGGTCCATGTGCCTTAGTGTCTTTACCTACAAATATGGGTGAAAGTTGGGATTGAGGATTAAATTTATGTATAATTAATATATTTAAAGTTTTACATTTATATCATATGTAAATTTATATAT
>NW_017732030.1:337086-360839 GCF_001890085.2 Hipposideros armiger
GGGAAGAGAGTGGCTCTGCAACTGCTATAAGAACAAAGCCTCATATAAACAGCATGGCAGAACTGGTTAGACTGTCTTCTGTCCACTGACATTCCCCCGACTGTTCTTTGGAAAGGTGGTATCCTGATTCTACCCGTAACAGGTATTGAGAAAGGTGGGTGTGGCCCACGCTTCCCTCGGCCCAGCTCCATCCCCTGCATCTCATGTCACACATTCAACTAGAAATGTTGGCTTCCAGTCTCTCTCCTCACTACACTACCCCTGCTCCGCCTCTTCTCAAAGAAACAAACAAAATAAAAACAAGAAAAACCTAGATGATCTAAATTCTATTAAACTAAAGCCTATATAAATGTATATAAAGCCATGCCATGGACAAGCAGGCACCAGACCAACCCAATTCTTTACACTTTTAGCCCAAAGTAGATGCAGATCGAGGGCTCCCAGCTGCAAGTTCTCCTTGAGTGTATGCTGAGGAGCAGCATCACTTCCATGCCGTTGTCATTGTGGAAGGAACTCAGCAGTCACCTAAGTAGAGCCATAATAGGAAAGAGAAAGTTCATACGAGAGGAGGCCTGGGATGATGAGGCTGCTCCTGCCGAGGACAGTGCTTGTCACAGGACACACATGCTCCACTCCACAGCTGAACTGTTCACTTGACCCTGCTTGTAGTCTTGATTCTGATATTCAATAATCAAATCAACGAGAAGAACCACAACTTCTCCAGGGCTCAGATTCCTTATCTATAATGTAAGAATTAAACACACTTAAAAAAATTTTTATTTACAGAAATTGAATCTTTTCGTCAGAAAAAAAAAATCTTATGTGTGAAGCCCAACAGGGTAAACAGATCCAAGAATAACTGTATGTATAGAGGTGCTGAGTGAAAGGGAGCAGAGCCTCATCCACTTGTCTCCGCCCCTTTGCCTGATGGCCAACTGAGCCATCCCAGAGTTTGAAGATAACTGCGGTCTCTCTGCTATTCTTCCAAGAAGTCTCTAATATTTGATGTGTATTTGTACCTTCTTTGGTGATGCCATTATTATGTTGCAACAGAGCCAACTACAGAGCAATCCAAACTATTAACATGTTCTTCCTGGTCCTGGGGCTCTATAGCGTGACTGCCTCTGGACTCTTGGAGGGTAAGTAAACCCCAAACGCTAGCCCAGCCATTGGGGTTCTGTAACTTTCCCACCCCACCTCTCACCATGTCACCCAGAGCATGTATGTTTTTATCTATTTTATCTATTTCAGGTCCATGTAAAATTTCTTTTGAGAAAAAGGTTCCGTGGCTTTAAAAGTTCAAAATCCGCTCTTTTGGAGCAACGGTTCTTAAGCACTTTTTCACCTTGAAGGAAAAGAAAGGTGACATTGTCCTGCACCTGACCTACCTGTGGGCATGCCCGAAGTTGTGGCAGCACCGCTTTTCCTCCCACTGGAGAAGGCGGGAAGGCTTGCACGGGGGTGCGAGCGATGCTGCTACAGGCCTTGCCTTGAATGTCTGTATTTGTTCCTCCTCTGCGGCTAAGGTGACTGCTGCTCCCACCACTGTGATCAAGAAATGAACAGGATATATTAATATCAATTGAAACAGATACTTCTTTATTTACACAATAATTGTATCCAGATGCAGCAACTTTACCAAACCATAAAAAGCTAAGTTTGGTACTTTACAAGAATTAAAATATACCACCAGGTAACTAAGAGGAATATTTACCTTCTAGCTACTTCATGGTTTGTCACTCATCTTCAAGGCTGAATCGGCAAGTCAGCAGGCCTGAGGGGCCTGATCTAAGGTGGGTTTTCTTTCAGTTCCTTCTAAACGATGGGGTTTAAAAGAGATGAGAATCACCAAAACTTAGAGGAAGATGAGGGAACAGACAATATGTAAGATTTAGAGAAATGATTTGATGTATATTTGTTTTTAAAGCCTAATTTGTTTAAACTGTGTGTGTGTATAAGTACGTATTTAAAATATTAACTGAGGTTTTAGTCATTACCAATAACTAGTAATATGTGAAGTTTTTCAAATGAAATTGCTCAGATTACCACAATCTCTATAATCAATAATCAAACTTATAAATGAATCGAAGCAAAATCAACCATTACTAAATTTGAGGCAATGAAGCCTTTCCTTTTCCTCCCCAGGCTGACCAGATTCTTTAAGCACATTACGCAGTACTGGGGTGGGGTGTAACCCAACACCCCAGACCCAGAAAGTGTGTCTGTTGGCTCTGAGAAGCTACACAGCTTGGAGCTACAGGCAAACATCTGTGTTTTGGGCACCTCCCTGACCTACCTGGAGAGTGAGGTAAGACCTACTGGCCCCTGAATTCTCTTCATAACTTAAATGTGAAAAGGTCCATCAGGTATGTCTACAGGGTGACTTGGGTTATGGGTTATGTGGCAGGTATTTGATTTCAAATTCTTTTGTATAACTTTGAATCTTCATATAGTATCAATTCTGGGGAAAATATTGTCTACATGCCCAAAGAAAAAGAAAAGATGACCTTTTTTTTGCTGATGGAAGGATATCATGAGCTCATGGAACTCTAATTTAAAACCAACTCATTACAAATGTATCAGAAATCAAATAAATTACTTTTACATCAAAGATGGATTTCTGATACTGAAATATACATAGTTATTATAATAACATATATATTTCCCTTCCTTGCCCCCCTCCAAAAAAAATTTTTTTAAAAGACTAAGAAATTCACAGAAATAAAATATCTCCCACAATGGGAAATTAGTATGGTTAATTTTGTTGCTCTATGCAAAACTTTTCATGTAAAATTAGAGATGAAATTACACTGGCTATACTTAAATTTTAGTAATTTCATTATTCAATTTACATAAGTATATAAAGATAATTTAATTGTAATGTATATGAATTTTTAATGCTAAAAAGGTGCTTTTAGAATAAAATAGAATCTGAATTTGAAGCAACCATGGAGATCATTTTATATATTTTAAAAACCACTTTACTGAGGTATGATGGACATGCAAAAACTTGTACATATTTAATGTATATAGCTGGATGAGTTTAGAGTTAAGTGTGTATTTGAGAAACCATCACCGCAACCTATGCCACAGACATATCCATGACCTCCAAAGGTTTCCTACTGCCCTGTTTATTATGATGATAAAAACTTATATTAAGTGTACAATACAGTATTGTTAACTATAGGCACAATTCTATTATACAGTAGATCTCCAGGTCTTATTGATCCTTTATAACTGAAACTTTGTAACTTTTTACTAATCCCTCCTGTTTCCCCCTCCTCCCAGTCCTGGCATCTACCTTCTACCCTCTGCTTCTAGGAGTTTGACTATTTTAGATTCCTCATATAAATGGAGATCATTTTATATTCCCACACACAGACCTGTATCCCCTACAACCTGCAGCTCCATCCCTGCCAAACAAGCCCCAATTCAATGAAATTACAGTATAGAAATAATTAGTGACTAAAATCTGTCAGCTAATTGGCATTAACAGAATTAGGTCCCAGATTTTTGTAACTGATATGTAGTTTGGGGATGTTTCAGCATTAAAGGTGTGAGGAAAAATTCTACAACAGTCTTTATTTAGATCGAACTATCTTGTTTGAGCACTGTGAGCATGTGGGGTAGAATAATGGGGGACTGAGGCCCAGGAACTTGAGGAAAAGAAGGAATGGGAAAACGTACGAAATCCAAGGGGCAGCTGAGCCCAGCAGCTGGGACTCCAGGAGAGATTGTCAACTGGAAATGCCCCCTGATGGAGCACAGGAGGGAACCCAGGGGCAGAGATTTTGACGGGCAGCTTTCAAGTCCCTTAGCTCTTCTTATCAGCCACTGTAATCTAGTATCTGCCTATGGTAACATTGCCTTAGAACATGAAGGAAGGGGCTCTGTCTTCATTTGGGGGCTATGAAGAAGAGATAGAAGGATCAACATGGAGAATGGTGACTAGATAGCCAGTGACAATCATAAACTAAGAGGGTAAATAAAAAGTGACAAATGACAACAGGACTCCAAGGAACTCTCAAAAATAGCCAGAAGTGAAATGAGTTTCTTGTGTGCAAGCAAATGGGGGATTGCATTATTTTTATTTGGAGATTAATGGAAAGGACAATTGCAGAAGAATGGAAAATATAAGGCACTCCAGGTACACTTGGATTATCTAGTATATTCTATTCATAATTATGAGATTCCTTCTCAATTAATCTGGAGTGATATCATGATTAAGTATAACTTTCTAAAAGCCTGACATATAGCAACAACTTGTTAAAACCATTCTACCTTCTTTATTTGAGGAAGCGAAGCCAACTATCTGTAATTAGCATCTTTATCTGTTTTGTGCCTCTGTTAATCCCCAGGGAATGAGGAAAGGGAGCTCAGAGAGAGACAGAAAAGAGAACTAATATTTACTGAGCACTTAGTAAGTCCCAAGCACTTTATAAACATTGCTCACATTTAATCCATGTGACCTTCTGAAGGAGGCATTATAAATCCTGTTTAATAGATCAAGAAATTAGGGCTCAAGGTTAATTCACGTGTCCAAAATTACAGTATTTCTCATGCTTGAATAAAGAACATACCCCTATTATAAGAATCACCCAGAATATAATGTCAAATCCCTGGTTTAAAACACACTGATCTAAGATATAAGTTATGAAAGTAAAGCATCTTTCAATAATGAATTACCAGTGTAAAAAGAAAACTTTTTCATGTAAGGGTAAATAATAATTTTAAATATCATCACTGAACTGAACACACACACACACACACACACACACACACACACACACACACACACACACCACACACACCCTCAACATACAAGGACCTGAACATAATGTCCTCAGACCCCTAAGTGTCCATAGACTCTTGTGAAACATTATTCTTTTACTATCCTCTCATCACTTCAGGCATCAATATAAGGATTGATCAGTGCTCTATCATAAGTAGAATGTTAAATTGTTGGAACTCACTTTTAAGCTTACAGTCTGCAACCAGATATGAGAATCCATATTCTAATTTGCATAAAATTACAACATATAGTTGCATCTTTGCAAAGCTTTGCCAAAATGGGTTAGCCTCAGAAGATCAGAATTATGACATCCTCATACTGTGTAAGGCCATTATTTTTGGACCTGGTTTCCCCCAGGGTGCGTCCTGCTCCCATGAGCATGTTCAACTGGTTTGAACAGTCTTGAGATTTGGTTTTTCTGCCCCTCCCCCTCCCGGGTCTGCCTTGATCTAGGCTCAGTTTAAACAAACCAGTTACAGCTGGCTCTCTATATATCTTACCTTTCAAGAGCAATTTCATATACAAATTCCAGGGTTCAACTCACATGATACAAACTTAAGTCTAAGAACAAATGGGCCCCTTCTGGCAGGAATTTTCTTTATCCCAGAAACTGTGTCAACCACTTCAACACAGATGTGATTTGGCAGCTTTCCAGGACTCCAATCCGATCCCTCTTTGCACTGCTCGAGATAGATATCACACAGCTAAAAGCAAAAGATACAAGCACAGATGGAAAATACATTGTGTAAATCAAGCACCAGATCACAAGCAATGCTTTCTTCTTAGGAATTCAACCTTTTATCTTATTGAATTTCTTTTGTAAACACTCATTAATAATTTTTTAAAGATCTATGACACCTACAGGTTAAATCCCATTAAACATCAAAAGGGGAGAACTGTTTCTGACTGGGAACCCAGCTCCTTTCCCAACTGGGATTTCATTTTCTCCCCTTTTAGACAACATAATTAAGTCAAGTGGATTCAAGGACCTGATCTATTAGTGAATATTGAATTACAGAGAAACTACGTGAACTAATCTAGAGAACTCTTTTTAATGAGCACTCACTGTCTTGTCAAGAACTACGCTAGCTAGGTGCTTTACTTACCTGTCTCACTGAATGCTTGGTAGCCCTGTGAGGTAGCCCTATTACTATGCAACACTAAAGGCTACCTTTTCACCTAGACAACCAAATACTCAGGGTGCTGAGGCCTCTGGAACGTCTCTGTTAGAGGGCCTTGAGAGCCACCATAAGGGGAAATTATGGACTTGTCTCAAAACTGTGCAGAGCAAGCACATTGTTTTCAGATTAAAGATTCAGCTGTAGTTTGGAGAGTCACTGAAAGTGCTGTGGAAGGGCCCAGTGACATCCTCCCCCGGAACCAGGCTGACCTGCTTCTGTCATATTGCTCTGTGCTAAAAGGGAGGACCAGCGGGGTGGGAGGACAAGCATCGTGGATCTTGGGTAACTACAAGAGTGAAAATATATAATAAAAATGCATGTGATGAGTCATGAAAAGGAGTTAGGGGGAGGTCTAAATCGTATTTTTCCAATAGGAAAGAGCTAATCCCGAAACTGTAAAGACCTAAGGTTTGTATAGCAACACAAAAACAGTGGTTCACAGCTCCCCAACAGTATGTTTTCAGTTGCTTTCTCTGCATAACTGAAGGACTGGCCTTCTGATTTAGGTCTTTTCCATCTAAAATGTCTAAACATGCCAGTTCAAATATATGATGTCAGCAAAAAATGAAATCCAAGCAGTATATATTTTTTTCTCTCACTACTACTACGAGCTGAGCCAGCTGCTCTCATGGGCCCACACTGACAGGGGAACTGGAAGCAGGCAGTGTGCGCGAGAGGAGTGGAGTCAAGCAAGGCTCACACAGGCCTGCAGACGCCATCGCTGGCTTACACGTTGCATTGATTCATATGCTAGCACTAGAACCCTCCCTAAATGATTAAAACTGAGAAAAGAGTTTGGGTTACACACGATTCTTTGACCTCTATCTAGGGAAAAGAATGAATATTACATCAGTCCTATATGGCATATCTCCTCTCTTCTTGTAAACCTGGGAGAGCAATTTGCACCCAAAACAACTCCACCGCCCCACCCCATGCCCCTGAAAAAGAACTCAAAGCTAATATGTTTCTTCCCCTCCCTCATTCCTAACAGAGATCTAAACAATAAATTTGTTTTCCAGTATCCAAGTACTGACTATTAAGTTAGTTAAGAAAGATCAAACAGACAGAATGTGTTTTCCCCTTAATACTAAACTCCAGCCAGTGACAGTTGTTGTGGGTCCAGGGAGCGTTTGTTTTTCACCAGTGTGAGTGCTATCTGGGACATGTCACTGGAGGTGTGAGATAGTGAAAGTCCCAAGCTGGCTGGAAGGCCGAAGCATGCAAGGCCGTATCTCCTCTGTGCTTTCTACCAGCCACAGCTCCACTTCCTGCAATTCTTTCCTAATGTGCTTCTTTGTTGTTTTGCTAATGTCCACCAAAAATGTCAAGATTGTTTGCTATCTCAAATCCCAAAACATCCATGACCTTGATCAGAACACACATGACTTCTAAAAGGGAAATGGCAGGATGGATGGCAAACTTTTTTATACAGTCTTTTCTTCCCAGAGAAAACTATCATAGCTATCTGGAAAGAGCTCCTCAAAAAATGTAATGCTTTATTAGGGAGTCAGATAATTAAAATTTGAATGAGGCTCAGTTAAATCAGTTGACAAACATCAAGTTCACCACTTCTGGGTTGAATTAGAAATTAGATTCCTACCATCCCTTCCCCTTTCCCCCTTCTTTTCACATATGAGCCAATAGTAAAATAAGAAACTTACAAATGCTTATCTCCTGAAGCAAATTGTCAAGTACAGTTTTAACTTTCATCAGAAAAGGGAGGCAAATCTGATGTGAGAAAGATGAGGCTGCTGCCCACTTAGAAATAAAATACATTATTAAGTCAGGAGGTGGGCCTAGAAAAGATACTGAAGTGTCCATATTTTGTGGACTTAGTTCCCTGTGTCTGGTCTGCATTTTCCGACACACTTGATAGCAGCCCATCCTGTCTGCCCAGCTCCTGGGGAGGCATGTACCAGTTTCCTGCAAAACACTCAGTCCTCTCCAGTGCCACCTCGGTAGGGACCATGGAAGAAAGTTTCAGTCAATGCCACTATTGGGTAAGTTTGAGTAAATGCGTTAATCTCATGAAGTGTGCTTTGAAGATAAGAGTCTTATCTTTAATTATGGAATAAAAGGCTTTTCCATTATTAAAAGAACTTCAGGCCTCTTTGTACAGGTTTGGGACTGTGGTGAGGGTATAGGCAGAGAGTTTCCTATACTACTCTCAAGACTGATTTCTATAATTAGGTTTAGATCCAGACTCAGCAATGGCAGTGAGTCTGTAGAAACACGACCCATACAATCTGTGTTTGAGAGACTTTTCTGTGTTTGTGACACTTGTACTTTGTAAGCTCCATTTCCCTGGCAGAGTAAAAACAACTATTGTGAATTGCTTTTTCTTAAAAATAATAATAGTAAAGCATTTAGCCAAAACGCTATCACAGCCATCAGCCTCACAGCAACCCGTGAGATGCACAGAGCTGGCCTTGTTTCCCCATTCTGCAGAGTGGGAAATCAATGCCACAGAAGCTAAGGACCGTGGGCAAAGAACTTAAGTAGTCTCAGCATTCTTTCCTTTTCTCCAGTGGGCCCCAAACATGACATCGGAATCAGGTTCCCAGGTCCCACTGCTGAAAGGTCTGGAATAGGCCTGGGACTCTGCATGTTTGTAAAGAGTTCCCCAGGGATTCTGGTGCTCAGACAGGTTTGCCCTAATGAGATAAAAAGCAGGCAGGTACATGGAGGACACAGCACGGCGTTTCCTGAGATCACTCCTCACTCAGCTCTCTGTTCAATCAGATGGGGTCCTCAATGAAACAGAACTAGAGAATCCAAGCTTGGGGAAAGAACAGAAAACTGAAGATTAATTCCAAATGTATAGTCTAGAGTGCTATCTACACAAACACTGATTTAGATCCCCTAGCACACCAAGAGAGGGGTGCAGAGCTGCTGCTCATCATGTCGATCCCTCATGAGTGTAGGGCTACACCGTACAAAAGCACGCTCTCTGCTGCATTTCCAAGTTTTGGATCTTTTTCCTCACAAGGGTTGTTGGCAGGGAGCAAGGACTCTGGAAGAGGCAACAGCGGCAAAGGGAGGGCTCTGGCTGCATCACTGGTGGAAGGGATCTCTGTCAGTGGCAGAGGACAAGAGGGGAGGCCTTCCGGTACACAAGGACTTCTTATGTCAGGTGTTCTCCAAGGAAACACTATAATTAACATTGGCAATGGTGATGAGTCATGGGGTGGGGGTGGGGGGGTGCTTCATGAATAAAGAGGACACCAAAGGCTCCTGTGGATTACATACCAGAATAATTGCGTTTATTAAAATGGTTTGGTTGATTAAATACCCTTGCTATGTGTCTGATGCCACACAAATCTTACTACCTTTTAATTACTTATTTAGGCTTCTATTCCTTTCTAGAAGTTGAAAGCATTTTTCTTTCTCAGCTCTTCAGTTTTGGAAATTCTTAAAAATTAGTTTGTTTGCCTTTAAGTCCTGTAGTTCAAGGACAAAGCACCAGAATTCCAACACTATCTGTTTTAAAAGTGCCATTGTAACTTTATTATCCTAGAACAAAAGTGTTGTTATTTTTAGGAAGTCATATTTTTCAGGACATCAAAATGAAATGAATATTTATCTTCTAAGATTGTTATCTTCTGTTACCGTCTGCTACAGGGAATGGATTAGATGACCTCTAGGGTCCCTTTATGTAATTTTAGTCCCAGGATTCTATATTAACTAGATTTCCCAAATGGTCATATAACACATTTCAGTGACAGATCATTAAAATTCTACTTTGAGGCAAATTTTAGCAATTCACCTTTTAAATTTCTGTATCAACACATTAAAAATATAAAATATGTGCTAAGAATATTTACGACACTCTGCCCACTAAATTATGGGCACCTTAAGAGCTGGGAAGCTGGGATCTTGTTATCTTGTGCACATGTTAAGTCTAACACAGTGCTTAGTATATAGTAGCTGCTTAATAAATACTTTTTATTGAATTAATGAGTATTAAGTTAAATACCCAGAGATAGAGATTCTGATTTAAAAACTTAGTAATATTGTGTTGATCTCCCAAAAAAATGAAAACCACTCTATGAGAATATTGGGAAAATGGTCATATAAAAAATTATCATTTCCCATTTGAGAACAGTTAATATTTTAAAATATGAAAAAGACAGAAAACAGAATCCCTTGCTATTAATTGGGTATATCACAGGTAAAGCAACAACTCATATATTATTGACAGGATTAGAAGTGTGTAGTATTCTTCTCCAAGATGTTTCTACAGCATCTTTCAGAGTATCTCAATTCTTTTTTACTATATTCATATCTCATTCCCTTCTAGTCATTATCTGCAACTACCACAAAATGATGAAGCTGTTCGTTGTTCTGTTGTTTTTGTTGCCAAAAAGTACGAAGTAATTTCTAAGCTTTCTGGTCAAGTTTTTGGAAAACATTTTATTCTCCTCTTTTAAAGCTATTTAAGCTCTGTTTCAATGTGTTTTCAAGTGTGTGTCTATTGGAGAGCCCTTTTAAAAGTAAAAGCAGATGGTAAAAGAGTTCTTTGTTTGAGACCAAACTATAAAACTGCTAGAAGTCTAACTGTGGTTAAGTAAAATAACAAAATTTCATGTTAAAACTGACATACAGGAAAATTATTTCACCTTGTTTGGAAAAGGACTGTCAGAATTCATATTAATGGGCACACGCAGTTTAATTATAATCTACTTTTTTTTTTTTTTGCTTAGAGCAGGGATTGAGGGAAAATGCATTTTGGTAGCTATAAAAAAGTTCCTTATCCAAGGGCCGGCCGAATGGCTCAGTTGGTTAAGAGCTCGCTCAAGAGTTTGAGCTCTGAGCAACAGCGGTTCGAGGCCAGCCCGAGCTGAGCAGCCGCTAAGCTGCCAATAGGTAGCAGGATGGCTCAGCTAAAAAAAAAAAAAAAAAAAAAAAAAAAAAGTTCCTTATCCATACAATTAATAAATGCTATTTCTATCTTTCAAGACACTGTTGTTCCAGGCGCTGATAACAACTCTTGAACCAGATACACAAGTTCCCAGCTTGAAGACTTACAGCCCAGCAGCTGAGACAGACAATAAACAAGTAAGCAAACAAATCAAGAATATTGTTACAAATTGTAGTCAGTAACATGAAGGCAATAAACAGGGTTTGTGATAAGCAGTAGGAGGGAGAGGGGCCATTTTAGATAGGTTCTTCAGGAAAATCCTCTCTGAACAGCTGTATTCATTAGAACTCTTTATGTTATAAATAACAACAACAAGAACTGGCTTAAACAATAAAGAGAATTTATTGATATCTGGGACTAGGTCTACCTTCCTGCAGGGTTTGGTCTCACACATCAAAGTAATTTCAGAAGATCTTCCTCAGCGTGCCTCTCATCCCTGCTTTCCTCACTGATGAAGTCATCCACAGGCTCCACAGTCAATACTCTCCACTCCTTAACCCCCCCCCATACCCGCCCACCACACACAAATAGACTCCCATTCATGAGAATAACTACTACCCTACAATCTAGGGAAAGAAGAAGGTCTCTTCCAAAAGCTCTCAATGAGTAGAAAGGAACTTTTCTTTCTCAGGAACCCCAATAAATGTTTTCTCACATCTCCTTGGTTCTGACTGGGTTACAGGTCTATCCGTGGTCATGGTAATAAAATACTCATATGCTTATTGGCTCAAGTCCATCAGGACCACACCTGGAGCTGGACAAAGGGGCCATCCCACCTAAACCACATGCTTAAAAAGGGGTAAAGAGTGGAACTCTAGAGGAAAATTGGGTCACTCTTTTACCAAAAGAAGGATGGATGATTGTTGGGTGAAAAGCAACAGATGCCTCTATAAGGAGATGACATGTAAACTGAAAGCTGAAGAAGCCAGCCACGTGATAAGCCAGTGAGGTAGGGTTCCATGCACCGGAAACCGCAAGTGAAAAGATCCAAGGCAGAAAACAACTTGGCATGTTCAAGGAACAAATAAGCATAGGTATTTATAAAACAGATCATTTCTAAGCTCTGTTAATTTAACCAAGAACTCTTTTCTAACCACAAAAAGACTGAATGGAAACACGTCAATTCTAGGGTAACCTGTATACCTCGGGTCTGCTTTCCCCTATTCAGATATTTTTCCTTTTATAGTAAATTGGTTCACATGAACTATTTCAATAATATAAGGCCATAGTATGGCACACATGGTATAACTAAATAATTCTGTATAAATTTCATATTTGATAGTTATTCAGGCAAAAATTAAGGACTGTCTTAATGACATCCCAAATTCTTATTTTAGATGTATGTCAGTACTACATCCTTTTTTTTCATCAAGAGTAGAAAGTATTTATGTAGCAATCTGAAGTTTTAACCAAATTTCCAGCTGCTTGTTTCTTTTGCATGCTGCAGTTACTAAGTGATTGAAGGATTATACTGTTGTGCACTAAAATTACTCGTCACATGACTTCCTTGTACATTATGTGAAGGAAATTCATTCAAAATGGACCCCAGAACTGACTAGAGAGAAAGGCAGACCCATGCCCAGAGCTTCAAAAGCTTACTGTGTGCCAAGCATCAATGCTGTGGATATATAATGTGGAAAGTTTTTTCCTCAAGTGGTGTAGGACTGGGAGCATTCTAGAGGGTCAGATAGCTTTGCCTGAGGGGACTTAGCACTGCCTCCAAGAGATGGCAGACAAGAAGTTTAACTGGACTGCTGCTCCTCTATGTTTTCCGGTTTTTGTTTTTGTTTTAAGATGGCATTGCCACAAATGGCAAAATGACAATATTTAAGGCAGGAGGTGGGTACTAAGAATTCATTATATATTTCCTCTGATGTGTATGTTTAAAATGTTTCATAATAAAAAATTAAAACAATGAAAAGGTATATATGTCTCTTGATGAAAGGGAAACAGAGTCAATTGGTTTTAATTTAGGAATAATATAAAAGCTAAAGAAAAGTTGCATGAATGTATATAAACCCATGACCCAGATTGCCCACTTTTAACCATTTGTCCCTTGGACTCCCTTGCTCACTAGTCCTTTCTTTCTCTCTCTCTATCCAGATAGATGGATAAATATGTTTTCTTTTTCAAACATTCAAGAGTATGTTGCATATATCAAAGCTCTTTACCTATAAATACTACAGTTCCCATATGGTTAAACAAGATATTCTTCTAGGTATACACAGTACACATAAACTACAATAAATTGAACATTGCTACAAAATTTTATCTACTATTAAAATCTTGTCAATCTACACAATTATGTCCATGAAGGCATTTTCTTTCCCATCTAGAACATGATGAAGTAGGGTACCCTGATTTGTTTTTCATGTCTCTAGACATCACCACAAAATTGTCAGAATCATGAATCAGCCACTGTGCCTGGGTCATCCCCATTCCGTGAGCCCCCATGTCCCCAACCAGGCCCTACCAGCGTGGGTGAAGAAGGCAAGTCCCTCAGGCCACCCTCTCCACTGTTCCAGGCTTTACCCTTAGGGATGCATTTCATCAAGTCAGCAAGGAAGTTTTTCCCCTGAGAAAGAAAATTTCTATCAAAGAAATGTTTCTGTACAATTAGAGAAAATTCATTAGACCACATGCTACCTTATCCTCTGAAGATGATGGTCTCTGTTTGCTGTTTTGCATTACCATGGACATTTATCCTTTTCACATATATTTGCTCTTCTAATAGCTGAGTGCTCTCATCTGTTGGTGCTATATTTGGGTGTTGTTTAGGGAATCTCAGAAGTTGGGGCTCAGAGGAAGGAAGGGTTCCTCTTCAGTCCTTACTGAGTGCCTGTTTTAGCTTCTCAGAGGTGACCAGGAGCTGGGAAGGAGGCTGACATTGGTTTTGTTCATCTGCCAGCTGGGAGGTATTAGACAGAGGAGGAGGCAGCAGGGAGGTTGCTGGGTCTTGTTCACCCACTGAAATAAATGAAAAGTGACTACTAATTCTCAATGGCCCTGTTCACAGGCTAAAGGCCTTCCCTTCCTCTCTCACTCAGCAGCAAAAAAACTGCTTTTAAAAACTTTTTTAAAAGTTTTAACTGAGGTTAAAAAAGCTCAGTGTGTGAGGTACAGGTGTGTGGGGATGTGCATAGTAGCCTTGGCTAGCTGACTATAGGATTCTGTGTACTCAGGGTGGAATGAGGGTTGGTAAAACAATACATGTTGTCTCCTTTCCCCTCTGTCAGCAGGAGGCCCATGAAAGGGGAGAACAGTCCAGGAAGCAAAAGAAGACTTGGACAAGCAGTTTGTATTGATTTTCATGTGGTGCTCTGATCACTTTCTACGACTGGAGTGTGAACTGAATTCCAAGCTTGATACATAAAATTGACACCCAGCCTGGCTCTCTCCACCTTTTCTCCACTCCTCCACCCCAATACCAAGACAGCCCAGCTCTGCAGTGGGTCAAGGACAGTACATTTTTCCTGAAAACTGTGGCTTTTTGCATTTTAGAGGCCTCCAATATCATTAAGCCCAGAGCTGTGTATGCACTGGGCAGAGGTATGTGAGGTGGGCAGTACTGTGTGTTGGATCCAGGGCTGGCTCAGGGCACTGAGATTAGGGCAAATTCACCTAAGAATCTGACTGTAGGTTAATCTGTCTAAGAAGCAAACTTCAAACATGACAAATTGGTCTCCTTCTGAAGTGGGAACCCTAGGGAAGCAAAGCTGCTCCCATCCGAGTCTATTCAAGGTCCTCAATTTGAAGACACATTGCTGGGCTCAGGTATTATCGTGCTGGCAATGGTGGAAGTGTCCGTGGTGTAGCCTCCTCGCCTGGGGAAGAATGAGGCAGAGAGGGAAAAAATGGTTTGGGCTTCAGTAACTAAGGAGGAAGAAAGAAGAATAAAAAGGGAGAATGATCCAGCTGGTTTGAAGGAATGGGACTGTTCCCATTATCCCCAATCACGTCCCTCCACGCTCACACAACCTGATCCAGGCCCCACCTCCTCGAGGCTCACCAGGCACTGTGGGCATACTGATGTCATCCTGGAGGAAATGTACAAGGATCTTGTCTGTGAGCACAAGATAATGTCTACAGGAATTTTGTTAGGCACAGCACAGCCCTATCTCCTCTCTGGGGAAGGTGACCTTGGTGGGTTCCTCCCAGACATTCTTTATGACCACATGCAGGATGTGCACACAGTCTGACCATCAGGGTTGAGGCACCGCTTGTGATCTTCTAGCTCTTGGTAAACCCTTGGTAGGTCTCTGGAGACACCTGCAGTTCATGCAGGACAGGTGAGTGGTTGCTCGGGGGGTGCAGTGGTTCTACAGGTTGTCTTGGACCCCAGTTCAATGCTTTGAAGCCAAAGGAGTCAGAGATACCAAACAGGTTCTCAAACTTATGCACATCCGTGTCATCTGATCAAAGCCCCAGACTCGCAAAGGGAGTGTCTGGAAGCCAAGAAGAGATCAAAGGGATGGGGCAACAAAGGAGGCAAAAGTGACTTATGGGGCCCAATGAGAGGTAAAATGAAAGAAGTCCCCTGAGCCCCAAACTGCAGCCTGGGGTGAGCAGCTGGGGCAGTGTGGATCATCCCATCTGTATCCTAGTCTCATCAGCCTACCCAGCACCCGCTTCATGGGCCTATAATAGCAACCTTTATCTTTTACAGAGAGAGCCGGTCTAATAGAGGAAGCAAAGCCTATAGGCTGGCAAGATTAATTCCAATTAGTAATACAGCAAATAATATTGCACACTCTTTATTTTATTTGTTTCTCATATCTTAAAATTTAGAGAGGCTGAGTTACCCAGTAAGTGAAAACTTCAGTACTACAGAAACTCAGATGTGACTGCCAGTCTGAGGGTCTCTGCCAGGAACCCACAGACCAAGGATATCTAACCAAGGGCTGACTGACCAGTCTGGAGATACATCCAAAGTTACCCCTGCCCCCCTCACCCCGATTTTTTCTGATCTCTAGAAACACACAGGAGATGAAGCAATCAGACAGGATTGAAAAACACAGGAATCCCCTAATCTTACTCTGCTTCTAGCACTGTTTCTCCTTGGCAGGATCCATCTCATATAAGAAAGCAGGGGGGCAAAAACTCATTAGCTGAATATTGGTGGGAAAGATGAGCAGCTATTTCTCTTTCAAATAAAGTTTTCAAATCCTGTGTGCCCACACCGGGGCCTCTAGTGCTCAATTCCAAGGGTCGCTGTTCACTTTGTATGGAGTTGTGCTCCAGGAGGTGATATTGATATACAATACAATGGGAATGGGGCTTCCTGGGGTCATAGGACCCCAAGCCCCACACCCCACACTCAATACAAGGCCAATCAAAATTCATAAATGGACTGGCAGCTTGGGGTGGACTGGCTCTGCTCTACACGTTTGGGGGAGTTGGTGTTTTAATGTTAGGACTTGTCATACGTTTAATGGAGAAAAGAGGCATATTGGTGTTTTAATTTATAGTTCCCATAAGTTTATTTCCTTTTGTATTTTTAAATGAATTTCCTGTTCTTTACCTTTAGCTTATTTTTTTCTTTCTCCCTTCCCTTCCCTTCCTTTCCCTTCCCTTCCCTTTCCTTCCACTGTTGACTGGCAGGATTTTTAGAATTTTTACCTTTTGTCTCTTACATGTTTCAAATGTTTTCCCCAGTATCATTTGTAGTTTGACTTTGCTTTTGGAATCTTTTACCATATAGAAATTGTACAGTTTCATGTATCAAGTTTTCCAAGCATTTCCTTTTGGCAGTGTTAAAAATTCAGATGCTTTTAAACACCAGGCACATAACACAAATAAATAAATAAGTGAAATGGTTCAGGAGAGAACTGGGTGCACAACAAGCAATTTTTTTTATAGTAGTAAGCAGGCTTTACTTATTTAAACCTAGGGTAAAACCCTAGGTTACGGGCATGGCTGAATGGGTTTTCATGAGCTCCCAAAGCATTGGCCAAGGTGCCAGGGTCCTTGAGGGTGTGCACGAGCAGGTTGGGTTTGCAGACTCCCTGAAAGCAAACTGAAGCTCTGAAAGGAACCTCTAATGGCTGAGTGGAAGAAGAGGTGACTTGCCCAGGTTGGGACTGGCCATTCCCCACTTGTCTACTTTGGTAAAGAGGTATGTGTTGTTCATCCAGCTTTGAGCTTGGGATATCAGGTGGTGCAACATGAAGGCAGCATTCAGTAACTATCTCCAGAAACTGAGGAACTGCACTCAAGTCGTGGTGATTATGAATAAACACCTTCATTTTCCCTCTTTTATATCCACTCTTTCACTCTTTGCCTAGCTAATGTGTACTCCTACCAATCTCATCTTGAGATTTCCTTTGGCTTTTCCCTGACCTCTCCCTGTCCACCCCCTCTGGTCTGACATTCCTCACATGTGCTCCCATAGCAAGCTGCACTTTCCATGCCATAGCATTTATCACTTCAGAAGACAGCTGTCTGTTGGCCTGTCCACCTCTCTAACCACATCACATGCTACCTGAGGGAAACACAGTTGCCTGTCTTGTTCACAGTTATATTCCCAGCATCCTGCCTGACACATTTATTTGTGGCATTAATGAAGAATGTGTGTATGGTTCTGCAGGAAGTACTGCATCTGGCTCAAATTTTCATTTTGCACAGGAATTTGTAAGGCATGCTGGATTAACTGTGGTTTTCCACGCTGGGCCAAGAAATGCTTTCTGGTTGGGCAGTGACATAGACTATGTCTCCAACAGAAATCTGAGAACTAACAAAACAAACATGTGGTCATTTGCAGCTATCCCTCTGTTAGCTGGAGAGAGCTCAAATTTCATTCCAGAGATTTATCCATGTTATTCCTACTGTTTGTTTGCTTTTTAACTTGAAAAGGGATCAAAATGCTAACATAGAACACAAACCGTTAAACAACATCAAGGGGCATGGGCAGGGAGGAACAGATGGAAACAGAAAAACAGACTGAAAATAAACCAACTAAAGGAGGATTTCAAAACGCATTCTTATTCTGAGGCAACAGGGAGCTATCTGACTGGTCCTCATGAGGTAAAACATTTGACATACTTTGTGAATCTTCAAGAGAAAAAAAAGCAACTTCTGGATTTGAATCTAGACTTTTTCTTAGATATCAAGTAGAAAACAAAATATTATCTTTCTTTTTCCTCAGCATGGATCCCAGCCAGAGAGAGAGAGAGAGAGAGAGAGAGAGAGAGAGAGAGAGAGAGAGAGAGAGAGAGAGAAAGAGAGAGAGAAAGAGAGAGAGAGAGGAGAGAGAGCGAGAGAGAGGCAGAGAGAGAGAGAGAGAATCCTGAAATTTAGTTTTTATGAATAGGATTACACTACATAGGCCAGACATACATACTAAGAAACAGCAAAAAGACTGGATGAACAGAACACCAGCTTTACAATAAAAAGAAAAACCTTACCTATTAATTTTAATGATTCTTTAAAATATTTTTCATGCTCTTAGAAAGAAAAAACAGTCTTTCTGTGTTCAAGCTGAGCAGTAGCTACTAGGGCACATCAGGGTTATCTGCATAGCAAGCCCCTCCCACTCTCTCCTTACCCACCTTGTCCCACGCACACACACCAGCTACAACCATAGACCCCCCCCTCCATATCCCATGGGAAAGATTAATCTCAGGGACCCTATGATGCCCCCTCCCTGACAGAGCTGATTAAATTAGTGTTAACATCTTCCCCTACCATATCAATCAAATATATTCTCTCAATTTAAAGTGACAGACACTGAAGTCAATTGGCTTTAATTCATCCCCTTTATCCTTAGAATAAATTTATACTGCTTCAACCACTACCTTAAATACTATTCCACTGCAATATAGCAAAGTAAGAAAGGGGGGGAAGAACAAGAAAGGGAGGGAAAAGAAACATACTGAGAAATTCCACAAAGTTGAGATAAATGTACATTAACCCTACATATGTTCTCAGACAAAGTGATTTAATACATTTTGACCTATTGAAAGTCATATCTTGTTATTGGGGTTGAATATTTATAGGTTCTGAAAATATGTGCTGCGAAGCAACTCATTTGTCTTGAATTTTCTAAAATGGTTTCACAGCTTCAATTTTAAAAAACTGTACCATGTCAGTTATTATAAAATTACTCATGAATTTTGAATTTAAGTATGAATCCAGATTGAAAAAGATTAAATAACTGACTTCCTTTGGAAAATATGGAATAAAGCTGAAGGCAATAACGCCATTTCCAAGAGTATTTAGCTGTTTTTTAATATTAAAATCCATTAACAGATAATAATATGGTAGACAACTGGATTTTAGGTACGCCAACATAATTACAAAAAATTATACTTATTTATTCAACAAACATTGAAATGTACTATATGCCATGCCCCCACTAGGCAATGGGAATATAGCAGTGAACAAAATAGACATAAATCCTTGCCACACAGAGCTTATGCATATATGCTAGAGGGGGGAGATAAACAAAATTAATAAAATAATCTGTTGTATGGTGATAAAAGTTAACATGAAAAAAGTGAAATAAAGAATGAGATGGCCAGGGAAATCCTCAATGAAAAACTTACCTTTGAGTAAAGATCTGAATGAGTCTTTAAATTTATCCATGAAGTCTAGACCTTTAAATTGAAGTAATAAATTGAACTGATACTTATTTCATGATAACAAAAACATGAAGGGGAAGTCTTCCTAGGGAAGAGTAAATTTTCGGACCCCAGAGTGAGCAGCCCTTTAAGATGGTATCACTGAGCCTTTGTCCACCTAACAAATGCCACTCAAGTCCTGTGACACCTTCCCAGACCCTCTCAGACAGAATTAATCATCCCTTCTCGTGTGATGTCTCCTCCCTACGTACAGACTTCTATGACGTAGTAGGCTTTCTTCCCTAATAAATTACAGTCTCCTTGAGGTTTTTTTGGGCTCTCTTTCCCCCACATGTAGCACAGCACTTATGCATCATAGGCACTTATTAATTTCTCTGTAACTGAACAGATGCACATGCCCAAATAGTTACAGAAAACAATTATAAAGCACATATCTCAATATTGGCTAGATTATTCCTGAACCAGAGACTAGGGTATTCCCACCTATAAATCTCTCAAGGGATTCTCATGGCCAACAGGAAAAAATGTTCGGAGATTGCATCCAGGCCTTCCCGGCCTGGAGCTGCTGAGCCTGGCCCACTTCTCAGCTTCCTCTTCCGCCACCACCACTCATCGTCCCCATTCCAGTCATGCAAACATGCTTATCATGTCCTTAAAGCCACATCTCTGGGCTTCTGCAGTGGCTGTTTTCTCTGCCTGAAGTTTTTGTTCTCCTCCTGTGTCTGGTAAATTCCTATTCATCTTAAGAATCTGTTCTAGCTTTGTTTCCTCTGAAAAGCCTTCCCTGAATTCCTCAGGTAGAGCTAATCATCCTTTCCTCTGAGCTCCCATATTGCGGTTTCCATTCCTTAGCTACAATATTTATACCACATTATGGTATAACTATTTCCTTGTCTGGCTTTTCCACTTGGCTGAGAGTTCTTTGAGGTTACAGACAATCTCATTCATCTTTGTACCCTCAGTGGATAGCAACAGTGTGAGGTGAGTCTCCAGTGTGCTTGCGCCTATATGCCATTCTGCACATCAAGTGGTGGCTCGCATTCTAGAAGCATACAGATCTAAACCAGGCACATCATTTATCCAAGAAGCCAGAATCTCTGAAATCCTTGGTGGTGGAATGTATGTAGTATGTGCTATTTCATATGGCATTAAAGACTAAAAATACATTCAAGATTAGCAATGTGAATAACTAAACGGGGGAACTTAAGCAAGCGGTTTTAACTGGGGACATTCAGCAATGTCTGGAGCCATTTTTTGTAGTTATAATTTTGGTGGTGGAGCTCTACTGGTACTTAGTGGGTAGAGGCCAAGGATGCTGTAAAACATCCTACAAAGCACAGGACAGCCCCCTAGAACAAAGAATTATCCAGCCCCAAATATCAATTGTTCCAAGGTCGAGAAACTCTAACCCTTTTACCTCAAGAAACGAATGTTTTTACAAGTTACTCTAATTACAAGTTATGATGGGCTCTTAGGTAGATATGACTGCTTCCCTAGTCAACTACTAGGAATGTACAATTTCTAAAAGTAATCATAAAACGTTGTACTCTGAACTGAGGGAACTGTTGGTCCCGGGAAAAAGGGAAGGGCTGGGTTTTCGTGTTCCACATTTGATCAGTGGCGATTTGAACTCTGCTAAAACAATTAGATGATAATAATCATTATACTCAATCTCAGAAACATTTGGATGAATTACTAATAACATTAATTAGAGCATTACTGCTGATAAATGGATGACGAGTTTGGAAAGAATCGCTTGACAACTTAGCAACAAGATTACCAACCTTTGTAACATTTTAGCAATGCATACTAGGGTAGTTAAAAAATAAGGAAATACATCAAAGCAGAACCAGGAATGTGAAAGTACTCGAAATGATGACACCTAAGGTTAACCAGTTTCCTAGACCCCAGAAATATGTCAAGAATCTGATGAGAGCGGCAATACTCCAACCCTGCCTACTACATTCCAGTGACACAATAGCCATGTAGTACGAAAGCAAATGTCTACTTCTGTCCTAGCTTCTTATTGATCATGTCTTGATTGTCCAGAGGTAATCTTCCCTTAGGTTTCCCATTGGCATACAAAATCTAACATTTCAAAAATTGAACACACAATGTGATATATAGATGACGTATTACAGGGCTGTACACTAGAAACCTATGTAACTTTACCAACAATTTTCACCCCAATAAACTGTAATTTTAAAAAAAAACTGAGCTTGTCCTTTTTTCATAAAAAAATGGGAACTCCTGCATTATTTTCAATGGCATCACCTAACTTCCGAGCACCTGGGCTCACAATCCTGTTATCTTATATTTCACTGTCTATACTTCAGCTTCAACATCCAACTAACCTACGGATTTGTATCATGCAATGTCTTCTGAGTTTGGTCCTTTGCCCTATTTGTTCCTTTTTATCTCTGCTTTGCAAGCCACTATCTTAATGCAGGTCCTTATCATTTATGCTTAGATTTCTGTAACAACCTCAGATGGTCTCCTTTCTGTAGTGTCTCCCTGATCCATGTTGTTTCATATTGTAATAACAACCACAACAATACTGACAATTCTAGACAGCTGTAGCTTAGAGGTATATAGCTCAAGTTTTGGGGTCAGGCTACCTGGATTTCAAGCACTTAAGTATATAAAAGTCATTTAATCCTTATAATAAACTGATGAAGTAGCTACTATGATTATCCCCACTTTACAAATGAAAACCTCAAGTGTGGAGGTTGAAAATCACTTGCTCAAGATCACACAGCAAGTAAGCACTGAGCCAGGATTTGGTTGGTCCCAGCCTGTCTGACGCCACAGTCTGGGCCCTAACCACTGTGCACACTGCCCATCCTCCAGCCCATTATTACGCAGGACGTGGTGAGTCCTACATCCATACCATGAGGCCACTCCCCACATACCCAGTAGATCCTATGAACCCAACTCGCTTCCTCTTTCTGTATCACTTCTGCATGTAAGGGTCTATTTTACTTTGTATATGGTAGTGAATAGTTTGTAATTATCCTCAAGTAGCTCCATTTGTTTATATTTTGTGTCTTCATCTAGGTTGATGTTTTTTAAAGAACTTTGTTATTTTTCTATTCTTCCAACATACCCAGTATAATGCCTATTAATATTAAGTGCTTTAAGACTAATCTTTTAATTACTTACATGAAAACTTTAAAAATAAAAAACAATGAATTTAGGTGAATACCTAATTCTAGATATTATTATGAATATAAAAATCAAGTTGGAGATTTCCCAACATGTCATCAAAGCAAGCTAGATTTGGAGATCCTGAAAATAGTAAAATCTTAAAGATTCATTTGTTAATGCCAAATACAAGGGCTAAAAAACCAAAGACTTTATTTTTCCAGTTAGTATAACTGGCCTACTCATTCCAGAATACTGGCTGCCTAGCTTAAGACATAAAAGCTCCCAATATTCTCCATTCCATGTGCCACTGAAATGCAACCTAGATTAGAAGTCAGCACTGGTAGACAGTTCTGACTATTTGGACAGTAGCAGCATTTGGGCAAGACTTGTGGGGAGAACAGAGATTAACATCTAGTTCCACCCAGAACCACTTATCACCACTGTAAATCACTCAGAAATCTTTAATTGGAATAATAGCTGCAACAAGTCATTATCACAGGTCTTTGGTTTGGCTTGTCCATATTCAGAAATGGAAAAAAAAGACAAGAGGCTTAATTTACCCACAAAGTCACTGCCTGTAGGTCGAGGCAGTAGGCGGCCCTGCGGGAGATAACAGTGAAGCCAACCCTCACCCCCATAGAGCCATGAGGTGATCTCAGGAATCCTCATGCCATACTCGTAAGACTTAAGCCACGTAGTTCTATACAGGGCTAGAGTTTTGGTAAATCCCACCTAGAGTGGGTAAACAAGCAAAAACAGCATTATTCTAAAAACACGCTCAAGAATGTGAACTAGAAATATATAAGGTCCCATCTTTAATTTCTCCCTCTCCCTCAGTGTCTGCACCAAGTTCCTCTCTGAGTAATAGAGACGTGCTTCCACTTGGCGTCTCCTTTTGGTTTCCACAAACTCCACCCCATTCCTGGCCCTCACTAGAGACCATGCCTAAATGATTCAGTGGCCCTCGTTGGACCACTCTCCAGATCATTCAGCATCCTGTGGCCAGACCAATCCAGCAGCAATTCACAGCTGCTGCCCCGCCTCAGGAAAAGCACTAATAAACCCTTGTTTTCTAAAGGTTCAAATTTAAATTTCACTAATTAACATTCAAGGCCCCTGAAGTTCTCATCCTC
>NW_017732030.1:360945-369663 GCF_001890085.2 Hipposideros armiger
CTCTCTACCTCTCCCCCACTCCCCAGCATCACCCCACCACCACCACACTCCCCACTATCCTACCAACTGGCTGAGGGGAACACTTCTGCTCTGTGCTCATCCTGTGGGTTGCATGTTTGGCTCCCTTCTCTATGCCTCTCGGTCAAAATCTTAACCACTTCTTGAGGCCCAGCTCAGGCTGAAGCCCTTCCACAAAGCATTCTCTGCCTATTGCAGCCTCATCAAGACCTCTCTTATGTAAAGGTGTTCACAGCCCTGACAGTCTATCCTGTTATCACCTAGCACCTTAAAATTCTCTGGTATCTACTGGGGTTTAGTGTTTGCCCAAATGAATCATAATTCTGTCACATTATGGGCTGTGTTCAGAGAAGGTCTTCAATGAATCCTTACAAATTAGCTGTGTGGAAGCCGCCTGCTGCTTCACAGACATGTGTGCCCTGACCCTATCTTTATATCTGGGGCTCCACCCAAATGAGGTAACTTCATATGGTTCACTGCCACTTGGAGGCACCATCGCCAGCACACCTGCTGTTTGCCAACTCATTCTGAGCCTCTGTTGGCCCTTAGCTCCCAAGACTCCTGGTCTGTTTTTATCAGCACACCTTGACTTACTTCTGCATCATGGTCTTTGATGCTGACCTTCTTCCTTGGCAGTAAACCAAATCACCATGCTGAAGTTAGCTCTTTATGGCCTCTTTGCGTCTCTGGGAATGGAAATTATGACATCATTTAAGCTAATGACTCCCAAATGTAACCGAGGATAAAATCACTTGCGTGCTTGTAAAACATTCCAATTCTGGGGCCCTGCTCCAGACCTACTGCATCTGAATATCCAGGATATGGGTCTAGAAGTTGGAATGCTTAGCAAGCATCCCGGGCAATTCTTACGAGCAAACTAGTCAAGGAAACACTGATCTAAGCTACTGGGTAACATTTTGCCAGCTGATCAAATGAGATATTCACTCTCAATTGCCAATCAGAAATTAAGCATCCTGGAAAAAAAGAAATAATTCGTTGTAGGGGCTTAGCAGCATCCTTGCTTATCAATTTCCATTTTTCTACCTATTAATATGAGGAAATATATTTTACTAAATAGATCACTAACACAAAAACTAACTGTGTGACCTTAAACAAATCATTGAAGAACTCTGAGCTTCAATTTCTCTTTTATAGAAAAAGGGGAGGTTGCACCAGATCAGTAGTAGTTCTCTTTCATGGCTACACATTAGAATCATTTCAGGGTTTTTTAGAATACACCACCCCCAGGGATGCTAATCTAATTGACCCAAGTGATTATGTTGTATCATTGAGGTTAAAGTCAAGTGAACTGGGTGATTTTTAAGATGCCTTCCAGCTCTGAAATAACTCTGATTTAATAACTTTACCACTTTTTAATTCTTGTGACATCTCCAGACATACTCGTATATGGCATAAGTAAAAACATATGTACTCTTTTTTTATTCCACTTTTTAAGTAACATCTTTGTGAGGTATTTAATGTTCATATAGGAAAGAGACTGAATAACTTTAAAATATTCTTACAAGTTACTACTAGCATGCAAAAATATTCAGGAGTGTAATAAAAAGTCTTTTAAAATCTGTAGGCTCAGATATGAATAGCAACAATCCAGCTGCTGATTAAATCAAAGATAGTGATATACTTATCCATTTCTTCAGTATATCAAGTAATGTTTATTGTTGAGTGTCTGCTGTTAGCCCCTGTGTTAGTTATTGGTGACACCAGAATACATGAGACACATGGTCCATGCCCACTGTGGAGAGATAAACATTGTGTAACTATTACACATGTGATTAGGATCACAATGGCATACAGAGAGCTACAAGAATGCATCAAGGGGACTTAACCTATTCTGTGCAGGAAAGGCTTATAGGATGAAGTAAGAGTTAAAGTGAAACCTGATAAGTGTATGCGTGGGGGGCAGAGTGAATAGCATGTTGGAAGGAACTGATGTGGAAAGAGTGTGGAGTGTACCAGGAACAGAAAGATGACCAAAGAGGCTGGAACCGGTGAGTGGAGGGGAAAGTGGCACAAGAGGAGGGCCATGAAAGAGGGTTTAGAATTTATTCTAAACAGAATTCATTCTAAAATACCCAAGAATCAGAGTTTAGAATTTATTTTAAGAGCACTGAATATTTTAAGCAGGTTGCTGAAGTGATCAGATTTATTTATTTTGAAGTCCCCACAGTACTCAGAGTTCAGAGATGCCCGAGTGGGTACAGGGAAAACAGGCTATCACAGAAGTCAGGGGAAATGATGGACTGAAGAGGTGTGAGCAGAGATGGAGAAAGGTGAAAAGATTCAAGATACCCATCTGAAGAGACTCAGCAGGGCCTGATTGATGGGCTGCCGGAGGCTGAGCGGTGGGAAGCTGGGGGAAACGGATGAGTCAGGGTTTCTGACCTGAGTAACCGGGTGGATGGCCATACCATTGCCTGAGATAAGGAACCCTGGAGGAGGAGCAGCCTCAGCAGGAAGCGAGCTGAGTCTGGGTCACAGTGAGTGTGAAACACCGGTGAGTCAAACAAGTGGAGCTCTTAATTAAAATGAGTCTGGAACTCAAAAGAGAGACATGGACTAAAGAGACAGAGTTGTCAGCATATAGATGGCAGCGGAAGTCACCAGGGGTGGAAGAAATGATCTACTACATGTCAGGGGCCTGTAGGGCAATAGATTCACTGTGCTCAGGTGACTCACAATACAACATGCAACCACGTCTGCCCGGGGCCTGAATTTTAGTTCAACTGCCATGAAAACTACCCTGTAAATTTTTGGTATTGAGCATAGTAGGTATACCCTTCTCTGTTCTACTCTCTGAATTCCCAGTTCAACCTAAAACTAGAAATTCACCTAAAAGTAAACTCGTCTATACTTTAAGAAAGGGGGCTTCAACAGAGAATACCTCTTAAGCCACTAAGAGATTCCACTTAAATCTTAAAAATAAAATACACAAGCTGGAATATATTTACATTAACATCACACCTTTTAAATATCATTTAAATAACATGAAAATCCAGGGAGCAAATTGCAGATTCTGTGCTTGGTCATTCTCATGGTGATGTGAACTTTACAGTTTACAGGGCTATGATCACAAAGCCCAAGGTCTGTTAGGCCTATGCCACATGTAAATAAGTCCACAGTCTAAGGGGTTCTTGGGACATGGTCTGCTTTTAAAATGTACTTTGTAGCTTAAAAGAGCACGGCACCCAACTGCTAAGCCTTCTGTTTGAAAGTTCACTGATATCAGAAATAATTACCAATAAACCTAATGGAGATTGACATTTCTGAGACTTGACCCTTTCTAATTATCCTTTTTCCTTCCTCCCTTCCTTTTTCTTTCTTATCCCACTTCTTCCCTCTATTCATTCCTTTAATCTTCCCTCCCTCCTTTCCTTTCCTCTCTTTCCTTCTTTCCATAAACAAATTTCTGCCTCAAAGCCTTTATGGAATGAGACAAGGCATGCATAGAACATGTCCACACCACATACAACAAGGTTTATGGCAACTCTGTGTGATGCACTTGGACAGAATCACAGCAGTGATACCAGAAATGGAAGAGACCTCATAGATCGTCTTACCCAATTCACCCATTCTACAAACCAAGAAAGAGAAACTTTCTTGATGTGCTTGATAATCATCTTAAAGTTTATTTGGCCACCATGTTAGACTTCACACAATAATGGCAGACACCCTTCTATATTATTTTATTAAGGCAGTAAGGCCTAGAACTGCACTAACCAATACAGTTAGCCACCAGGCACATGTCCCAGTTGAGCCCTTGAAACATGCCAAGTCTTAACTGAGATGTGCTATAAAATGCATAACAGATTTTGAAGAAAGTTTAAAAAAGAATGTAAAGTATCTCATTAATAATGTTTATATTGATTACATGATGAAATGATAATGTTTGGATATACTGAGTTAAATAAATATATAAAGTTCATTTCACCTTGTTTCTGTTTACTTTTTTAATGTGGCTACTGGAACATTTTGTATTAATACATGGCTCACATTTGCTATTCATGTTATAGTTATATTGAACAGAGTTGTTCCAGTATAATATGCCTATCTCATACAAGGTTGTTTGTTGGTTGGCTAACATTTCAGGCCGTTATAATTTAAGTTCTTAAGCTCATCCAACATTGATAGATAAAAACATTCATTCACATAAAACACAAAACAAAAAGTGGAGTGTGTGTCCTAGAGAGCCCATGCTGAAAATGTACTGGTCACAGTTCAATAAGGCCAGGAATTTAATGATTTTTCCAAGGTCTCACAGCTTATTAGCACAGAGATGATACTAGGACCCAGGACTATTTGCTTACTGACCTATTATCATAAGACAGTTCAATGAACAAAATTGTGAAATGGTTTTCAATGGCTGCAAAAGGAATTTCAGTTGAATTCAGCAAATATTTGAATGCCTTATAAGTGCGTGACATTGTGCTAGAAAGTAGTTAATCACTACTTAGGTTAAGTTATAACCTTAATGTCCAAGAAACTGCCATTCAGTTCTAAATAAAAAACAAAATTATTTTCATCATGTTTTTCTCATATTTATAACTTAAATATGGCTACATCTGTGTGGGGATGTTTTCTTAATTTTCAAATTCTAAACTGAATATTTGATCAACATAGAAAAAGGTGTTAAAAATTCCCTAAAATGCAAATATATGTTACTAAAAAACATTAATTTTGACTTTAAGGAATATACACTAAAGCCATTATCAAATTTTTACCCAAAATAGTCATTTCTTTTAGATACAATTTAGTTAAAACTTGAAACTTAAATGTACTATTATATTCTTTTCTAAAGAGCAAGATTTTAACATCTATTGAGATCATTATATGGTTACATGGCTTATGAAGGCTCATCTGTTACTAAATAGTAAATTTTAGGGTTTTTTATATATAGGCAACTCTTGTAAATATCCTTGATGAATTTAGAGTAATTGCACTTTATCCAGAGTAATTCTTAGTTGTGAGTGTATTAAAGGAATTGCTTTATGTGCTTTAAACCTCTGGACACTTGCTTAATTACCTTTTTCTATTAACATCTTCGCTTTATCTGTGTCATTTAAGTCATCAACAAGCAAACCTTACCTTGCAACCTTGAAATAAATTCTGCTTTGCTATGGTCTTCTTCCAGTTTAGTAATGGGTTCAATTTTTAAATATTTTTAGCTAAATATTTGCATCTATATTCATAAGTTTTGGCGAGCTACATTTTTAAATCAGGTTTTGGTATTCAAATCATGCTAACTTCACAAATTAGGAGTTTTCTCATAACTTTTTAAATTAATCCATCTAATTTAAATACAGGAATTATTCATTCTTTGTAGGTTAGAAAGAAGTCAGTAGTAAAACTTACTCAGGGCTGGTGCCTTTTTTTAAATAGTATTTCTTCAAGAATTTTTTTTCTATTTCTACTATATTTATTAGCCTTTTTCTGTTTTATTCCTTTTCTTGGGTCACTTTTGTTCATTTATATTTTGCCAGAGATAGTTTTCTCCAGATTTTTTTATTGCCACTGAATTACAGATAATATTCTTTTAAAAGGTTTTCTTTTGATATCTTTCATATCTATGTTCATATTCCCTTTCTCAATCCTAAATATTTTCTTTTAATTTTTTTCCCTTTTCCTTAATCAGGATTACTTTGTTTTCCAAGAACCTAGCTTTTTATTTTATTTACTTTTTTTATTAACTTTTAAAAATCTGTTTCACAATTTCAAATTTTATCTTCATTAAATCTCTGTTCCTACTCACTTTTGGTTTGTTTTGTTGCTCTCATTTTTAGTCTCGTCATTAATTTGAATTTTGATATCATACCATTTCAGTGTTGCTTTTTAAACAATAAGTAAATGTTTTAAATACCTAGGTGGTGGATGTAAAAAGAGGATAAATGCTTTTTTCCTTTGTACTCTTCCATGTCATACTCTTCCATATATTCTTGCTAAGATATAATCTTGCTTCTAGAGTTTGACAGAAAAACAAAAGAATACGGTATATATGTTATTTGTGATTTATTATCTGAGGTCCCACAGAAATTGTGTTGTGTAGGGAAGGAAAAATCTTCATATCCTACCATCATTCAACAGTGACCTGAATGCTGTAAAACCTGTGTCCACTCAAACATCTCTTTCCCTCCTTACCCCATGAACACTAGCATTTATCCTCAAATCATGATGGGCAGGTCTCTGGCAAACACTGATGTTGGAAACACCCAGTGTAAATGTACAAAATAAAAATGAAATGCCAAGTGCTATTACTAATGTTGCAAAGCTGCAAAGTGGTGTTTCATGGATCACTAGAAAAGCCTTTTGACTAAAGAGAAAAGGCTCCTATATATATTACAGTAGGTGATTCAAGAGAGAATATCAGAATTTGGATATCAGAATATTTAGAGTCAACTTTGGTATGAAATTTTCAAATTTTTTTGCACAATTGGCCTTCATTGATCATTTCAAGTAAATCAAAAGTGAAATGAAAGATGTCAAATCAGGTTCTCATATTGTTTTTGTTCTTGTGCCTCAAAAACCAACACAATTCATTCTAAAAATTATGACATGGTTGTCATATAACATAAATTTTAAGATATATTTAAGCATAAATTTAAATATAATATGAATTTATTTTTACAACTGTAAGTTTTATTTTGTAAAATATATGATTGAAAGCTATTTCTTTAAATATTTACTATAAAATTTGTTTTCATTTTATATATACTGGGGGTGCCAAAAAATGTATATACATGACTTGTATTCCTCTTTTGTTACCAGTATATATTGAGGATTACAATTTTAATAGTTTTTTCCTCTCTTAAGATGTGTATACATTTTTGGCACCCTCTTTATTCAGTTTTAAGTAAACTTTTCTAGTACCAATTATCCCATTTAGCAACTGTCCCATAAAATTTAGCTACATTCCCAGAAACCATGTGAAAACTATGTCTCCTTCTTCATCCAATGGAGTAGAAGTAAAAAGGAATAAAGAGAGAAGGCATCTAGAAATAATTTAACTGCTTTCTAGTTCCTCCTAACTAGGCCTTCCTCATGTAGTTTTATTACTTGTTTTTAGTTGAGTTCTGAAGACAATAGGCAATAAACCCTGGATAGCAAATCAGGAGTGCAGATCCTGGAGCCAAGCTGTCTCAGTTCATATCATACCTTTGCTATTTACCAAATGCATAATGTTGGGCAAATTAACCAATCCCTCTACATCCCCATCTGTAAAATAGGGTGATAGTAATTGAACTTTACCCTTCATAGTGTTACAAGAATTGAGTTAAAATGTGTCAAGGTTTTTTTTTGGTTTTTTTTTTAGCTGAGCCACCCTGCCACCTTTTGGCAGCTCAGTGGCAGCTCAGCTTGGGCGGGGCATCGAACCGCTGCTGCTCAGAGCTAGCACTCTTGAGCGGGCTCTTAACCAACTGAGCCACTTGGCCAGCCCAAAAATGTGTCAAGTTCTTAGATTAGTGCCTGGTCTATAGTGATGCGTTCCCAATAAATTTAACTGTTATTTATATGCACATGTTCAAATGCCAAGTATAAAAGCATATGCATACCTTTAGGGTTGGCTGAGTGGTGCTTTGGTTAAGAGTTGGCTTGGGACACCAACTCTGAGCAGCAGGGCCCCGGTTCAAATCCCACATTACGGACAGTGACGCTGCGCCCTCTACAACTAAGATGGTGAACAACAGCTCGACCTGGAGCTGGGCTGCCATGAGTTGCCAGCGATGGCATAGGCTGCAGTGAAGCTGCAGTGGGCTGCCATAAGCTACCGTGAGCAGCTGGCAGCCGGCGTGAGCTGCCATGAGCCGCCGTGAGCGGCTGTCCAGTGGCCAGCGACAGATCTGCCTCACCAGAGAAGAGCGTAATGATCACAATACCAACATGTGCCAGTGAAGCAATGCCCTCCACAACTAGACTGAAGAAAAAAAGGACAGTAACTTGTCTCTTCCCCTTCCCTGATTCCCCAACGCTGTTCCCCTCCCCCAATTCCCCAATTAAAAAAAAATCTTTAAAAAAAAAAGCATATACCCTTAGCTGTATAGTTGGATTACTCATTCCTGATTGCTTTTGAGTGGTTTCACTGGACTACATAAGTTAGAGTTTATTATAATAGTTGTTAAGTGTTTCATCATAATTTTGTTACCTGCGGGAGACCAGCTCCCGCAGTCCAGGAGTTCCCTCAGGTGGAGGCGGAGTCGGCAAGGAAAGAACGCTGCGGAGACACATGAGCGCTTTCAAGAATTAATGTCTCACTTTATTTTTACAGCCTGTCCTTTTTATACTGGGCAGGTAACTATTTACGTCATGGAGCTGTTTTTCCCAAAGTTGTTTTTCCACATTTAAACCTTTACCCATTAGGAAATTGTTTTCTACATAGTTTCAATGTTCCTTCCTTCCCAGGGTCTATTTTCCTTAGAAGTTTGTTTTTCTCAGAGTTTTACTTCCTCACGATGTTTCTATTACAGGGTACAGCCTGATCGTTCTTCACTAATGACTAACTTATCCTAACTATGTTTATGTTTCAATTTCTTCGATAATGGCCAGAGCTGAGTTCCTGCCTCGGCACTTAAAGGATGTTTTACTCCTTAGCAACTGTTTCAAACACTACTGGCTAAACAGGATCTTAAGAATTATAAGGTGCATAACTTGTCTATCACTAAGAATCTATCATTTAAGAAACTAACAGTA
>NW_017732030.1:372963-380827 GCF_001890085.2 Hipposideros armiger
AAACCACCCCACAGTCCACCCACTACCATAGCAAGCAAATTATACTGATGTATGCCAGATCCCCTGAGGTGTATGGGGTAGGACAGATTATAAAACCTGATCTTAGAGGTACTAGTGATACTATGTGTTCAGTCATGTTTACAAAATAACCACCATTACTGAAAAAAGTTAGAAATTCAGTTTCCCTTTAGTTGAGTCCTTTCCTACCAATAAAAAGTGAGGCCTCCTTCAACAGTGCCAGGTAGTCTTTGACATACAAAGACTAATGAAGAAAGATGGAAGGTGATAGGTCTTAACTGTGCCCCAGGTAAAGCATTTAGTATTACTTGCTAGGGCTGCACCATTTTGTACATAAATCATGAAAAGCACTGGTATTTGGTGGGGAGAGGGAAGTAGCCCACTCCCCATTCCATTTGCTATTTTTTATTGAAAAAAGCTAAAACATAAAAGAAATCATTGAAAAACTGGTGCACATATATTGTCTGTTTTAAGTAAAAGGTATAAACCTTGTTTGTTAACGATGGTCCTTGCATGAATGCTAGTTACTAACACCAAACCCTCTGTTTATATTCAGTGGGTTGTCTAACACTTGGCAAGTCTAATCACTGTTGTGTCCCTCAACTTTTCCACACCAGTACCCTCGCACAGACTGCTGTTGAAAAGAATCTATTCACAGACTGTCCATTTGGACAATCAGTACATTATAGCCCCGGGCCGGCCAAGTGGCTCAGTTGGTTAAGAGCTCACTCAAGAGTACATGATAGGGGCCTTCGAGCGACAGCGACGCAAGATGGCAGCCACCATGGGCTCGGACAATTTATGAAAACCGTATATACAGCCTTAAAATAGAATGTGGACCTAAATATCCTGAAGCACCCCCCTTTGTAAGATTTGTAACAAAAATTAATATGAATGGAGTTAATAGTTCTAATGGAGTGGTGGACCCAAGAGCCATATCAGTGCTAGCAAAATGGCAGAATTCATATAGCATCAAAGTTGTCCTGCAAGAGCTTCGGTGCCTAATGATGTCTAAAGAAAATATGAAACTCCCTCAGCCACCGGAAGGACAGTGTTACAGCAGTTAATCAAAAAGAAAAACCACAGGCCCTCTCCCTGCCCCTATTCAATTTAAGCAGTCTTCATTTTCCACAGTAGTAAATTTTCTAGCTACGTCTTGTAGACCTCAAAGTACTGGAAAGGAAGCTCCCATTCAAAAGCAGTTTATCTTAAGATACTGTAAATGATACTAATTTTTTGTTCATTTGAAATATATAAGTTGTGCTATAACAAAAAAAAAAAAAGTACATTATAGCCCCTTATCCCATCTCTACTTTTTTTAATGGGCCCTCATTGAGCATACTTTGAGAACCTCTGATTTAAGAAGTTTTTGTTTTGTTTTTTAATTTCAATAGATTAAAGAACAAAAAGTTGTTGTGGATGAACTTTCTAACCTGAAGAAAAACAGGGTGAGTTATTAGAGTGATTCTGAATAGTATTATGTATGGGAGGGTTTGATTATATCTTATTAACTATATACTAAAATTGTAAGAATTTTATATATGATTTATAAGATTTCATCATCTTTTTAAATTGCAAAAGTGAAGTGTCCAAGATTATATAAAATCACATATAGATATCTATATATTAATCATAGTTGATGATATATTTTTCCCATCATATAGAATTCACACTACCTGAACCAAGTGATACTAATTGTACTATGGTGATCTAGGAGCTGTATTCACTAATGATTTTTATTTTTTACTTGAATTTGATGTTTTCTTTAGAAATAAATGAACTTTAAATATATTGAGAGAGGGAACTATTTCTTTGAGTGAAAGTGGGTAATTGTTGAAAAACAAAAAGGATAAATTACTTCCCCTCCTATCCCTCAAAATTTTTTATACAAATCTTCTAAATATTTAACATAGTTATTTAATGCATTCATAAATAAGCAAGCTACTGATTCATCTGTAGTTATACTGTCAAAAATTACATTTTATAGTTCAGAAGAAATGATTTTGTGACCTTTAAAGCTTATTAAAGATTATTTGATAACTCACAGGTTAAGCATTTCTGATATTATCACTTGTGGAATATTAGAGGCTGAAGCACATTGATACAAACTTTCTGGAGAAAATTTGGCAGAATGTATCAAAATCTTTGAGGTATATAACACTTTGACCCAATAATTTCATTTGTAGGAATTGATATTTAGGAAAGAATCATGGGAGTGCACAGAGATTTAGTTATAAAGACATTCATCACAACATTAATTTATAATAGTGAAAAGCTGGCAACACCTTAAATATCTAAAACTTGAGGATCGACTAAATAAATTGTAATATGTTATACTCATACAGTAATGTGAAAGAACACTTATTAATAAGAAAATGGTATTCTCACTATATTGTTCATAGATAAAAGCAAATTATAAATGTGTATTTATAGGAGACGTTTTATAAATTATAAATGTGTAGGAGTCTCTTTTGTTAAAAATGGTATTATGGTACATGCAGAGAAAAAAGAGTTACCTCAGTGATAATGGTAGCAATTTCTAGATGTCAGGATAATGGGTAACTTTTGTTTGTTTATCGGTATGCTAAGGTATTGTTTTGAAAATGTTACTGAAGTTCGAGAATAAGCGGTAATACGGTTCAGAGGTTTGACATCTGTTGCTTTTTTAGATCAAATCGTAATATTAGCCTAAATTATGTTTTTCAGAAAGTATATAGGCAGCAACAGAACAGCAACATATTCTTTCTTGCAGACCGAACAGAAATGCTATCTGAAAGCAAAAGTAAGTTTTTTGTGTATATTCTATGGAAACATACAGAAAGTCTTTTGTAGGCTTTCTGTAGAAATTTATGATCGTACCTAAANTCTGTTTCTCAGCCAGAGCTTCAGGATTTGTCACAATAGCAGTGTGATAGGCCATGTCAGACACTGAGGTGCAGCCAGCTCCCAACAGTTACCAGGTAGAAAAAAAATTAATACTACACATTACATTTCCAATTATTTCATTTGGTAATAAGAATAGATTATAACAAACAATTGGCCTTAAAAATAAATATTATAAACAAATCTTTTTCTTTTCCCACATCACCACTATTCCTTTCCATTAGTTGTAATTTAATTTTATATTAGAAAAACCAATTCCAAAGAATAATAAAAATATCTGGCAAAATTATCTTACTTTCTCTCTGCACTACGAAGAGACCCTGAAATCATAGTACATATACATGATCTTGTACATATACATAAGTACAGAAACACTAGAATTCAACTGCTTTCCACTTGCACAACAAAAATGACAAATACGTTTTGCATGTATGTGGACTATTCTGTTCCACCTATCTTAATTCAAATTATTGTTTCTTTCAAACAAATTTGCTCAAAGCAAATCCTTTGAATGACCTATAAAGTCCCACCTATGATTGTAGACTCATTTTCACCACTCATTCCCTTCCTTATATTCTTGTTTAGCTGGTCTGTTTCCTACAACAAACCAAATGGTTAGCACTATGTTATACAGCAGACAACAATATCCCATCCACAAAGATTTGATTTAGTAAATCTGAGAAAAGGACTGAGAAAACTATTTGTATTTAAACAAGACTTTCAGGTGATATTACATAGCGAGAAGGGCACCTGCCTACTAACTGGCATTTGGGGTATCTCATTCTGTCTGAATAATTACTCGTTTTAGTGACTACTAACTTACATTTGTCATAAATTTAAATATGCTATATTAGTAATGCTAGCTTATTTAATCAGTAAACCAAATACGAATTAGGAAATTCAGATTAAATAATCTCTTCATGAGAAAACAAATCTAAAAGTCATAAAAAATAAAGCATGTACCTATATTTTACTAAGTATTGATAAATGCATTTTTTCCTTAAACCAAATTATTAATCCAGTCTGATTTCTCCAAAAACTCACTTTACTATATCCAAACATATGCTTCAAATGTTTCTAAGCTAGCAGTTTCTGTAAGAAGAACTTTTTTTTTTCTTAAAAGTCTAGCACATTTAAAGTATTAAAAATTCTGGGCTTTTTTTTTTTAATTTTGGGTTTTATACAAGTGCATAATCATGTCTATAGGTCATCCTTTAAGAGACATTATAATGGAATTTATTAATACCCTCCAAAAGTATGAAAACGTTTTACATTCTCATAGTAAAATATAAAAGCTGGTCTAAATTATAGACACAGACACACAGAAAGTTTACAGCTTCAGTTTTACAACCTCAATCTCAGGTTGAAAGTAAACACAAAAACTCACCAGCCATATCTCAAAAAACTGTTCTCCTTCCCAGTGGGTACAAAATTCTTAATTAATTTGAGCTTAAAAGGGACAAACAAAAAGATTAAAAAACTGCATTCTCTGTCCTCTCTCTTCTAATAGAGACTAGATCTCCATCACCCAGGTATCACCAAGTGATTAGACCATAAAGCCAAATTCCCAATCACTGATGTTACCAATGTATAATAACTTAGCCATGCACAAATCCGAAACAAAACCCAAATTTTTTTAAATCATTAAAAAGGAAAAATAAACAGTAAACTTAGTTCTATAACCACTTTGAATTTACACAAAGAGCCAATAAAAGATAAGCATGGGCTTAAACAACCCATTATGTATACTTCCTTAGCATAGAGTTTGGCTCCATCATGTGAGTTCACTTGGGCAGCTCCAGGGAACCTTGAGATTTCCAATGTTAAAGTATAATTTTCAAAAATATAAAATCATGTTTCTCATGCAAATATAAAATTAACATATGTCAAAATTTTATTCAATTCTAACTGATGGGAACAGGTAAGACATTTAAACCAATTCAGAGTCTATGAGAAGATAGGCCTATATTAATAAGGAAACGTTAGCTTAGAATTGCAGGGTGAGACACAAAACGGATTAACGTCTTACAGAACAATAAATCATAACCTGTGGGGTTATCTGGTCCATCAAATAGAAATTATTTGCATCTCTGCCAGACAAAAATCTACAGGTTAACCTCTGCCCCTACAGAATTGTAAAATAGCCCAGTCAACAGAAATTCAGGCCCACAAAAGCACTGAAAGAACACCCAATAATCTCTTACCTGTTCCCAAGTTTCGGACAATTTGTCCCATAGGAGTGAGATGCTGCAAATACTGTGTGGGATGTACTTATACTAAAAAGTTATTCATTTATCGGAAATTCATATTTAACTGGGCATCCTGCATTTTCCTTTTAAACCCAACAACATGTTAACAAAAACTTTACCAAGTGTGTACAATTCCGTTGCCAACAATATATCTCACATCTAGGCCTAGCTTCATATCCTTGCCTACATAACAAATATTAACTAGAATTTCCACTGCGTTTGTATTCTTCATATTTACCACTGGGGGGCGCGTACAACTCACAGTCTACTGGTTGGTTGCGAGAGAGTGAAGATGTCACAAAAGTCTTTCCACATTAGATCCGCTAGGGGACCGCTCAGGAGCCTCGCAGATTTCACAGCCCGGCTCTGCTCGCGCGCTTCCCTAAGCATCTGTGCGCACGCGCGGAACTGCGCCCACGGCAGACCCGGACTGCGCAGGCGTCCCAGTGAACGCGCAGACGCTATTGGTAGGAACCATGGGAAAGGGAAAGGGAGGGGTGGAGCCTTGGGACTGTGAGCGTGCTGAGTCTGGGGGCCGGAGGCTACTGGGGTGCTAGCCGGGCTGCGCGTCCTGCGTATTTTGCGTTCGATGGAGATGCCCTTCCGGGAGGCACGCCCAGAAAACGGAGCCGGGCTGGTCTCTCCCGACAACTCGGCCCCTCACAAAGAGGACCTTAGCTACAAGGTGAGTGTGGGACAAGACAAGAAGGCCCACAGGCTCGGGACGGGGTGCCGCTGGGCCTCAAAAGGTCCACCGCGGCAGCATGGTCCGGTCTCGGCTTTGCCCAGCTGCTTTGCTCTTTTTGTTCTTAGCTCTGGACAGTTACAGTTAAGGGAGATCCCGAAACTTGCCCCGAAATTAGACCCAGTTGGGGCAGTGGGCGCGGAGATTTGGTTGGGATGAAATTTTTCGAAATACTGCCCATCCCAGATCCGCTGCCGATAGCCCCCATCTCAGAAAATGTCACCACCATCCATCCATGCCACTAACTTGGGAATCATCCTTGACGTCCATCACAAAGTCCTATCCTTTCTGCTTCTGAAGCTTATTGCACATATGTCCCTTTAGCACCGTGTACGCTCGCTCTTATCTATTCTAAACCAGCCACCTTCATCTACCTACCATGTGAAACCCTGCAAAGGCTTCCAAACTGGCCTTTTCTCATCCCTCGTTACCTTCTTCCAGTCTGTTCTCCACGTCAGCCAGAGTAATGCTTGATCCTAAAATACATCTTCTTGTCATTCTCCATCCCCCCAAAAAGGTGGAGGGAAGCCAATATATTATAAATCTTAACTGCCATTAAAAGGCAAAACCTTTAAAAACATGTTGGAGGTGGGGATGTTTATAGCCTTTCAGGTAACAGATATCCCAGATTCTTTGGTTCAAACCCAAACTAACAGTGACATCTTGGGCAAGTCTCTAATCCCTCTGTATCACAGTTTCCTTGTTTGAAGTAAAGAGAAAAATGTATAACCTGCTATTCCTAAAATGAGTAGGAAAGCGTTATTCAAACATAAGTTTCAAGAAGGTTGTACAAATTCGGTCTTCCATTTCAACTTAATCTAGTCAGTTACTGCACTGACTGTTAGCTGGAAAGACAGAAGGGTACACATTCGTGGTGGGGTGAATTTTAAAACCACCCCACAGTCCACCCACTACCATAGCAAGCAAATTATACTGATGTATGCCAGATCCCCTGAGGTGTATGGGGTAGGACAGATTATAAAACCTGATCTTAGAGGTACTAGTGATACTATGTGTTCAGTCATGTTTACAAAATAACCACCATTACTGAAAAAAGTTAGAAATTCAGTTTCCCTTTAGTTGAGTCCTTTCCTACCAATAAAAAGTGAGGCCTCCTTCAACAGTGCCAGCTAGTCTTTGACATACAAAGACTAATGAAGAAAGATGGAAGGTGATAGGTCTTAACTGTGCCCCAGGTAAAGCATTTAGTATTACTTGCTAGGGCTGCACCATTTTGTACATAAATCATGAAAAGCACTGGTATTTGGTGGGGAGAGGGAAGTAGCCCACTCCCCATTCCATTTGCTATTTTTTATTGAAAAAAGCTAAAACATAAAAGAAATCATTGAAAAACTGGTGCACATATATTGTCTGTTTTAAGTAAAAGGTATAAACCTTGTTTGTTAACGATGGTCCTTGCATGAATGCTAGTTACTAACACCAAACCCTCTGTTTATATTCAGTGGGTTGTCTAACACTTGGCAAGTCTAATCACTGTTGTGTCCCTCAACTTTTCCACACCAGTACCCTCGCACAGACTGCTGTTGAAAAGAATCTATTCACAGACTGTCCATTTGGACAATCAGTACATTATAGCCCCGGGCCGGCCAAGTGGCTCAGTTGGTTAAGAGCTCACTCAAGAGTACATGATAGGGGCCTTCGAGCGACAGCGACGCAAGATGGCAGCCACCATGGGCTCGGACAATTTATGAAAACCGAATATACAGCCTTAAAATAGAATGTGGACCTAAATATCCTGAAGCACCCCCCTTTGTAAGATTTGTAACAAAAATTAATATGAATGGAGTTAATAGTTCTAATGGAGTGGTGGACCCAAGAGCCATATCAGTGCTAGCAAAATGGCAGAATTCATATAGCATCAAAGTTGTCCTGCAAGTGCTTCGGTGCCTAATGATGTCTAAAGAAAATATGAAACTCCCTCAGCCACCGGAAGGACAGTGTTACAGCA